>NW_022146424.1:2769230-3269916 GCF_002938485.1 Sitophilus oryzae
ACAAAATAGGGCCTAATACTGAGCCCTGCATGATACTCCACATTCTATTGGCTTGCTAGAAGACAACGTGGTATCCACCCTCACAAGTTGAATTCTTTTGCCCAGATACGACTTAAACCATTCGAGAGATGTTTCCCTGAACCCATAGTGCTGCAGTTTATTATATAATTAGGATCTTGACACAGTCGAGGTTGATTTACACAGTTGAACTCCTTAGAAAAATCACAGAAAATTGTTGCTGTAGAATGATGGTTATTTAAGCTGGAGTAACCTTTATTAAGGAGGGAAAACATAGCGTCATTTGTGGACTTGTACTTAAACAGAAAAGATACCAGCCTTCTTTTAACCAACCTTTCTATGATTTTAGATAGCGTTGGAAGGAGTGCAATTGGGCGATAGTTAGAAGCTTGATCTTTGTCTTCTCCTTTATGCAGAGGAATGATTATAGCCGTTTTAAGACATTTTGGAAAAATACCATTTTGGAGTGACATGTTTATTAAAGTAGTTTGGTTTGGTGATTCAGAGTTCTTTCTGGCAGATTCGAAAACATTTTTAAAGTTAGCCCGTCGATCCCAGATGAGGATTTATCTTTGATGGTATTAATTGTACTGCGAAGCTCTTCTAAAACTACAGGCGAAAAAAAGAAACTGTGTAAGTTTAAATTATCATTAGAGAGATATGAAAGTGGATCATGAGAAGGACATATGGTATTAGTTAAATTTTTCGCTACATTTACAAAGTAATCGTTAAGGTTCTCAGGTGAGGTAGAGATATTGCTAGACGAAGAAGCTTTGTTTCTCAAATCATTCACAATAGACCATGTTTCTTTAGCAACATTACCAGAATTGGATTCTCCTATTATAATAAAGTATGTAAATATGCTGCTGAAGTTTCCGCAATACAGTTCGGACCACCCTGTATATTTCTGTATTTTATATAGAATGAAGTAATATTGTCTCAGGTTAATAGTAAAATTTCAATTAATCTTCGATAAACCAAAAACCACTAAGCCCAATTTTAAGTGAAATATCTTAACGCTTTAAGCGTTGAACTTTATAAAAAAGTTTTTGCGTATCTTCAATCGTTCCACAAATTATTAATCCCGAACTTCCTCCTCGTATCGAGTCGAATTGAGCCTTAGAGTAGCAAAATTCCCCCCATAAATATTGGACCTTTCGAGTAAATCGGGCGCCTAAAATCGGTTTAAGGGAACTTAAACGGATTGACTGAAATAAATTGTCAGAATAAGGCAAAAAGTTCGATAGCTAGAGAAATAAATGTGTTCTATCTATCTATTTTTTTGGGTAAAGAAATTTATTCAGTCTATCTATTTTTTGACATGCTATCTCTCTTCATTTGGTATTTTAAAAAAATTCTCAAACTATTTTTAGTTTTTTTTTGAGAATTTCTCAAAAGTGGCTCACCCCTATAACTTTTTATTTTTCAGATAAATAAACAAGATTTGGTACCGTAGTAATATGACAAAATATATACAGGGTGAGTCTTAAATAAGTGCAAATATTTTTAGTGGTAGTATTTTACGATTATAAGGATTTTTTCGCAAAAAAAAATTTCGAAAATTCGGAATTTTTGAAAAATAATTTTGGATTTTTTTTTTACTTTTTAGTTAAAAACATAATTTCTTTATAATATGACAACATAGATAGATAGTAGATTAAATTTACAAGAAAGAAAACCCGGAAAAGATCCAGTTTACGCAAAAAATCTTTTTGGAAATTTTCAAGGTAAAATAACTCGGTTATTTTGGACTTATTTGAAAAACGGTAAAGAGAAAATATGTTTTTTTTATCGAGACCTACCAGCCTTGAAAATATTTGCATTTATTTAAGACTCGCCCTGTATAAAGTTGATTGGTTTGGTTTTCTCGCTTTAAAAAAAAATATTACGTATTTTAAATTTCAATCCAGAGTGCCATGGTTGTGTTAAAAACTGTAATTTTTAATCAAGGAGCCTTGGAAACAAATCATGTAGGATGTAGGAGAGAGAGGCAGTTTTGGCAAATATCACGTAATTTTTTTGGGGCAAAAAATCGTGTAAAAATGTGAGAAAATCAGATTAATTTAAAGTAAAACATGTTTCTAGACTAAATAATATTGTCAAGGTGTATGTGGCGCCATCTGTCGGAGAAGCGAGCAACTAAAACCGCAATGTGTCAAGAAATCTGAAGACATTTTTTTGTTGTAGCGCCATCTCTTAATCAAGTCGACAAGTAAGCGAAGCAGACAATAGAATGTACTAGTAGATGGCGGACCCGTCCCGATAATTTTGGATTGTTCGCGAAACACTCACCACAGCTCTTTGAATAAGAAGACTAAGGAAGGAGCATAATGCTATCCATGTATTCATGCATGGTGGGCGGAAAAGCCACCATAAAAGCTCTCTAGGGTGGGGATCCTTGACAGTTCTGTTTGACGATTCATTTGACACATTTGAATTTGATTTGAAATTTTGTGGATTTGTCAGTCTTTACGGAGCTTATTTTATGTTATTTATTATTTATTCTACTACTGATAGTTGTATAAAGGTAGTAAATCTAGATGGAAATTGTGGCAGAACTTAAATCAACAGTGACACTATCGCGATTTATCGAAAAAGACTCTAAAATAGTTGGTTGTGTAGCGTGCGGTAGATCTCGGCAAAAATTGAGTGAAATAATGGAACAACTTTTCGCTAGTAAGTGACTATATAATATACATACGTGTAGTAAACCGATCATTTATGAAATTCACTTAAATTAACTAAATTATACATTTTTCTTGCATTTTAGCTTTTATTTATTACTTGTCAAAGATTAGATGTCAAAGAATTTAGATACGTTAATTTGACTTACCTGCTTCAGTAGCGTATCGGATGTTTGTGTTAATAAATACTTATTATAACTTATCTATTTTTATTAGAATTATATATTTTTATAACAATTTTAATAACTACCAACATTTATTCACAACGTAAAATAAAACAACAAATTATTGAGTCTACCCCACGTCTACCCTACATCATAGTTTTACATTTTTTAAATAAAATTAGAACGACACTGATAAACCGGAATTTAAGTCGGCCATATTTGAGGCTCATCGCGGTGTACCTAAGATTTTTGATATGCTCCTTCCTTAGTCTTCTTATTCAAAGCCACAGCTATATAAAAGGAGCGCTTACGACAGTTGGACAGTCTGAAGTTTGAAGTTTGAATATACCGCGCTTTAAATAGTGAAATACCGTTAGAGTAATAGTAGTTGCATAAATTGTGTTGTAAATAGTATAAGTTGTGTGTACAGAGTGAGACAAACAAATTCGTTAAGTATTTTATCGTGAGTTTAAATGGTGGACCCACGGAATCCGTAACAATATTTTGAAATATAACACAATTCTTCTGTGTATTAAAATCCATGAATTGATATAAAGTTATTTAGTATTGATCAAATACTATATAGGATGATTCACGGTGATGACGCGTTAGACGTTATGGAGTGGGTCAGCTGCGTTTTGCGGGGATACACTTTCTGGTGGGCATGATCTTCATAGAATGTGTATCTCAAGAATCGGCGAATTGGTTGGTGGAAATCGCACCTAAGCTTAAAAATTGGCAAGGGCCAGAACTGGTTGCAGTGAAGGAAGAAAACATCTCTAAAGGGGCGGCCATAACGGTCTATCTGCCGAGGAGCAAGGGGAAAGACACCACCTACCTGTTGAGCCTTAACCAAGGTCAGAACTTTAATGTAAGGACATCGAGTTGGCGAGTCATCAACTCGAGGGAGGAGGTCATTACATGGTCAGGTCCTTACAATAGGAATTGACCTCAAATCCAAGGAGGCAATAGAGAAAGAGAGACATATCCTCTATTATAGATACGGGACAACACCGGTATCAGGTCTAAGAAGAGACCAAGTTAAAGAGGTGGAAAAAATGGAGACAGATCCTCCAGCCTCCACCTCAAGGGTATGAAGAGCGGCACGGAGGACCAAACTCTAACCGTGGAAGGGTGTGTACCCTCGGAGGAAGAACTGTTGTCAGAGGATGATGGGAAATACCCTATCCCCTCTACAACAGGGGCATGATGATGACGAATTTAAAGTCGCAGTGATTAACCCCCCCTCTTACTCATTCTACATTCTACATTCTAGATGTTATGGAAAACCGGCGATAGAATTTTTTTGAAAATTTGGATTTTTACATAAAGGCACCTGCTCCATCTATACATTTTTGGAAAATACTTTTATATCTAATAATTTTTCTATTATACTAACCTATACCTATCTCTAATAGTTTTTCAGATAAAAAATAAAATATGTGTAACATTGACAAAAATATTGATGGTGAATAAGCATTGTAAAATCATGAATTAAACATTTTTAAGTGGAAATTTGGGTTATAAGTTAACCCCGAAAGTCGATATATATTCTTTATATTTAAATAAACCCATTGTGTAATATACACACAGGGAAGGCAAAAATATTATTTATTTCCGATTTTTATAAAATCGTTCAAATTATAATTATTTTAAATTCAAGCATATGCATATTATTTAAAAAATCGAAACCCAAATAAAATTGCTTTCCAACAAAATATCATGTTTCTATACCTAAACCTTCCGGTTTCTTAAGTGGATATTAAAAAATTAATAATTCTATTATTATAATTTCATTTCAAGAATTTCGTTACCATGATAATTTTAGAAATTTAGCACGTAACTCTCGTAAACTCTAATTAAAACTTATAAAGTTTGAATATTTGTCATGGTAACGATTTTCTTTAATTGAAATAACTAAAATAGATTTATCTACTATCTTTTAAATGGCTTTACTCAAGAAACCAGAAGGTTTAGGTATAGGAACATGATATATCGTTGAAAAATAATTTTATTTTTTTTAAGTTTAGATTTTTTAAATAAAGTGCATAGGCTTGAATTTAAAATAACAATAATTTGAACGATTTAATAACAATCGGAAATAATTATTTTTTCTGACCTCCCCATAGACTTAAAATAAAATTATAATAAAATAAAATATTTTATTTTAAGTCTATGGACCTCCCTGTTTGATGTCCAATCAGTTGATTTAGACCTCTGATTTAGACAGATCGAATATGTCATCTTTCTTTAACCTATAAATCAAATTTTAGCTTTCAATATGCCGACTTTATGATTTAACAATTCAAGATCAAGTTTTTGTCAATTTTATACGTTTTAATTTTTATCTCAAAAACTATTAGAGATAGGTATAGGTCATAGGTTAGTATAGCAGAAAAATTTTGGAAGTTGTTTCAAATAATATAATAATATACCGTGTGTTCCATTTAAAATAACAAAGATGCTACCACTTCTAATATGAAGCGGCAACACTGTAATGTTGAAAATAATTTAGACAGATGACAAAAATCCAAATTTTCAAAAAATCCTATCACCGGTTCTCCATAAACGTTTAAAGTTCTATGGATCTGAATCATCCTGTATATAGTCTGTGAAACGAATAACTTTGAATTTGACAGTTCCCGCGGGCTTTTCTAGTGTTAATTTTATTAGGTTAGCAACTTGCGGCCATACTGACGCAATGCCGTCTCTAATAGAACAGCCTCGGAGCGAGATTTATGACGTCACGCTATCATAATTATTCCTTATATTTGACTATGGCTAAAATCGTACTCCATAGTCAATGTAGATAGTTTTAGTGTTAAGAATAATAATTTTAAAAAATATGTGGTCATCTTTTGATAAGTGTATATTAGTTTATTAATTGTAGTAAACATTATGTGGTGTGTGGTGTGAATATTTTATATGCAATTTTTTGGATTATATCGACACTATTTTTTTTATATGACACAACACTGATGAAGGTTGTGTGAAAGGCTATAATGTTATTTTTAAACCAAAAAACGTTTTTTTTTAAACCAAAAAAATAATGAAAAACCAAATGAAAACTTAATCAGCGTTTTTTCCGAACCTAAATCCCAAGAAGATCAAAAATTTTAGAATAATTTTACATTATAAAATGACAGCGATCTTTATTTCATAGCCATCGCTGACGCATTTTTTTCTATGCTATTGTATTATTTGCAAATATAATTTTTCGAACATTGATACTTGCAAAATATATGTACATATAAATTTTGTGAATGCAAATAATAATACACCACTATTAGTATATATTGAATGTTTTTTGTTAAATTAGATCGATTTTCAAACCCCCAAATTTAAAATATATTTTACATTTTACCCATTATCTTATGTACCTATTCATTATTTGTATATTGTAAAACATTTGCTGCATTTGTATGGTTCATAGTTTATTTTCCAAAGTATTTATTACTATAAATAGGTATATATATTATATTTATTAACTGTATATTATGTATATTTCATGTAAACTATATCATTTTTAAATTCAAACCAAAAATACGAGGAATAATTATGTTTTCCATGTATTCTACAACATATTTATTAATCCGTATCTAATTAGCGTGACGTCATAAATCTCGCTCCGAGGCTGTTCTATTAGAGACAGCACTGGTCTGATATTTAGAAATGTCAAAAGCTGATGACATTTCACTTTTGTCAATTATGCCATTTCGTGTAGATTTTTTAAGAAGAGGAAGAACTGTCACTTGTTTTATTATTTTCCTTTTCTATTTCACGAAAGTAAAAAAGAGTTACCTATCTGATTCGTTCAGGCACTCAATTTAAAGAATACTTAAAGAATATCAGTAACTTTTTTGACAGATGGATTTTATATTTACCATGTTGTTAAAAAATAACGGTCAAAATTCAAAGTTATTCATTTTATAGACTATAGTCGTTATTAGTTTTAATAAAAATAATAAAGCAAATTGTGTTTTTAACGCACTTATACCCAAAATATAAATTTTGAAAGAGATTAGAGGAAGGAGGGTAGAGACAAATATGTGTGGGGTAGGTCAAAAAATTTTCAAAAATACCTCACGTAATTTATGAACACCCCCTTACGAAACTATACTAATCACTTACGATTTGATCATCACTCCTTATGCTCTCCTCCGTCCTGTCCAGGCTGAACTGTCTCCGCAAAAGTTTCCCCGTACGTTGCTTGGGGCTCAGGGACTTGTAGTGACTGTAGGGAGTGCTTATATCCTCGTGCTCCTCCTACACAACACAACATTAGCGTTACATCGTTGGCATTTAAGTTGTTTTATGTGGCCCGAGGGAATGTTTCACCTCGGTGCAGTGGAATTTTAATCTTTCAAATGGCGCTCTAACTTTTCGAACTGGGCAGAATCACAGGTCGAATGGAATTGGATTAAAGTTGCCTTGGAGATATAAAGGAGGTTTATTGTACGAGCGGAGTGTAATAGAGACAAAAACTTTTGAGAAAATCTATATTACAAATGGATTTAATGTTGTAATGTACAGCGTGTCCCACATTTGTGTGTTTTATGGGGTAGAGATACAAAGATGCGTTTTTTTTTCATATAATATTACTACATTTTTTATGAAAATTTATGTTTCTATAATGGGATACCCTAATTTACCTTGTTATGAGCGTTCTAGAAATATAATATTCTCCATATTCATTAGATTCCGAAAACGCTGAATTAAGTTTTCATTTTGTTTAAAAATCTTAACAATCTAACAATACAGCCTTCATCAATGTTTATATATCACAAAAGAATTGACAAAAATTAAAACCCAAAAACAAAACATACTAATCTATCACGGCTTAATAATTCTATAATATTCGCTAAAGTTAGTCAAACAATATAAATTTGTAAAAAAAGAAGAAAAATACATCACATTTTGTTTTAAATGTCATTTTTAAGCCGATTTTCGAAAAAATTGTAATTACCCCAAACCCAATAAAACACACGAAAATGGGACACCCTGTACAGTGAGATAAAAATTTAATGTGAAGCAAGTACATTATTTGATTTGTTTTAAGGATTATGAAAAAGTGTGTTATAGAAAATTTTTAGGGAATGTTAAGATACAAAATTTAAAATTATTTTTGAGTCTACCAGGTGCTTCAAAGAAGTGTGGAGGATAAATCACCCGATTTTTTATTTTATTCTTAGATTCTGTGTTAAAATATACCTTTTTTATTTATAATGTTACTAGCGTGTACCAGCGACTTCGTTCGCGTCGAATTAATCATTTGTAATGGTGATGATAAAGCAAAGCAAAAATTTCCATTAACATACAAACTGAATAAAATTTTCTCACATTTATATCAGCATGAGAAAAAACAATATGGCGATATTATTATATAACTTGGTACTATTTGAGGGGTAGTTTCATCTCGTTGGAATTTGACTTTCGAAAAATCCGTTTGCCAAAAATAAGCTTTTTACGTCAAGCAGTTTAAGCAGAATCGTGGTTAAGAAATTACCCAACTTTTTGGAACACCCTGTATGATTTTTTAAAAAATTTCAAAATATGTAAAAAAACCAAATAAGTTATGCTTGTCCAAGCGTTTTCCCGAAAGACTAACCGTCTTTTAAATAACAAATATTGTAATATTTGAGGGGCGTTTTCACCTTCGTGGAATTTGAGATTTGATAAACCCTTCCTTATTGAACCTCTACACCCCACAGTCAATCTGTTTGCTAAAAATCAGCTTTAAACGTCAAGCAGTTTAAGCAGAATCGTGATTACTCAATGGTCATATTTTATGAAACACCCTGTATAAATTTATGAAAAATCTTAAAATATGTAAAACAACAAAATAAAATATACGTGTTTAAGAGTTTTTCCGAAAAACTTACCGGTTTTTAAATAAAAAATATTTTAATATTTGAGGGATAGTTTCACCCCCTTAGAATTAGAGTTTCGAAAAATCAGCTTTTTACGTCAAGCGCTTTAAGCAGGATTGTGATTAATCAATGACCAGATCTTTCGAAACACCCTGTATACATTTTTAAAAAATCTTAAAATATGTAAAAAACAAAATAAAATATACGTGTTTAAGCGTTTTTTCGGAAACTTGACCGTTTCTAAATAAAAAATATTGTAATATATGAAGGGTGGTTTCACCCTCTTGGAACTGGAATTTTGAAAAATCCCTTCTTATGGAACCTCTACATCCTAGAATCAACCTGTATGCCAAAATTGAGCTTCTTACGTTGAGTGGTCTGAGGATCGGTTTGAGGATCTTGATTAATCAGTATGTCAGGCACTTAAGGATTTTATATATTAGTATAGATATACCTACAATTAGTAGTTTTTTGTAATATTTCAATTGATTAAAAAATATCAGATTTCAGTATGGTAAAAAATTATTGTCAGTATTATTGATTCTGAAGTTGAAGCCTTTAAATATGGTAGGGAAGTTTTATAGAGATGAAGAGAAAGATGTATGAATAGTATGAGAATTAGATACTACAGGGTGTTCAATATATACAGGGCGAGTCTTAAATAAGTGCAAATATTTTTAGGGGTACTATATTTCGAACCCAAAAACACGATTTTGAGGTTTTTTCACGAAAACAAAATTGAAAATTTGGCATTTTTTTTTAGTTAAAAGACATAATTTGTTTATATTATGGAAATATAGGTAGTAGATTAAATTTACAATAAAGAAAATCCAGAAAAGATCCAGTGGTTTTCAAAATTTTAGGAAAAACTATTTTTTTTGGAAATTTTCAATTTCAAGTAAAATAACTCGGTTATTTTAGATTTAGGTATTTGAAAACCAGTAAAGAGAAAATTTGTTTCTTTTATCTAGATCTATAGGCCCTGAAAATATTTGCACTTATTTAAGACTCACCCTGTATTTCTGAATTTCGACTGTTTAGAAATTAAAAATCTCGAAATCGCAAATACTCGTTTTTTTTTCAAAAAACTTTTGATGTTGAATTTTGATCAGCATCAAATTACGCAAATTTGGCTATTTTTAACCGATCCCGTATCTTTTCCGAGATCCCAATGATTTGCCTCAAATTTGGGACACCCTGTATATCATAGAAGTAATCTCTTAAAGTAAATATATTTTAATTTCAACTAATTTTTTTTATTATGGATATATCCTTACCGAAATAAAAATAATTAATAAATAATTCAAAGAAAAAGTATATACCCAATTATAAAATTCGTTTTTATATTTTCAGAAAGACCCTTGAGAAATATCCAGGCAAAATTAAGGAAGAAGAGATTAAGTAAAACAAAACAAGGCAAAAAATCGAAAACAAAAGATGTCGAGTTAAGTGGCTGCGCTAGTTAGCTAATTAATTTTTGCAAAAAGCGTTTTCCCCTTTAATTAAAAATGGAAAACAGTCTAATCGGTAAAAAGAATTCCGAGCTAACTTAAAGAATGCTCTCGAAATAAGCCAATTTATTTTTGAGCATGAAAAATGCACCGACTTGCGGAATTTCTCAAGAAGAATTAGATAATTTAAATTTTCTTCTAGGGTGTATACGAAAGCAGTTTTTTTTTTTCTCGAGACAAATTGACTAACGACAGAGAATAAAAACAAAAAATAAAACGAATATTTCTAAACCCACTAAATAAAATATCAAATAACCTTACAGGGTGGCGCCTCTCATACGGCGCCGCGGAGGCTCCAAGGAGAACGACAGTTTGTATTGAAATGAAATTTTGTGAGCATATGTAGGTTAATTCAGAGCATTTTTTAAAAATATAGAGAGTTCTACAGGGTGTCCCCAAAAACAGTTACATATCAAAGTTGTGTTTTTTGTGCACATTGCATTCGCCAATTAATAGAATACTTAAATGCTCCTGATTTTATCTAGTCTGGTTATTTTATGGGGATATGTTAAAGACAGTGTTTACAAAACTCGACCAACTATTGTCGACAACATGAGAGAAATTATTTTAGCTGCTTTTCGAGGTACATATATGCCTTTTAAAATGAAAAGATCCTTTTGAAAAGGCAATCATTTTATGCAGTTAACAAGAAAGGAAGCATTTTGACCATTTGATTTCATCTAGCTAATTTTTGTCACATAATTATAGGTTTATATCTAGTTTTAATTTTATAATAATTAAAATATGTTTTAAACGTGTTTTTTTATTACCGTTGAGTATTTTACTATAGAATATTTAATTTTTGTTAAATTAATAAAAGGTATATCACACAGCTACCATAGATTTTTCGAATAATTAAGATCTACTGACGCAAAATCATAAAAATTAAAAGATCTAGGAAAATCTTCGTCTGAGTGGTAGGCATCGTTAATAATATTTTGAAGATATATAAATTCCCCATTGAATACCGGAAAAATATAGTGGATGTTCCATTTAAAATAAAGGAGTAACTTGCTTTTAAAAGTGACTAATGTTCGATATTAATTTTGTGTCTCTGACACTGTATAAATTTTCGGGTCAAATTTCAATTTGGTTTAACTTACAATGGTTACTGTAATTAAATATCAGACTATACAAGGTCAACTAAAATTTAGGTAGCTGTTATCGAAATTTATAATTTACTCTTCATTTTCACAAAATGTGAAATATGTCAAAATCCTTAGATTTTAGGTATATGCTTCTTTAATAAAACACATCTTTATTTTTTTCCTAGAATCCGAAAATCAATTAATATATAGGGTGTTCCATTAGAAAAAACACAACTTTGATGTGTAACTTTTTTTGGGGACACCCTGTATAATTTTATATATTTTTATAAAGTGCTTTCAGTTAATCTACATATGCTGCCAAAATTTCATTTCGATATAAACTACCGTTCTCCTTGGAGCTTCCGTGGCGTATAAGAGGCTCCACCCTGTATAACTTCGGATTCTCTTTAATAAGAGGAAAAAACTTTTTATTATTGGCATTTTTGGAAAAACACATTCTTCATAAAATATTTTGCTTATTCGAAAATGGTTATACATAATCTCGTTTATAGTTTTTCAAAAATGTCCATACCGTTTTCGAAAAAAAATAAAAATATGGTTGAATTTTTTCTTTCCTAAAAGTCACAACGCGTTTCTATGGTAATATAATTTTGTTTTATTTTTAATTAACGTCATATTTTCTGTTGTTTTAAAATGTTAAAGAAGCACAAATTTATTTAGTTCAATGCTACGGAAAGGGTGATAATAGTTATCGAAAAATGGGATACTTTAACAACATCAAGTTTCATAACTTATTTTTTTTCCCAAAAACTAATTCACTCAGTAGAAAATATAATCCTTCCAACGAAAAAATTACGACAGTGACAGTTTTTTAGTAATTTAAATAAAAGGTAAAGATAAATAATTGTTTTTCCCATCAAATTTTGAATACCGCCTGTCCAAATTCTCTCAGTCGACAGACTTTATTTTAATCGCTCTAATAAAACTCTATTAATGTATACTCTATCTATAGTTCTTCTCACGTAACTATTCCTCGTTTCGAAATTTAACATCACATCAGCGTCAGCTAATTGTAATCAGTTTTTTTCAAATGGAACGAGAGTGGCTCATTAGCATTAGGGTATCCAGTCCCGGGACTTAGCATAAAATAAGTGGTCCCGGGACTCAATGATGGTCCCGGGACCTCAACTTGGTCCCGAAACCGCTAAATTATTATACCTTGCAGTTGTTGAAGTAATGTATTGTAAAAGAAACCATCAGAAAATCATTGAAGACCTGTCAAGTGATGATAATTATAGCGACAACGACAATGAAACTATGGATGAAGAGATCATTTACGACCTAACTGACAGCTACAACAAAAACGAATTAGTCAACAAAGTCCGAAAAATCGTGTTAAAAGTTATTTCGGCGCTCTCCATTGAAAAACACTGTTTTACAGAAATACGTGCACGGAAAATACAACCGAGAATTAAATCTTATTTTAGATTGTAAAACCCGTTAGAATAGCCTCGATGGAATGCTAGAAAGGTTTGTTTTTCTAAAAGATTGCATACAAAAGGCCATGATTGATCTCTCCATATCAGTAAATCTCTGTGACTACGATTTTGAAATTATGGACGGAATTGTTAAGTGCCTAGAACCTATGCTGTGATGACACTATATAGGTATGAAGCAAATCTCTACACTGCTGATGCTAGCTTTAAGTTTATATTCGAAGAACTTTCAAAAATCAATGCGCCTTTAAGCCAAAATTTACAGGAAGCATTGAAGCAACAAGTAAACGAGCGAAGAACCCTTGCCTCCAGTGTGCATAGTTATCTCTGTAATCCACTAAAATATATAGAAAGTTTAAGCAATCCTTTAGATTTTAATCAGTCTAAGCCAAGAAATCTTAAAGTTCATTGACAAATTGGTGCAAAGATTATCACAATCCAAAGTGCAAGAGCAAATAGCTGTTTCAGATGAAGACGAAGTTTCGCCGGCCGAGATAAGAAACAGAAATAGTAATCAGGTCGAGAAAGTTCCATTGGCAAAAAGGTTAGACGGATTTATTGAAAGTGCAATATCAGCTACTACCTCAACAAAAACAAGAGCAATCATACAAACGTCATTAGCTACAAAACCAGATCGATTATCAAAAATTATAAAAGGAGAAATGGTCTTTTTTGAGGATGGCGGTTGTCGAGGACAATATTTGCAGCTATGTTACGAGCATTTACTGACCATTCCACCCACCAGCGTCCAATCGGAGAGAGCTTTTTCAGTTGCGGGTGGATTTTGTAGTAAGCTTCATTCAAGATTAGATGATAAATCCTTAAATGCCCTTGTGGCACTTAAGCCTTACTTTGGACAAAAGTGATTCGTTATATACTTATATTTTTTTAGTTTGTATAGTTTTTTATAGTTTTATATGATTATATTAAATATTTATATTAGAGATCTCAGTTAAATTAATTTAATTTCTTATATTTTCTCAAGACGGATCCAATCGATATTAGATAAGTATACTGTGTATTTTAGTTTCGGGACCAGTTTCGGGACTCCCGAGACCTGATATTTGTTCCCGAATTCCTGAAAGCATTTTTGGTCCCGAGACTTGGATTCCCTAATTAGTATATTTGGAATAAGCATTTTTTTACGAATAGGTTGGTACTACATACTTGCTATTTCGAACCAAATTATCGTTGTGAACACAGTCATGACACCCGAAATTGAAACTTAAAATACTATTTTTACAAGAAAAAATATCAAAAGTTGGCATGTCTTTTTATTCACAATGTCATTTCCTATCGAATAAAGTAAAATAATATCGAGGGTACCATTTAAAAATCAGTAGTAGTTGTCATTTCAAGTGAAATATAAAGTGACCGAAAATAATTGAATGCGTCGATCAATACTGATTTAATTCATATACTAACATATCAGCTCTCACTTTTATCTAAAAAAAAATAAAAAACTTATAGAGGTGAGCCACTTCTGACAAACACCCGGTATTTTTGTATTGTTGTTAAATTAAATCTCATTAATCTGACGCATCATGTGTCGCAATATTTGGAATAGTTACGTCAGAAGACTTCTAACTTTCAACTAGCCCACAACTACATGGGTTGTAAACTGGCAAATAGTTGCCTACTTTGATTTTACCAGGTCCGCGGTGTCCCCTTCTGTAAGGGCACAACGAGCTCGTCGAAGCTCCCAGCAATGCAGCTGCCACTTCCGAAGCTGAAACCGGCGTGCCCAGAATGATCGGAGTTTCGCCGGAGATGCTCTTCACGATGCGATCCGATCTGAAACTAAAAATTTGACATTTTCATTATGTTTTTAGTTGCATTTTCTTTGTATTGTCTCTTGGTAAAAATCGGTACGGGTAATGGTTATGATCAAGATATTTGGAAAAATAGTCAATACATGTCATAATTGACAAAAATTAAATATGTTGATTAGATAGATAGTTATTAGACCGAAATAATATATTTGAAAGGTTTAACACAAACTGTTTCATCATAATGTTTTCTAGAATCGATTAGGTCTTTAAATACATAATATATAGATAGTATTATCACAGATTAGGTATCCTATAAGTATACAGATAAAAATCTTGTCCCTAATTCGTGGTACGAAAATTGTTTTTTATGACGATGAGCAAACGAGTAAGTTTTCTTGTGCGCAAAAATAAACTTTTTTAAGCGTTTTTTAACCGTTTAAACAGCGTAATAACTGGGCCGCGGTCACAAGTCTGGTCAGGCGCTGTGCACAATTTTAGAGGCCATAAGTGGGCGTGCTTGTGCGCAAACTAGTAACCTAACTAGTGCGCGACTCCGAAATTGGAACCACGAAAAACAATGCTTATGACGATAAGTTTATAATCTGTATAATCTGTGGTATTATAGTCATTCCTTAATCTTTTTGTTCGATGGTCATTTTTAATTCAATTTTTAAAAATTCTCACACTAGGTACATATTATTTTTTGATATGGTTTTTTAGGTTTTAAAGTTTAAATAAAAATATAAACATTTTTCTATAAATACAAAAGGATAATATTTTGTGAAAAAAAATATTAAAAATATAAGCTATAAATATCCTGTCTCTCCGAGATTTTATTAAGAAGTTATAAGGGTTGACAAATAACATGCTTATCTGTATTTTCCTTGTGACAAGTTGACTTTTGAGACAAGCAGCAAACGAAATTGGGTAAAAGAAAAATATGTGCCTCTAATAATATCTGTGTTACAATTTATACCAAAGAAACAATAGATTTTAAGTAAAAGGCAATACCGGGTGCGGCTCACCCCTAAAACTTTATTATTTTTTCAGATGAAAAAACGAGATTTGGTATGTTACATAAATTAGGATTGGTTGTGTTGATCGTTATATTTATAGTTTTTTAAACTACCACTGCGAACGGCAGCTTTTCATCGGAGAGCAGTCGTGGATAAGGTATTTCACTGGAAAGAAAACTAATTAATAACAATAAACAAAAAAAAATAGATATTGGGCGCCAGGCATGTACAGAGAAAGAAAACACAGTTGTATAATACTTAAAACTAATGACTATATCTATTCATGGACTCTGATGGTAAATAACATTGTAGAATTTTAATCATTATAGTGGTTAGTTTATGTGGAAGAAAGTTATGTCAAAAATAATATTAAATACGCTCAATGAAAGACTATGGAAAATACAATATAGATAGAGCTATAGAAAATATAAAAAAGTGTAGCATTACTTTAATTAATTTGTTAAATTTTATACGACATTAAATCTAAGATGTTGCAAGCCATAGATTCTAGAATCTCTATCCGGTAATTCATCTTTAAAATCACGCAATAATAATATACATAGAAAGTAACACCATTACAAGATATGTTCGTAATGAAACTAAGATCTAAATCATATTTTAAATACTAATAGGACATAAGTAATTTAACCACTAGTACGATATTAATTATTCAAGACTAAAAGTATAGAAAATATAAAACATAAAAACCAGAACTTAAATCTAAACTTAGCTGATTGTTCTTGAGGCAATCCTGCTTCAAACAGTAACAGCGTGAGGTGGGACTTGTATCTCTGTACTGTCTCTCGGCCAATGCAACAAAAGGGGCCAAGGTGAGGACACCATGAACTAATACAGCCGTAACTATCGACTAGGCTTAAAAACAGGAACGAAGCAGCATGGGGCCTACGCCACATCCACGCTGGAGCACTGTGTACATAGGATAAACTATCCGTACAGTGGACACTCGTCCATAGGACATCTGTACATAGGAAAACTATACATGGGAACATTACCCGTATCTTGGAACACTACTAGGACCTTGGATAATGCCCGTACCTTGGATACTGTCCGTACCTTGGACAACGTCCGTAACTTGGACCATAACCTTGGACCCTAAAAATACGAAACTCTTGTTTAAAACCAAACAAGGTCTAATAAGCAAAATAAACCTACCTCGAAATACTTCCGACGGCTCAATAATAAACAAAAGAACTGTCCTTTCTTCCATTTAATATTCTGGAGGACAAAAGAAAACCAATGTGTCAGCAAACAGCAAATACGAGTTGAGGTGGGCCAATCCAAAACTCTACCTTAAAAATACGCAGTAATAATAACGAATTCTAAAAAAGATAATAACTCATCTTTACCTGTAGCTTCGAAATAGCAGCCGATTCAAATTATACAGCAAGATTTAAATAATTGCAATTTCTCTAAGTCGGGACTATTAAGATGGCCGACAGCCAAACCCAAAGTGGTGTTAAGCGCGGAGAGCCAAACCTTGGAGCGATGTTAACAGCGCCTCCACAGAGCAGTGAAACGATTGGGGTTGGCTAGGTTGTTGACTAGAGAACGTAAAAATTACGCCAAGCGTGCCAAATAAATTATCAGGCCTGATCGATAAGGGATCCGATGACAATATGCCAGACATCATATATATCATATATAAAAAAGACATGTAACGAACTAAAATCATTACATATTCAATTGTTTTTGGTCCCTTCGTGTTTCACCGGAAATGAGTACAACTTCTATTTTTTAAATGGCACCCTTGCTATATTTTTACTTTTTTGGATAGAAAATTTCATCCTGAATAGAATGACATATCATATGTCAACTTTTGACGTTTTGGCTTAAAAAAAAATTATTCTAAATATCAATCTAGAGTGCCATAGCTGTGTTAAAAACACTAATTTTTAATCAAGGAGACTTGGAAAAATATATTTGATAGTCTAATGTTTTCCGTGTCTTGTCCTGGCATGGCGGGTTAAAAGATGCTCAAATCATACCTCAATTTTTTCAAATGGTACAAGGGTAGCTCATTAGCATATTTGTAAAAAGCATTTTTACGAATAATTTGGTACCACACAATAGCTATTTCGAGTCAAATTGTCGTTATATTATTGTCGCATGTTACAATTTCAAATAAACCATATGCGATAATGTCAAAAGTTGATATATGATATGTCATTTTATTCAGAGTGTCATTTTCTATCGAGTAAAAAAGTTATAGGCATTTCCGGAGAAACAGGAAGTGACCAAAAACGTCATATACTAACATACCAAATTTCGTTTTTATATCTAAAAAAATAAAAAAATTATAGGGGTGATCAATTAGAACACTTCACTGTTAGGGGATGCCATGTTACCCCGTCTGTTAGTTGAGAGTAAAATTTAAATAAACTACTTATGGCAAAAACATTTTTTAATATTCAAAATGCACAAAAAAAAATATGTACAAAAAAATATTTTTGTAATAAAAATTTATGAGCCAAACATTGACTAAAAACTTTGTGAAAATGTATGAAAAAAGGTGTATTTACCTGTCGTCATGAGTTCTCGTCAGCGAAGAAAATTTTGACAGCTCCATTGTTTTGATGAATGTAGGGTTTGGACTTGGAGCCTTTGTGTGGCCTTCGCTGACACTCATATGTCTGCTAGTATTCTCCAAAGATATGGAGTCTGCTATGGAATCTTCTTTAATGTTGGGAATGTTTGCTAGAGTCGATACTATAAGACTCTCATCCAACCTACAATAAATATATAATTTATTTAATACAAAAAAAGTTGAAAACATGTAATAAATATACAAAAATAGATATTTTTTAACCAATCTGACTAACGATGACAAATTGGTCTCTGTTGGAATCGCCCCAGCGGATTTTGCAAAAAATAACTATTTTATTTTGTAGATTTTATTACATACCCCAGTCAAAAAAGACATTTCAATTAACAATAATTCGCATAGAGCTGAAAATTGGTATAGGTCTTAAATACACTATTATAAATGATATCTGAAAAATCCCCACCCCTCCCACATCTGCTAAAAAAATTGTTCAAGGTCAAAAGTCAAAAATATGTTTTTTTGCTTTTTTCTCCGAAACGGTAAGCGCTATCGCAAAAGTACCTTAAACAAATGTTGTAGACCATTAAATTTTCTACAATAATGGTTCTAAAACTTTTTTCTTACGAACCATCATTCCTGAGATATGGCGATTTCAAAAGTTGAAAAACTCGTTTTTTTTATAATATGCACACATTTCATCACCACCTGTGAGGTAGTGTATTTGACGCGTTTTTTTAACGTGGTTTGGTACTATTAATATTAAAAGATACTATTAATATTAAAAAACTGTACCCTTGGTAATGATTATGGTCGAACGGATTATTGTTGATTTTGTAAGAATTTTAATCTGAGTAGTAATCTTCAAATGGTACTTCAACAGTAATGTCTTCTTCGCTTTCTTCTTTCTCATCTTCTTGCGGAATATCTGGAAATCCATCTATGACAGTTGTCTCCTCATCAAAATCCTCATCTGTATTTAATTCAATATTGGAGCAAGACTTGCGCTACAACCCATTTTGTGTTAAGTAGTTTTTCTTGAGCAGGTGGAAGTAAAGTTTTAATCGACTCCAAAGTATTTCTATAGCTATAAATTTCCAACCCCAGTCTTCTGGGTTCATTTAATTGCCTAGCCACAATTGAACTTGATAGTATACACGATATAAGTGTTGACAGGCAGAAGCATATGTTGGAGGAAGACAAGAAAGTTGTACCATTTTATTGTTCTGAGTATTTTTAACAAAACTTAAATATCTATACTTGTCTATACAGGGTCCGGCAATAGTGCGTCGGGCATCTGTAGCTCCTAGAATAAAAAACTTGCGAATTTTGTTTTAGTGCAAACCTAAAGTATGTACCAGGATGTATTTCAGGAAAATATTTTAACTTCTATAGGGTGGCTCAAAAAAGTGTGAGCGGACCTGGATGATTTTTTTTAAATGGAACACCCTGTATATTATTGCATTTTTGGCTTCCTTTCAGATCACTTTACATAACCCTAAGATATGAATAAATATATTTCCATAGTTTCAGAGATATTAAAAATAAATTAAAAATATATATTTTTCAGCCCTTCTTAAAAAGATTATTAAAAATACAAGAACTGTTCTGAAATCAAAACGATATTAGGTATTTACTTTAGATGGTCTGTTCTTACTCTGCTATAAATATGGTAATTGTAATTCATACAGGATGTTCAATATTCTACGCTAAACTTTCTAAAATATAAAATATTTGTTCTTTGTTTTTTAAATGGAACACCCTGTATATTATTTTTTTATTAGATGGAGAGTTTAAAAATGAACATTTATTGTATTTAGAGTATTTAAAATTTTTTAACGGTTTCGCAGATACACGCAGTATTATTTCATATGGCGCTTTCAATGGTAAAATACGAGAGAAAAATTACTGGGTGGCTTTGATAAAAATTTACTATGGAAAATGCCATATGAAATATAAAACCGCAAATATCTGCGAAACCGTTAAAAATTTTGAAATACTCTAAATATAAAAAATGTTCATTTTTTAATTCTCCGTCTATTGAAAAAATAATATACATGGTGTTCCATTTCAAAAAAACGAAAAAAAATTATTTTATATTTTAGAAAGTTTGGCTTCGAATTTTGAACATCCTGTATAATTTACGATTTTCATATTTATAGCAAAGTAAGTACAGACCATCTAAAGTAAATACCTAATATAGTTTTGTTTTCAGAAAAGATTTGTATTTTTAATAATTTTTTTAAGAAGGGCTGAAAAAATATATATTTTTCATTTATTTTTTAATATCTCTGAAACTATCAAAATGTATTTATTCATATCTTAGGGTTATGTAAAGTGATCGGAAAGGAAGCCAAAAATGTAATAATATACAGGGTGTTCCATTTAAAAAAAATCATCCAGGTCCACTCACACTTTTTTGAGCCACTCTATAGAAGTTAAAATATTTTCCTGAAATACATCCTGGTACATACTTCAGGTATGCACTTAAACAACATTTTCAAGTTATTTATTCTAGGAGCTACAGATGCCCGACGCACTATTGCCGGACCCTGTAGAATCAATTTTTTTGGAGCACCATATAAGATGCAAGAAGCAAGCGAATTCCACTTGTGATGATGACTTGAGAAGAGTCAATCTTTTTGAATACGTCTGCGCAGTCAATTAAATCATTACGTGTTTCAATTTGTATGGGCGAAATCCGTTACAATATTTTTTATTAAATTGAGTCTCCTATGATGTATATCGGCCGAGTATGTGAGCATATTAGTATATTATTTTCGATGTTTGAAATCGCCATATCTCAGGAATGGTGGTTCGTAAGAAAAAAGTATAAGAACCATTATTGTAGAAAATCTACATTTGTTTAAGGTATTTTTGCGATAGTGCTTACCGTTTAGGAGAAAAAAAACAAAAAATCATATTTTTGACCTTTGAACTTAAATAATTTTTTTAGGAGATGTGAGAGAGCGGTGGGGACTTTTCAGATATCATTTATAATAGTGTATTTAAGACCTGTACCAATTTCCAGCTCTATGCGAATTATTGTTATTTAACCCCCTTTTTTTTTGTTTATTTTGACTGAGGTATACAGTGCAAGTAGCAAAATACCCCGAAGTTAAAAAAATCTAATTACTTAACTTAAAAAACTGAAAGTTTATGGAACATTTTCCCATCCAAGAGCAGTACTTTTTAGAACAATTAATCCTATTTTGTGCTCTCTATCTCTTCGGCGCACAACTGAAACCACTCAAGTGCATAATGCCTGCCGGTAACAATAGATATGCCGCGTGCATTGTCGAAGTGTAAAGCAATTTTAGAGCATTTCGTAATGCCATTACCAACTTAATTCAGACCGATGTTCCCATTGACGAAAATAAATTGAATACTCTATCTCTACTCCGTGAATTTCTCAAAATTCGCACGTAAAAAAAAATTCCATATTGTTACTGAAAATTATCTTTTTTAACTATTGTCACAGTATAATCCCTATTCTAGTATATTTTATTGAGTAAAAAACCAAAATAAACTACGAATATAGTGTGTGGCAAAAAGTTTGGAACAAATGGAATTTGCGTAATGTGTATTTAAGTTAATCTACCAAGATATAAAATAAAAAAATACCCATTTTCTCTTTCTCTTATACTACTAGAATTTTTCAAAGAGTGTGCTCCTAGCAAAATTACAGTATTTTGGATTTTCAGACGGCTCTTTAGAATTGATAAAAAACCTTTTAAAAGATAGATCACATTGTTTTGTCATGAAACGGGGAAGTTTAAAACAAAAATCTAGTTATATTCCTATGATTTCTGGGGTTCCTCAGGGATCTATTCTGGGGCCACTTTTATTTTCGTTATATGTAGCTGATATGAATAAGGAATTAGAGTTTTCTGAATTGCAGCAATATGCAGATGATTCTCAAATTTATTGCAGAATAGATACTAATAATTTGGCACAATTTCAGTAAATTTTAACGACGATCTTAATAAAATTAATAAATATGCTCTGGATCATAATTTGAAATTAAATGCCGGTAAATCTTGTGTTATAGTATTTGGTAGTGATATAAACAAAATTACAAATACGGCTGGTAACATGAATATCCATATAGATAATGTTGCGATACCCATTGTTACAGAGACTAAAAATCTTGGAGTCTATTTTGATGCGAAGCTTTCTTTTGAGGCACATATAACTACTAAATTAAAGGCTGCTTATATACGGTTGAAGAATTTTTCGTCTCTTAAGAAATATATACCATCAAAGACAAGTATCAATTATGTGACACATTTATTTTATCTTTATTTGATTATGGCGATGTTGTTTATGGTACATCCATAAACGCTAGATTCTCTAGAAAAATCCAAATACTTCAAAACTCGTGTCTACGGTTTTCTTTTAACATTCCTTTTAGAGATCATATAACGCCACATCTTAAAAATTTATATATTTTATCCATGACTAACAGACGACAATTTTATTTAATGACATTCATTTATCGAATTTTAACTACAGAGCAGCCTCCCTATTTGTTCTCATTGTTTCACTACGTTGACCATGATCATTCGACTAGACAAGTGCATTATTTTAAAATTCCTCAACACCAAACAGCTAACTTCCAAAAATCTTTCAGTTTCATGGCGCCACATTTGTGGAATAATATTTCTAATAACTTTAAATTTCAATCATTTACAGATTATAAAAAACAAATTAAAAATGATTTACTAAATTCGTAAATATTATAATTTCTTCCACTGATTTGTGAGATCTTGTTCTTCTGATATGCCCGTCATTGGTTGCTGTTCCGGTTTTTACACTGTTTCATTGTGCCTCTCTGCTTATCTCCGCTCGTCCCTGATAAAATTATATTTTCACTTTTTTTATATAATTTTAATTTTGTTTATTTCTATAATTTAATTTATTTCTATTTTGTATTTGGGGTCGCACCACTGTGGCACTTTGTGCCATTGTATCGGTTTTTTAATCGCGGTGCGATCCCTTTAGACACACATTTATTAATACTAATATTATTCTGTAAAACTTAATGGGGTCTAATAAAGAAATTTGAATTTGAATTTGAATTTGAATTTGAATTAGCCAATTTGGAGAAAGCGTTTTTTACAAATAGTTTAATACTACCCTTGATTTCCTACGATGTTCTCTATGGGTATCTCGGAAACTACTGGAGATAGAGAGTCGGTTTAGTAGGGAAAGAATTGCAGTTTTGTGGGGTCATAAATATGCGCCTTTCAGATTTTTGAAAAAGTTCATGGCTTACTAGATATTTAAAAAAAAAACAAATTTCGGCTGTTTTAAAAATTGTCCCTAATTCCATTATAAGCTATTTTAGACAAAATGTTTTCAGATAAAAGGTGTAGATAATTACATCCTTAATGAGATTATGTCCTCCGTTTTTTTTTCTAAAGTCATTTTTGACATATGACACAAACATATGTTTTTTTTAACATAGTTGGCCATGACTTCATAAAAAGCGCCATTTTTTAAGCTTTTTAACGATATAAGCTATAATATGTTTTTTTCGCAAAATTACTGAGTTATAGCCATTTCCTATCTTTCTTGAATAATTTCACTTAGTTAGCCATGGAAACAAGTTCAATCGTCGTTGCTCTCAGAAATGTGAAACTGTCACATCGAAACTTTGTAAATTAAAATAAACCAAAATTGTAAATATGAATTTTTCAAATCAAGAAATAAAGGAAAGCGTGTAGATACTCGCGCATCAATAGAGTGGTTCCAACATGACTTTCATTATGCCCCCCCCCCCCATATTGAAAGAAATGTTTTTTTTATCACACACTACAGTGTGGGTCTTAAATAAGTATAAATATTTTTAGCGCCAGTATATTTCAACCCCAGAAACACCATTATGGTTATTTTTCACGAAAAAAAAATTGAAAAGTTGGAATTTTTTGAAAAATGCTTTGGAAGTTATCTACCCCCTGAAAATATTTGCACTTATATTTAAGACCTAACTTAACCTAACCTAACCTGTATATATCATATATTATCAAATATGGATTATAAATTACTTACCCGTGACTTTCCCTGTTTCCAGCAGTAAAAAACAAAAGCAAATATGTTAATAAAAGTTGTTCTAAGTCCATAAGAACATTTTCTCAAAAAAATATATTTTTTTAAACCAAATCTCTCAAAATATGTCTTCCCAAAGTTCATTCGTTGCTAGAAAACAAATAATTTATGATGAAACTTTGTAACGTCAAAAACATTATAACAGTTCCGTATTTTTCCAATAGTAAATAAGTATTATTTTGCTAAGAATTTCCCACGCGTCCAAACAATTACAAAACCAAACTTCCAAGTTTGTTCGAACTTTTATAATGAACCAAATGTTCGATAACAAACAAAATCGGGATAAATATTATCGAAGAAAAATAAACTTTGTAGGCAGTCAATCAGAATAAGTATTTGCACTTAAAACAGTTTGTTTTATATTGTTAAATTATTTGATTTTTCAGCATTGTCCCTAAGATGCCAATATGTAAACAAATATGTAACAGTATTTACAACTTCAGTTCCTCAGAATTTTTTACTGCAGTGAAAACCTTGATACCATTTTATGTTTTGATTTAACTACTTACTTTTCTTTTACATCCATTTCGTAGCGTACACTTTTTTAACAAGTAGTTTCTCTAACTTTTAAAGGTTTCTTACTTCCATCCAAGTTTCTCTCTTAATATTGCAATAATACGAATAAAAGTATTCAGTAAAAGTTTCTTTTAAATTCAACGAGTTTTAGTTTTATAGAATTAAAGTCGTTTTGCAAAAAAATTGATGCAGAATTTGAAAAAAATGTAGATCAATTCTGTATTTTTTTTCTGCATTTTCATTAATTCGGCATTATTTCTAGAATATGAAAAAAGTAACCTGATCTATATACCAGGAACATCATCATCCTTACATTACAGGGCATGATAAACTGGGCAAAAAACATATTCTAAAAATAGAATAAAATAATTATGTAGTATTCTATGGCAATACTTTTTATTGATCGGGTACTGTATTGACAGAGTTATGTATTAATTATTAAAGAGTGGTACTGTTAAATAACTAATAGAAAGATCTGTGAGACTATCCAGGTGGTGCTGAATCTATAATTGAATTTAGGCGAGCAAAATTTCGCTGTTCATTTGCTACGTCATTTCCTTAACTCTAATAAGGTTAAGGAAACACTGCAAAGGAAAAATGAAGATAAAGAAGGAGAGTGAGATAAAGAAAAGAATTTTTAATCACTGCATTACAGGCAAAAAGTTTTAACGATTCTTCTTTACGAAAATTCAATTCCATAAATTTCATTCTAAATTACACCACATTATTTCGCAAATTCTCGCATTATAGTCCGCGCCAAAAAGTCTTCGTTTGACATTTAGTATCTACAGGGTGAGTTTCCTACGATGTTCTCTATGGGCATCTCGGAAACTACTGGAGATAGAGAGTCGGTGAAATGGGGAAAGAATTGCAGTTTTGTGGGGTCATAAATATGCGCCTTTCAGATTTTTGAAAAAGTTCATGG
Source organism: Sitophilus oryzae (assembly GCF_002938485.1). Lineage (NCBI taxonomy): Eukaryota > Metazoa > Arthropoda > Insecta > Coleoptera > Curculionidae > Sitophilus > Sitophilus oryzae. Next base: position 2,794,923 of record NW_022146424.1, read on the forward strand.
CTTACTAGATATTTCGAAAAAAACAAATTTTGGCTATTTTAAAAATTGTCCCTAATTCCACAATCTATTTTTCAGATAAAAATTGTAGATAATCACATTTCTAATGAGATTGTGTTCTCCGATTTTTTCTAAAGCCTGTCATTTTTGACATATGACACAAACATATGTTTTTTTAAATGGAAATCATAGTTGGCCATGACTTCATAAAAAGCGCCATTTTTTAAGCTTTTCAGCGATATAAGCTATAATATGTTTCTTTTACAAAATTACTGAGTTATAGCCAATTCTTATCTTTCTTGACTAATTTCACTTAGTTAGCCATGGAAACAAGTTCATTCGTCGTTGCTCTCAGAAAAGTGAAATTGTCACATCCAATCTTTGTAAATTACAGTTGAGGGTTGGAACCTTTGGTGTTACACAGCAAAATAAAAACACTAAATCACCACAGCAAAATACTTTTACTTTTACACTGGACGCGCGTTTCGCTAACCATGTTAGCATCATCAGCAGATGATTATAAACTAAAGTACAATCTACAAGTACCCAGTGGGCACCGAGTGGGCGTGGCAAAATCTAGCCAACCGAGTCAGAGCCAACTGAGCGTAACAGTTAGATTTCCGCCAGTAGAGTAGTAGGAACAAACAACTTGAAGGAATTGGACCGTTGTCTCTGTTCATACTATCTTTACATTTATTAATTCTGACGCTTTCATGTGCATCTAATTGCCTGTAATTTGAGACTTGTTTAATTAATTTTAAATTATTAAGATCTATACAATGTTCTTTATCAACAATATGTTTGGCAACGATTTATCCGGTCTACCATATCTTATCTGAGCTAAATGTTCTTTAAATCTAGTTAATATTGATCTTCTAGTTTGCCCAACATATTTCTGATTACAGTATTTACAAGAAATTTCATAAATACCCGACCTTTCCAGTGGAAGTTAGTTAGTGGTGATTATCTAAAACTTTTATCTGAAAACTTTTTGTCTAAAATAGATTATAATGGAATTAGGGACAATTTTTAAAATAGCCGAAATTTGTTTTTTTCGAAATATCTAGTAAGTCATGAACTTTTTCGAAAATCTGAAAAGCGTATATTTATGACCCCACAAAACTGCAATTCTTTCCCTATTTAACTGACTCTCTATCTCCAATAGTTTCCGAGATACCCATAGAGGACATCCTAGGAAACTCATCCTGTATAACTGATGATATTTTAATTACGACTGATCAATTATAAATCTAATTATTTTCCAGTTTTTTGGTTTTAAAATTTTAGGATTAATTCAAATGAATTATGAAAATAATTTCCACCTGTCATCCTTTCTCCTATACTATAAAATACTCCTACTCTGAGTACCAGCCCATCAAGTGAAAAAAGGTAATGAAAAAGCACACGTTCTAGCTAGAAAATGAGCGAACACTCCACTAACTGGACCAGAACCATTCTGCTCCCTAAGTGGAAACAAACTTAAAGCGGAACTTAAAAACCTAGAAGACCCCATCCGTAACCTGGAATGAGAATCCTCCAACGGTCTAAGACAATCGTAGAAATTTCTCGTAGGATTTTATTGATTACCAACGATCCTCGGGCTGTCACGGGGTTTTAAACAGGACACTGTCTCCTCAGTGAAAACCTTATTATATTGAACCTAAGAAACCACGACAAATGCAGATTCTGTAGGAAAAAATGAAGAAACACCAGAACACCTCGTCACTGAGTGCGTCCGTCGAGACGAAAATCATTCGTGCCATAATCTTTGCTACGATTGATATCGGAGATGGAGAGCTAACCTCTGTAAAACCGTCTCAGATACTCGCTTTTGTCAAAGCGCTGAGACTGTATGATGAGTTATAACTCAAGAGACAAGGTCACAATAGATCTAGGTCACAATAGATTTATAAGGTGGCTATGATTAACTTCTACCATACATCTTCTCCCTTACCCATCTAAATTGTGTTTAAATCAATAAAAACTGCTATAAACCATAAAAATATGTTCTGTTTAAAAATAAAAAAGCACATTTTTTTTATTGGGTTACTCTTTATAGTCTAATTAGAACAAGGCACTGTAAAATAAAGAATAAACTTTAAAAAAGTTGAAAAAAATAACAGAGTCAGAATTAACCATTTTAATAAGTGCGTCACAAGCAAAAACTTCTGGCGACCTTTTTTTTGAACCTACAAATCAATTTCGCAAATCTCACCCTCCAGAAGCGCATTATTCCGAGGATTATCCTCGTAAACGAATCCGGATTCCGCGAAGGTCGCGAGCTGCGGGCCCCCGGAATTGTATCGTGACCCGCTTGTTATTGCGAACGATACGATTTAAACTGAATTGAGTCGTCGAAAGTTTGCCTTTATTACGTGGCGAAATGTGGAATAAAACCGTTCAAGATCGAATCTTAAACGAGATCTAGGAGGTTAAATGCACAATCAGCGCGTATTATAAAACGTTACAAGGGTTTCTTCCGTATTATAGATTTTAAATCCGCAAATTAAATGTCCGTTTTAATATGAATGTAGAAAAATGAAATGAAAGTATGTTTTAGTTAGGAAATATCATTATAATCCTCAAGCCCCTCATTTTTTAGAAAGAAAAAAAGCATCAAATCTACAGGTTATAGATACATAGTTGATATTCCATCAATGTCTTCGAAGGACCACCATCACCTTATCTTCTAGGACAATGAATGATGTAAAGAGATGATTTCAGTCAGAATGATGTCAAGGTTCATCAATGCCATTCAAAGTCCAGCATCTTTCATCAGTGCTGTCATAGGAATTATAAAAATGGCCACAAAAGAGTGAATGACCAACAAATCTTTAGAATGGTGGAAAACTTGTCCTAAATTGCTTAGTTTCGGAGATACAGGGTGTAGAAGTTTCATCTTCATTTCGATTTTTTCCAAATAATTTCTGATCGAACGCCAGTATTTGGATGAAAATTGATTTTGATGTCAATATGACTCCTATTTGTAGGGGCCACATGAGTTTAAACTGTTTGTAAGAATACTAACTTCTCGTCCGTACCTCTATAAACCTACTGTAGGTTTGTAGAGGTACGAAAATATACAGGTACAAAAATATACATTTCCGTCATTTTTTACGTGAAAAATGTCTCTAGGTAAAAATCGCCGCGAACTACCATTTTAAAGATATTTACAATGGAATTAGTCAATACATGTCATTGTTGACAAATAATAAACGTGTTGAGTAGATAGTTATTTGAATGGAATGATAAATTTAAGACGTTTTTATTTTTTTTAATTAATTATCTTTCAAAAAAATAATTTCTTCCAAAAAAAATGATGATAAAACAGTTTCTGTTGAACTTTTGGCAGAAAATCATTTCAAATTTATGATATCAGTCTAATAACTATTTAGGCCCTCCCGGCCTCAGTGGAGGGTCCCACCTGGGACTCACTCTTAGTAAAATACAAAAAAAATACAATAACTATTTAGTCAACTTAGTTTAATTTATGTCAATAATGACAGGTATTGATAATTTCGATTCCAAATAGCTCTAGAACGTCAAAACGTCATAAATGTACATTTCTTTACTCAGTAGTTTTATACAGGTTCGGATAAAAAGTTATTACTTTACAAACCAGTTACAAATATGTAGGTGGCGCCCTCTATAAATAGGAGTCATATTGACATCAAAATCAAATGTCTCATGTCAAAAAACTCCCAGACACCAATTTTCATCCAAATATTGACGTTATTTCAGAAATTATTTGGAAAAAATCGAAATAAAAATGAAACTTCAACAACCTGTATCTCCGAAACTAAGCATTTTAGGACAATACAATTATTTTACTTAATTTTATCTGCAATATGCTAATATTTGGACCACCCTGTATATGTATCAAAAAATGTATGATTACGGCAGATATATTTTTTATTGGCAAGAAAAAGAGTTTTTCGTTTAATGAAATTACTGTCAAAAACCATCACAAAAATTATGATGTGAAGATTTTATTCATATTGTAAATCGCGCATAAAATATCTTAATAAAAAAACGGGACTTACTCAATTGACGGTGGTACTGGCAATTCTTTATTAAATCCCTCTTTACCAAGTAACCAATACGTGTCCATTGTACCCTTTCCTTTGATTTCAGTGGGTCCTCGGGATTCTATATGGTAACCTCCAGCTTTCTCAAGACGTGATTTGGTTGCTTCTGACATATGAATCCTCCAAGCAGCCCCTAATAAAGAAAAACAGCAATTTACAACAAAATCAAAAATTTTCATGAATATTTATGTGAGAAACTATATAATTTTATATTCAAATCACATATTAGTTACATCATTTATAATTCAAGAGGAGCTGAACCAATCTTGTTATTTCCAACCGTCTTAGACGCTGTTTTTTTTAAGTAAACGACGCACTAGCGACACTTTTGGCCAATATTTTAAAACTTTATAAAATTAGATTAATCACGTTTTCTCTGCTGGCTTTTCATCTATTAAAAAATACTTTTTCTACAGGGTAAGTTTTAAATAAGTGCAAATATTTTTAGGCGTAATATATTTCGACCCCACAAACACGATTATCAGGTTTTTATCGCTAACATTTTTTTTTGAAAATTGGGAATTTTTTGAAAAAATTTTTGGAACTTTTTTTAGTTTTCAGTTAAAACACATTAATTCTAGAGAATATGGCAACATAGGTAGTAGATTAAATTTACAAGAAAGAAAATCCAGAAAAGATCCAGTGATTCTCAAAATAAGCAAAAATATTTTTTTTTGGAAATTTTCAAAGTAGTATAACTGCGTTATTTTGAACTTATTTGAAAAAAGGGTAAAGAGAAAATATGTTTCTTTTATCGACATCTAACAGCCTTGAAATTATTTGCACTTATTTAAGACTCTCCCTGCATAACACTGATACTAGAAAACACATCATGCTTCTAGATGCAGCTCAATCAAAACATACCTGTTGATTCCATTCGGGAGGCTGTATTGACCGTGTCGCCGAAGAGACAGTAGCGGGGCATGGTGAGCCCCACGACCCCCGCACAGCAGGGGCCCGTGTGCAGCCCTATCCTCAGGCGAAGGGGGGTGCCCGGCAGGTGGCGGATACAAAAACGGCCGCTCTGGTGTAACAGGTCCAAGGCCATCGTGGCTATCTGTAGAAAAAAATTAACACGTCTAATAAAAGTTTAAATTGTATATAATTAAGACAGTTTATTATGGTTTAATTAAACGGGAGTTGCAAGAGTTTGTTTATTGTTATTATTAAAGCGCGTTGCACACTAAGCGTCAGAATGTAAAGGGGCGTCCAGACCGGATGAGCGAGCAGGAACGAGCAAGAATTCGGGTATGTTCTATGGGAACGCTTAACTGGTGTGGACGGCTCTGCGAGCGAGCGAATGATTGCTTGCTCGCGCTCGACGCTGTTCTACGCCGTGTCGGTACATCAAAGAAAATTCGCGCTATTGCACGTTCGGTTTGGACGGGATTTTGTTTACCACGTTTGCGATCGAATATCAAAAATGGAATGGCCGAATGAAGTTGTTTTAGAACTAATAAAGAAGTACAAAAACCGCCAAGACCCGTAAGGTTATAGCTAGTCTTTCTCTAGGTGAAATTGCTTTTCGGTAATTGGTATCACTTTTCATTATTTTTATGTCAATTAAATCTAATAAGGTATTAAAATCTGTAAGTGACATCCGACAAAAGTTCTTAAATTTTCCAGAATCTTCTGTTTTAACACCGTTTAGTAAATTGTTACCACCATGAGAAACTCGATTTTTGAAAAGAGATATGTTCCACCATCTCATCTGCAGTCGTTTTCTCTTTTAACGTTTCAACAATTTATAAAATACAATGAAAGACGCACAAGCAATATTTTTTTCCGATATTATGAACATGAAGTGCCACACACCGATCAACGCCGAACATACAAATAATCGCTAGGTCTGGACGGAAGCTGATCATGTGCTCGAGAGCAGCAGAAATCACGAACCAATTTGAATAAATGTTTGCTCGCGCTCGTTACTGCTCGCTCATCTGGTCTGGACGCTCCTTAAAATTGCATTTCAAAGAGTCGCATAATTTTATTCGGTTTATCACCAAAGATTTTCTCTCTTTATGGGCATTTATAAATTATGCATATATTTTTTGCCAATGTGCTTTATAATTATATATTTTAATTTATTCAAATATATAAATAATTTCATTATGCATGCATCTATTGACGTTTAATGTTTGGAAATCATTATTTAATTATTTGAAAAATCAAACATGCAACATTTAATGCAAACCCACATTGTTTACATAAATTTATATAAACAAGAGAATATAATATTGAAATTTAAATAAGTTAATTAAGTCTGTTTCTCTACCGTTAAGTAAATTTGTATTTAAATTAAAAATATTTAATGGTGCTAAATAAATTTAAATAAATAAAACAACCCCAGAGTTCCTACCTGGCAAAGGAGTATGACAAGGAGACGCAATATACCCAAAGCTGTTTACAGCAACACTAGAAGAAATTTTCCGTAAAAAACTAGACTGGACCAACAAAGGATTAAAAATAGATGGAAAATATCTTTAGATTCGCTGATGACATAGTCCTAATAGCCAATAGTTCTGAAGAAATACAAACACACATTAACGAACTAAATACAGCTAGCAGTAAAGTAGGTCTCAAAATGAATTTAACAAAAACTAAAGTAAAAAAAAGTTAAAAAAAATTATACTAAAACTAAGTATAAAAATAGGCCAAACTACAAATAGAATATCTAAATATGTGAGGGAGGCTGCACCAGAATTGGAAATAGTTGAGTAAGCTGAAAATGATGATGATTAAAAATCTACTTTCATACTACGTATGAATAAGTTTAACAATCAGCATCTCAGTGTATTAATTATAAGAAACGTCTTATAAGAACTTTTCTTACTCTGACTTTTGTCAAATGTCAAATATAATTCATACTTTCATTTCACCGATTCACTTCAATTTTTCACAATGTATACCGGGTATTCCTCAAAAGTGGCTCACCCATATAATTAATATAAAAATATACTCAAATGACACTATTCAGGAAAATACTGATAAAATGTGCATTATATTGATTGAAAACTTTTTAATTAAATTTAATAAAAATATATATTTAATAAACTTATAAACAAAATTTAAACTCTTGAAACAACTTTACCCCTTCGTAGAAACTAGATAATTAAAACTTTATTAAGAAAATGAGTAGGAAATTATTTTTCACGATCCTTAACTTCATTTCCGCATAATTCAGTCGCCCAACTTTTGCAAGTTTAAACAATCTAACTTAATTTACAGCGGTGACATCCTCAACTGTATTATATACAGAAGTTTCGGGTTCTCCAGTTATTTGGTCTAGTTCTGTACTAATTTGTGATTTGTGGTCTGGCAAACTTAGAGACGTTTCAAGCAAGCTTACTTGGAAACTTTCTTTTGTACATTTATCTTGAGTTTACCGATAGTTAGTTGTACACAAAAAGCTTTGACAGGACAAGCGATACAGGAGGAAAACACCTTTAAGAAAAGGACTAAGTAAAGTATGAATAAGTTCAGTTTAACAATCAGCGTTTCAGTGTATTAATTATAAGAAACATCTACTTTTCTTACTTTGACTTATGTCAAATGTCAATAGTTTTCTTACTTTGACTTATGTCAAATGTCGTACTTTCATCTCACCGATTTTTCACTTAAATTTTTTACAATATATACTGGGTGTTTCTTAAAAGAGGCTCACCCATATATTTTTTTTTATTTTTTAGATCAATAGCGGTTGAAGCGTAGTGCTAGCCACATTACCTTTCGTGTATACCGAACGGCTCTAGTATAGCAAGTTGTACCTTGCTACTCCCAAGGCGTTAAACGCTATATACGGGAGCTATTATTATTATAGATCAATAAACGGGATTTGGTACGTTAATATATTACAAAAATCAGGATTGATCGACGCATTCAATTGTTTTCGGTTACTTCCTCTTCACCGGAAATGACTGGAACTTTTGATTTTTAAATGACACCCTCGGTATTTTTTAAATTTATTTTATAGAAAATGACATTCTGGATAAAATGATATATCATAGGTCAACTTTTGACATTCTTGCTTAAAAAATCGTTAAAGTTTGCTCTAGAGTGCCATAGCCATGTTAAAAACACTAATTTTTAATCCCCGAAAAAGCTAGTTGCTAAAGCGCTGAAGTCATGATTACTAAATCCCGTTTAAGATGGGCTGGCCACGTATGCAAGATGCAAGAAAACCGCCTACCGAAATCTCTTCTTTACGGTGAGCTTGTAGAGAGTAAAAGGAAACCGGGTGGACAACTCAAAAGATACAAGGATATTTTCCATGAAAACTTAGGGGATAAACAGGTAGAATCAGTGGGAGGAAGCAGCGCAAAATAGAAAAAACTCAGTTAACAACGGCAACCAAAAAGTAAAGAGGCAACAAAGTAATGAGATTTTTGAATGTCCGGAGTGCGGAAGAGAGATAACATCACGTATCGGGCTTTTCGGTCATAGAAAAGCCCATAAAAGGAAACGCATTGAGTAACCAACTGATGCGTGTCAAATACTCGTCAGCAAGTAATGGCAGTAAGTAAGTAAGTAATTTTTAATCAAGGAGCTTTGATTTAAATAAATACAAATAATAAAATAATAATTTAAATTCTAATAAAAATAGATTTGATAGTTTAATGATTTTCGTGTCTTGGTTTTGCCGATTAAAAGTTGCCCAAGTGGTATTTTTAATCATATCTCAATTTTTTCAAATGGAACAAGGGTCGCTCATTACCATTACATTACATATTTATTTAAGAATAAAAACTAGAGAAGTTCCTGATTCCGAATATTGAGTGGCATTTTGGCATTTTATTGCAATGAAAATCGTAGTTTTAACTAAACAAAAGGCAGATTCAATTTCAAATTTGTCAAATAAAACTCGGAATAAAATTGGAACCGACAAAGGTCATTAGAAAAAATAATAAAATCGAAAAATACAAATACCAGATTTCCAAAAAAATATCTCATGACAAGCCACAACGTTCGCCATAATTACCAACATGAAGCCTTTTTTTTATCGGAAATTCGTTTAGTTGATGCGTGCTAGCTTTTTTAACCAAACCAAACTTTTATTGACTAACTCTATATGTTTTAATTATATGAACGAATCTTTCTTTTGGTGACATTGTTATAAAATTTAAGTAAGGAACTTGATTATAGAAAGTCATTTTGGTTGTATAAAATTTCATCGCGATCAATTTTCCACTATCCATAGTAAAATTGCTATGTTCCATCACGAAATGATACGGGCGACGAAAGTAAGGGTTTCGCAGAGTCAATCTCTCTCTGTCGCTACTATCAATATTGACGTCTCTATTAGGCAGATTGTTCTATATGCCGATGTCACGTCGTTTGTCAGCATTAATGCTATAATTCGTATCGGGACGGGTGGATTTATTTATTCTCGTGGAGTGCGTTGCTCGGTATGACGTACATTCATCCTATGGTGTAGTGTATCGTATTTCGTTATCTTCGCATTAGTTTAGTTTGGCTCGACGATTTTGCTTTTGCGTTGTACTTTAACGTGTTAATAAATAATAAAACAATATTACATAACTTACAAGGATATGATACAAATTTTCATTTTTTAAAATTTGGTGAATATAAGATGGCTGAACATTAACAACTCGTAAAATTACAATATAAACAGTTTCTTCAAATAAATTCTTCATGATTCGGCCAATAAACCGATTGTTTAGCCATTTATTACTTTAAAAATATTGACACCTGAGAGAATCAGGTGAAATTTTCTTAAGTCATTTCACAAATTCTACAAAGCAATAATATATAATATCAAAAAAATACTACAACGTGTCCCTGAGTTGTCTTCACCAGAGAAAAAACTTTTTTATTATTGAGATTTTGAGAGAAATGCATTCTTCATAAAAATTTTGCTTGTTCTAAAGAATTAGTTCTATAGTGTAGATTCCGTTTTAGAGAAAATTAAAGAAATCAGGTAAATATAGTTGGATTTTTTTCTTTGGAAGTCCTATAAATCAAAACGTGTTTCTATGGTAATATAATCTCGCTTTCCTTCTTTGATAGGCTATGTCTTTTATCTATGGATAGACTGTTTTTGGTATAATTTTATTTAACGTCATATTTCTTGCTGGTAAAATATCAAAGAAGTACACAATTTATTTAGTTTAATATTACGGAAAGGATGATAATAGTTATCAGAAAATATGATACTTTAACAACAGCAAAAAATATGACGTTAGTCAAAATTAATAATTACCATCTATCAAAGAATGCAATCGAAATTATATTACCATAGAAATGCCTTTTGATTTTTAGGACTTTGAAAAAATTCAACCATATTTTTATGCAAAGAATATACCTAGCTAGAAAAAGAATGGACTCTGCCATACTGAAAAATGGTCCTACAGAAGTGGCGCCATCTATTGAGTAGGGCTTGTTTTAAATGAATCGAAGCGCGGGCTTTTTAAATGAGCGTATTTATTGAATTTTGCTCTAAAATAATTAAATTTGATTATTAAATCTTATTTTTTACACAAATTCAACAATACTAATGACAATGTTGTGATGTGTAAAAAATAAAATTTAACAGTATAATTTATACAATTATTAAATAAAATTAAAGTCAAACATGTGAAATATTATTTATTATTTAGTTTAAGTTTTTATTTATAAATCAAATATTTAAACATCGTTTATTATAATAAAACAAGACCAACGTAATACGCCCAAAGTTTTGTAAATGGAGTAAATATAAATAGGTACTTAAATGATGGCAAAAATAAAAGACTTACATTATATTTTTAGGGCCACAAACAAAAGGAATTGTCTAATTAAAACACATATAACAAATTATAGTTTGAAAAACGTTTTGATAATCATTTATTTGACAATATTATGATTGGCGCTATGACAACGACAATATTTTTTGAGAATTTGACAATAATATGACAATGACCGTTGGAAACCATGGAAACAAAAAAATTCTGATTTAACGCCATCTGGCAATAACTAGTAGCAACGTCTTAACCTAAAAATTAATTGCACTACCACCTAGTGGCTAGGGCTGGAACTATTTTATTTGAAATTTCCGTGGAAACGGTGGAACCGCTTTTGCTATTTCACTTTCCCGCCCCTGTTTTTATGTTTTTTTTTTTAATTTTCTCTCAGACTGCATGAAAATTTGGAAAAGTATAAACACACAAGAAAACATTTAGAACAAACCAAAAAATTTGTAAAGAATGCATTTTCCTAAAAATGTCAATATTACAAAGTTTTTCCTCTTTTAAAGACAATCCAGGGACATACTGTAAATGCGGACTATTCCTGTGACACTATCATTGTCTTTGCTATGCATTTTTAATCCTTCTCTTGAAACGCTCCCAATAATTAAACTTCACTCTAGACTTAAAGGAAATTCAGTAATTATTTCTAAAGCATAAACATAATTACAGCAAATTGAAGTGGATATTCTGTATAATTATATTTTTATGCATCGAAAATAGATTTAATAGTAGCTCACAAATATAAGGAGGAAGCGAGTTTTCTTTTTTGTGTAAAAGATATTTCAATGCTATGCCGGTTTCTCTGATAAATATTCTGCTCCCTCTCTGTCATTTATTTACTCTCTTTCTTTCAACTTGTAAGATGTTTTTTTATACTACTTCGAATTATTAGAGAGGTTAATATTTCTAAAACATCGATTTTTTGTGCATCTATCAATAATTAAAATAATGTTGTGAAATGAATGAAACACATTTTAGACATATTTTGCAAAAATATTTGACATGACTTAAAAAAATTACCTAATGTTACTAAATAAACATATGTACTAAAAAATATACTGGTAATCTCACAATAATTGAAATTTGTTATTATTATCAAATTCATTATTTAGAAAAATATATCGGTATTTTAATATATCAACGTATATTAATTACACATCCCATCTCTATTACTTATTTAAATGAAATACGGATATGTTATTTTAAAAAATGCCATTACCAGACATGCACATTATCGAGATAGAAACGAAACAGCTGTCAAAAGAAGCCAGAGCAAATCTCTTCCTGTTTTATTTTATTTTTTATTCTCTTTTCCTGTTTTCATTTCTCGTTCCCGTTTTTGCACCTTGAGCAAAAATAAATTTGTTTCCTTATTTAAATAGATCCCGACGTTCTTGAAATGATTTAAAGTAGAGGAAATGACGATAATAAGGAACACGTTGCTTATAAATTGCGTCTTATTTGATATTCTAGTGTATCTAATTATATTCTTTTTATATAGTAATTTGTTTATCATGATTCCGTATAATTATATTTTTACGCTTCATTTAGAACCTCGAATTTAGTAGAATAAATTAGTAGGTTCAATTAACGTAGCAGTTTGTTCCCCTAAATTCAATGTAAGTATTAAGTACGTTAAAATTAGAGGTAGTAATTTTCAATTAGTAGAAAAAGTTTACAAAACTTTTAATTTTTTCAATTAATTATATTGCAAAATTTGCAAGGAATGTCATTTTGGCTTTTCATTGTTATTCGCCAAAGACATTGTGGTTAGAAATTAAAAGTTTACTGTTTTATAAGCTAATTAGATGGGATAAACTGATTTCCGAAAGCTGTTGCTAAGATATCTTATTAATTTTAATTGTATTTTTTTGACATTGTGAATGATCGTAAATTCATAGGTAGAAACAGTACAATATGATAGAAAAACATACGGCGCCAACGATGGCTATGAAATGAAGATAGCTCCCGTTTTACATGTAAAATATAATTTTACATGACTATAAATGTAAAATATAATTTTTTAGCCAAATGGACGCGGTTTTTTTCGACCATACTGTAGAAAATGTCGCCTATCTTAGTAAGCTTTTTGAATTTTAGGACTTAAAAAATCAACTATATGAGGGATGTTTTTTTTTTAATTTTAATGGGGGATGTTTTTTTTAATTTTCTCTAAAATGGTATGGACATTTGGAAAAAGCAATAATAAATAATAAGCAAGATTTTTATGAAGAAAGTATTTTTCTCAAAATGTTAATAATAAAAAAGTTTTTTCTCTTGTAAAGACAATTCGAAGACATACTGTATTTTTAAAATATGATTTTTTTAGTTTATATTCAATGTTTGTTTAATTGGGAATCCAATATTATGTCATTTCAGACTATGGCTGAATTAATATAATCAGTAAATACCATATTGCAATCCAATAATAATTAGTAATGTAACTAAATGTAATACACATAGCTAATGTAATAGATATGGGACCATATTAGTTGATAATGTTATTAGGAAACATATATAGTGTTACCACTTTGTAGTTACGGTTAAGGGTATGTAGTTAAGGGCTTTAAAGCTGTTTTAGATTATTAAATTTCATGTTTAATTACATCAAAAATATTTTTTTTGCCATCTTAAACGTGTAATCTTAACCAATAAATCATATTGTACAGAATACTTATCTCTAATATTTCTAAGTGTATTTTTAAAGTAGGTACAATTTGGTTGGAAAAAACTGGCACACGCGCTTAAAATTATGAATTCAAATACAATTAAAATGAATAAAGGTACCTACTTCAAATTGATAATTTTGGAACATACTTAAAATTTTCTAAACAATATGAACTAATCTCAGACATGTCACTTTCCAAAATTTTCATAGAACAAAATAGAAATAAATATAGAGTGATATACAGGGTGGTCTGAACTGTATTCCGGAAACTTCGGCGGAATATTCTGCACATAAAAATAAGTAAAAAAGTTTGTATAAATGTATGTCCTAAAATGGCTAGTTTCGGAGATACAGGGTGTAGAGGTTTCATTTTTATTTTGATCTGTTTTAGTTTTCAGAAATTATTTTGTCAAATAATTTCTGAAGTAACGTCAATAATTGGATGCAAATTGGTACTTAGGAGTTTTTTGACATGAGAAATTTGATTTTGATGTCAATATGACTCCTACTTGTAGAGGGCGCTACCTACATATTTTTTAACTGGTCTGAAGAGTAATAACTTTTCGTCCGTACCTGTATAAAACTACTGAGTAAAAAATAGACATTTGCGTCATCTTTTACGTAGAAAGTGTCTCTTGGTAAAAATCGCTACGAGTAATGGTTTTCGAGATATTTGGAATCAAATTTATCAAACCCTTCGTTATTGACATAAATTAAACATGTTGACTAAATAGTTATTAGACTGGAATCATAACTTTGAAATGTTTTTGTGCTCAAAAGTTCAACAAAAACTGTTTTATTGTCATTTTTTCGAAGAAAAATTTATAATTAATAAAAATAATAGAAAGTTCCCAAATTTATCACTTCTATCAAATAACTATCTACTCAACATATTTATTTTTTGTCAATAATGACATGTATTGACTATTTCTATTCTAAATATCTGGAGAACGGTAGCTCGTAGGGATTTTTACCAAGAGATATTTTTTACGTAAAAAATCGTGGAAATGTATATTTTTTCACACAGTAGTTTTATACAGGTACGGACAAAAAGTTATTACTCTTCAAAGCAGTTAAAACACATATAGGTGGCGCCCCCTACAAGTAGGACTCATATTGACATCGAAATCGAATTTCTCACGTCAAAAAACTCTTAGACGCCAATTTTCATCTAAATATTAATGTTATTTCAGATATTATTTGGAAAAAATTGAAATAAAAATGAAGCTTCTACACCCTGTATCTCCGAAACTAAGCATTTTAAGACATACATTTATATGAACTTTTTTAGTTATTTTTATCAGCAGAATATGCTGCCAAAGTTTCCGGAATACAATTCGGACCACCCTGTATATTTTTGAGAAGTTTATGGGAAGTCAGATCATATAATTTGTAAATATACAGGGTGCTCTATTTAAGAAAACATAACTTTGGTTCATACCTTTAAAAATATTCTATTCGTAGAATAACAGACTACGCCACTGTATTCTACGTTAAAAGTTCTACAATGAATAGTTTTCATCCTCTCGACGCCTTTCACAACAACAGAGATACGGAGATATACCAAATTGCAAAATTTAAAAAGAAAACCCGTAGCTCAGAAATAAAGAGGGCTATGAACATTTTGTTTGCAGCATCTTTCGTTTGACAAAAAAATGGAATAAGTTTGTGGAAACTGCACCTTTCCATCTTCACTAATAACGAAGATACCGTATGATTTTTAACTAGAAAGAGACACCCTGTCCACTCTGGATGAAACTAAAAATAGAATCAATCTGCACTTACCACATTGGATGGTTCCTTCAGGATAATCATTAAAAGTGAAAAATGTAAATGAGTCTTAACGAAGCCTCGAAGTCCCAACGCCTTAACAAATCTTCCTACACAAAATCTTTTAACACGATATTATGAATAAATAATTTGTTCACGCTTAAATATCTCGTAGTTATTTGCAAATATCTCAATTTTGGGCAATATCCGGAAACTGACACTTTTAATAAAACAACATCGTATATATTGCTTATTCCTCGGAACCATACATCTTGTATTTTAAAAGGATGGCTAATATATCTCAATCAATAATCCTTACTGCTATTCTCCACATCACAATGTGCAACGTGTGCAGCGAGAACGAGCTCCAGCTCGACAATATTGCTCCGGAGCGCATAACTCACCTGTTCTGCATGGTCCGGAATTCGCACTGGCAAACCTCCAACCACCATGTAGGCATCGCCGATCGTTTCCACTTTATACACGTTGTAAGCGTTTATGGTTGCGTCGAAGCAGGTATACAGGTCGTTGAGCAAATCGACTACCTAAAAGCAACAAGAAAATGGTTATCGTATGTTGAAAAATTATGATAAATATTTAACCATATTGATGTTAAAGTAATAGAGAGCAGCCGGTCAGTTAGCAAAGGTTACTTACACGCCGTTTTTTTCTGCATCATTACATATACAGGGTGTGTCTTAAATAAGTACAAATATTTTCAGGGCTGGTAATTCCTGACAAAAGAAACATATTTTATCTTTACCGTTTTTCTACGGTAAAATCTACCGTTTCTCTAAAATTAACCGAGATATTTTACTTTAAAATAAAATAAATGATGAACCACTGGATCTTTTCTAGGTTTTCCTTCTTATCAATTTAATCTACTACCTATATTACATTCATATTATCAAGAAATTATGATTTTTAACTAAAAATTTTAAAAAATTCAAATTTTTATTTTTTTGACGAAAAAAACTCATAGGACGTGTTTCTGGGGTCGAAATATTCTACCCCAGAAACATTTGCACTTATTTAAGACTTACCCTGTATAATTAAAAGAACGAATTTTTCTTATTTCTTTTTATAAAAAAACACCTTAGACACCAATCATGATTTAAAAAGAATTTTAAATAATTTAAAGCAATTTAAATCAACAATGCTGTTTTAAACGCGTTTAAAACACTTGTTTTTACACAAAACGCTTAAAATATATCAACCCTGCTAGGGGAATATGCAGAAAAAAATACATTTATTACACACATATTGTCGTAAATGTTATATAAAGTTTTTTCCAGCTGTTTTCATCTGAAATAAAATCTATTTATAACTCGTTAATAATTTATGACTAATAATTTTTCAGTTAATTTCAAAACCCAAAAAGTATCTCTGTGTATCGAGAGGAGATTTGATAGAGAGAAAAATTGTCTATCACTTAAATTCAGAAACAAATTATATTTTTTGAATGTCGTCTGACAAAATCTTCCCAAATTCATTGGACATGCTTTACAAATATATAAAACATATTATATATTAAAAAAATCAATAGTATTGGCGAATATGATTCTAGAATTCTTGTTCTTAAAATAATTAATATAAATTGAAACAAATTTATCTTATATCTTAAAAAATTATGACTAGTACTAAAGAAAACTAATTTTTTTATAAGGATTGTATAAGGTATATTAATATTTTTTGTTAGTAAATTACCTATATCTTACCTTCTTTAAACAAAAAATAAATATAATATATATGAACATCTACTGGAAACGTACAATCTAAAAATAAAAATAAATAAAAATATATCAATTAAAATATAAAAAATAGACGAATAAACTACTGTGAAATAATAATTGTAAATAAATATAAAAAAAGCAAAATTAATACAGACACAAAACGATAATTGTATGAGGTATATAAGTAATAAAATATTGTATTTTCATTATACTTGCCTGAAATGGTGTCGAATGAGCGGATATTGTAGTAAAACCTACAATATCAGAAAAATAAATAGTAACTTCTTCGTATTCTTCAGGATCGACAGGCATGCCCAATTTTAGTTTTTCTGCAACATAACTGAAATAAAACAGCGAATTAATATCTTATAGCGCTCTATATTTTGTATAGATCTTTCATATTTGCAATAAATTAGTATAAAAAACTGATAATAATCCAAAATATAAGCTATTTCATTTCTGTTTAGACTGAACAGCTTATTTTTATCCTTTAATCAAATAGTCGGAAAAGCAAATTTTAATCTCAACAAAACAAACTCCTACATATAAAAATCTTATTCCAGTCCCCAATTAAGTGTTCATAAAAAGAAGAAACCAAAAGCACCGCAGAAAAGAATCTCAAGAGATCAAAGTATAAAGATCTCAGGGCCGTGAGAGGGCCACATTTATCTAAAAATAGAGAAGAAAGAGCATTCGGGTTTAACACTAATCCACCCGCCCATCGTTCATCGATTCGGGACCGACGTTCAAACAAGATTCTTGTCATTTCGAGGAAAAGAATAAGCCGAGCCCTTAAGTAGCCCTGTGCATACAATGGAAGGATTTTTATTAGTATTTTATTTCGAGTGTATTAAACATTCTCTTTCTAAAACAATTATTGAGAGGTGAAATTAAAATCATAAACTCAGGTCTACAGTATCTTGAAGCTGTGAAAAAATCAAACTTAGGTACTTTATTATATTATTATTATTTATTTAGGTACTTTAACAACAGCTAAAAATATGACGTTAATGAAAGTTAATAATAACCATCTATCATAAATAAAAGAAGTTTACATTTGAAAGTGCCCATGAGGACTAGTGATGGGAAAAACCGATTAATTTCAATATTCGAGTACTCGAGTTTAAAGCGATTGCAATAACCGAGCGATCGCTCGAGCGAAATATCGCTCGTATTTAAAAATACGGTTTTTCGTCCGTCGCTTGTTGTAAGTACTCGTTAACGCCAAGCGCCAAGCAGTAAGTTGCGTGCGCAGGTCACATATTTTTTCGGTGATGAATGGCAAGCAACAAGCGACGAGCGATTCGCTTGATCATTTGATTTTGTTTATTTCAAAGCATTGTCGATGTAGGTCGTAAAATTTTGTCTCTCAGATACGCAACGGATAAATATAATATATACGGCGTCGTATAAATTTGCTACCTGCAATGTATGTAGAAAATTCGCTCGGCTTTTTATCGAGTATGTATTAAAATCGGATTTCAATTTGTTTCATTCTAGGATCGCTTGCGTTCGTCGCTCGTAACTCGTCACTTCCATCGCTCGTACTAGAGCGAATTTTCGCTCGAAGATTCTGACTTTGACAAGAGAAAATTATTTCTGTTCTTGTTTGCGGTTGTTCTTTGCAACCACAATAGCAGCGCCCTACAACGTATGTGCTCCAAAAATAGCCTAGTTAGCCTAGTTACCAGAGTACGAGGACCAGGTAAACAGGATCATCAATGTCATTCATAGGCTCAGAATCTTAGAGACAGGGCAAATACTTTTTTATTTTATTTTCGTTTATATTCTGATAGTAAAGTATTAAATAATTCTGGCGATTCAAAAAAAAAACAAATATTTACTATCAGAATATAAACGAAAATAAAATAAAAAAGTTTTTGCCCTGACCTCGAACTCTGACTCATCGCTTGATAGGCGAAACCTCTATGCACTGAGCTACAGAGACTCGATCGGTTTATATTCAATACTAGAATTTAAAGGACTAATAAAAATATAGAATCTTCTTTCAATGCGCAGTAGGGAACGCAACGTAGCCAGATGGGCCGTATGCTGTTCTAGAGAGCATAGTAAAAGATATATCAAAGAGCCAGACGTCTTAAAATACTTGTTTTTCCGATGTTGCTAACTCTCGTACTAGAAGAAGAAGCAACAGAACACAAGAGAATTAGAGAGCTATAATATGGAGGGTTCAGTCTCCAAGTTGCTAGACTTTTTGAAAAGGATAGGACTCGAAAATGTAACCTAATGATCAGAAGAAAACCAAAACAGATCTGAAAAGTCGCAGTGGATCAGGTCTATAATCTAAACTAATATAATTCGTGTGGATTATAAATAATATAATCTGAGCTGAAAGTTAGAAGATACGCGTTAAATTCCCGCGTAATTATTTCATCGAGAAAGTGAAAAGGCCGACGTTGTACTGGCGCCTGTTGGCCGTCGTTTGGCGAAATTCCCGGCGGCATCGGCAGCAACAGAAACGACAGTATCGGTCGTTGCCGGTTTTTACGGCCGACTTTCCGGGTCCCGAAGCAGACTTGGAAATTGGAAATGTCTGGAAATAGAGGAAACAGCCGAGAAAGAAGGAGCAAAACACCGAATTCATTTTAATAAATTTTGTTCCCGAGCCTGTCTATTTGGGCTTTTTTGATGTGCCGTATTTCGAGAACGACATCGTAAACTTTTAATTTGCTTGGATTTATGGTGGGTTAATTAATTAATTTACTTAGGTCTAATGAAAAGTGATTTTTATTTTATTAAACTATAGATAATGTTTATATTCTTGTGGCGAGTTTACTGCTGAAAATCAGATGAGGAACTTTGATGCCACTGAAGCAGAAAAATATTTATTTTTTATAAAAAATAAATATTTTTAAGATTAAACAGATTTTTAATTATTATTGTACGATTTACATCGATTATTGAACTATTTCTAATATGTGCCTACAAATTTGTACGAAACCCTGGTGGGCAAATTCGACTTTGGATTTGTCTATATTTTTCGATAAGACGGTATTTATTTTTTGCAAAAAAAGAGACTGAACAAATGAGTGGGTTTTATATAAAGAGCGATTTTCGTTTTGCCGTTCTTTCTTTATTATCAAAGTAAGCACCAGTTTAGCAATAATTTTCTTTAGATTTTACGTTCCTAAATAAATAGTTATATTTTCTAAAACACAATTATTGCCTTAATAATGTTACAAGTGATCTTAAAATCGTTTCGTTAACAATCTGAAATGAAAATTTACCCACGTCTCCGCTACTTTCAATTTTAAAAGCCAACAAGCGCACCCGAAAATTAACCCTTGCAAAATTAATATTACGTCTTCTACGTCTGAAAATCTTGCAATTCACTCGTTCCAAAGTCTTTCTCTTTTATACCGCAGGTCCTTGGAGAATATTAAAACACTCTCCAAGTCGTTTTCAACTTTTGCTTTACATCCTTTGTATTATTTCTTCAGCGAGACTGTCTAAAATGTCATGTCGTTCTAACGGATATAATTTTATTATGAGTAGGTACTGACTTATAGGTCTTTAATGCTTTTTAAATAAATATTTTTGTATTTAAAGCATCAAAATCCGCTAGTTCAGTACTTATTTTTTTGTAAAATACCAGTGGGTTGAGAAGCAAATAAACGAGCTGTTCGGTAGCTTTTTACCTTTAAAAAAACTTGCCAATCTAACAAAAAAATTGGCGCCGGGAGGCACGTATAGCCGCCCATACTAAAATATGTTAATATCTCGAAAACTGCGACTTTGACTGATTTTGATGTTATTACAAATTTTGTTGCAAATATTATTCCTAATCTTAATTTGAAAACCGCGTTTCGCTAGCTACTGTAATTTTGGGGTTACGATTTTTTTAAATTTTTAACCCCCTCCCATACCCCCTTACCAACCCCCCACCTCCACCAAAAACTAATGGCCAGATTCTCGGGTGCCACAGTATTTTTGTGCCAAATTTGGTTAAAATCGGTTCAGCGGTTTTTGAGTTATCGTGTTACAGACGAACAGACTGACAGACAGACACCATGAAAATATTTTGTATTTAGGTCATTTATGACCCAAGCAACTGATTTTGAATGAAATTAAAAAAAACTTTTTTTTGCCGATCCTAATAGCCTACCATACCTATTGCTATGTTCGGCCAAAAACATGAAAATATCGTTGAAATTTTATGTCCTAAGAATCCTAAGAATCCCAGGTGTTTCTATGGTAATATAATTTCGATTTCATTCTGTGATAGATGGCCTAGGTAAAGGAAACCAGATTGGAATGCTCGGCTTGCCGCCAAAATTTATAATTAACGCTTTTACGTTTTAGCGTTTATTAAAAGCATTTATTAACGCTTAAAGGGGATAAACACTACAAACGTGCAGAATGATTGGGAAGAAACAGGGCACAATAGAACGCAATGGAGAAGAATTGGAAACTCAGTTAACAGCGACAACCAAAAAGTAAAGAGGCAACAAAGTAATGAGATTTTTGAATGTCCGGAGTGCGGAAGAGAGAAAACATCACGTATCAGGCTTTTCAGTCAGAGAAAAGCTCATGAAAGAAAACGCCTTGCGTAACCATCTTCTGATGCTTGTCAAATACTCGTCAGCGAGTAATTCTGGTTTTCGGCACTATGTGTCTGGTTTATGTGCTACTGACGTAAGGTAACCTGTTAGTTCTTTCAGGGTTAAGTCCACACATCCTTCTGCACCTACCTGAAGAGATGGCAGCCTTCTGTGCCGCCTTCGCTATATGAGTATTCCATGTGAGCCTTTGATTAAAAAATAGACCAGAATACCTCTGCTTTTTTTGACAAATGAAACCTCTGTTTCTCGTAGAACCTGTGGTTTTAGATCTTTTGATGTTATGTTTTTGACAATTTGTGCTTTCTGAGCATTGACTGTCAGTTTCCCTTGTCTCTTGTCCCTTGTCACTCTCTACACCACTTATATGTCTATGGTTGTCTGTATTCTTCCTGGTATCTCAGCAAACTTACCCCTGACCACAATAATTACAATGTCGTCTGCATATACTAGACAATAAAAGTATTTATCCTTTTGAATTAGAAATACAAATGAGCTATTTGTACTTGTATTTTAACCACCAATCCAATGGTTCTCATAATATTTGTAATACAAAAATGTGTAATTTGAGAAATGGCTTAGTGAGCAAAGTTTTGTCACATTTAGGGAACATTAGGAAACAGTTACGTATCTGCGTTTTATTGCTTCATAATAGACAAAAGTTGGGTCTGGACACATGTAGGACACATTTCCTTTAAGGGAAATGTGTTCTATCTCTGGGTAGCTGGGTAGGAAATGCTCACTGGGTAGATTAGTTTTTCGTACTATATAGGTTTTACGTCCTTTCCGATATAGTCAAACCGTTTTAAAATACAAATCAATTAAATTCAAGCCAGAATCACATAAGGTACGAGAATATAAACGCAAATTCTCCGAAAAAGACCTCAATTGAAAAAAAATCCTCTGCGTTATCTCTATTATTCAGTCTTCTTTTCGAATCCAATCGAATAAGAATACGAAAAAAAGAGAAAAGATTGAATAAATGAGAGAT
This sequence comes from Sitophilus oryzae, assembly GCF_002938485.1. NCBI lineage: Eukaryota > Metazoa > Arthropoda > Insecta > Coleoptera > Curculionidae > Sitophilus > Sitophilus oryzae. The sequence goes on from NW_022146424.1 coordinate 2,817,496, forward strand.
TCGTATAAAAAGAGGGATTTTCATTTGGATGTTCTTTCTTTATTGCCAAAGTAAGCACCGGTTTGGCTATAATTTTATTTTATTCTTCAATAGATTGTTAAGAAAGCACGTTTTAATGAAGGTAGCATATTTTAATACAAATAAAATATCTTTTAATAATATATTTTAAGTTAACATCGCCTTTTTGCTGCTAAGACTAATCCGGACGGGCTTACTTAGTTTACGCGAAATCCGAACCGCAATCCTCGGCCATATAATCGTCAATGATCTACCGACTTGGAGAGTGTCTAATCGGCTCTTACTCACGAGATATTCGATAACCATGCGAACAGAAGATTCACCAACGCAACGCCTCCACTATTTTCAATTTTAAAAGCTAACAAGAGGACTCGAAAATTAGCCCTTGAAAAAATAATATTACGTCCTCAAGGACTGGAAATCTTGCAATTTACTTGTTCCAGAGTCTTTCTCTTTTATGCTACAGGTCCTTGGAGAATATAATACGCCCTCCAAGTTACATTTTCAACTTTTACTTTCCATCCTTTGTGTTTCGGCAACGGGGCAGCTTAAAATTTCATATCGTTTCTGCTGTCACAATTTTATGCTTTAAATATGACATCAACATAAACAGTTCTTTTTTCCTTATCCATACATATTGGTTCTAAATAATTTCCATATTTATACAGGTACGGACGAAAAGTTACTACTATTCAAAACAGTTAAAACACATGCAGGTGGCGCCTCCCTTCAAATAGGAGTCATATTGACATCAAAATCAAATTTGTAATGTCAAAACACTCCCAGATACCAATTTTCATCGAAATATTGACGTTACTTCAGAAATTATTTAGAAAAAATCGAAATAAACATGAAACTTCTACACTAGGGTGGATCGAAAAATCGAAGTTTTGAAAATCGTTTTGGAATACTGCGCAAAAGTTGCCAGAAACTTATAGAAAACTAATATCTATTTAAAGTTTTTCAATTTTTTTTTTGATCTTCTGCCCTCTACCGGGCTTTAAAGAAAGTAAAAAATAGTAAAAATACAAAAATATAAAATTTTGATTTTTAGCCAAAATTTCAGGTAATAAGTAACTTTTGTAATTTGAAATAATATATCTTATTGAAATATGACATTTTAACCCCCCTACTCAGTGTACCCTATGTATCAAGGTCAAACATTTCTTTTTATAAATACCCAAATATTTACACAATTTAACAAGGAGTTAAAAATGTGTCGAGAAGAGCAGTTTTTCGCTTGTTTAATAATATTTTATGTATTAAGTATTGTTAAACAATCCAGAACTCACCAGGGGGAGGTCACTTATTGATTGTAGTCTTTTTTTGACTCAAATTGTGGCATAAGTTTGCGCGAATCTATTTTTGTCTTTATAAAACTCTCTCTTTTGTATGCCTACAACTCATAAAAATGCTTCGGTTATGGGATGATAAAAGTTCGGATATTGCGTGAACGATTGTCATGTAGCATACATATCAGAAGATTTACGGGATGGACAAAATAGGCATTTCGTTGTATTACAGGGTCTATAACACTTTTTAAATCTTTCTCTAGGTATCGGCTACGTTTTATTGTTCGTAAAACATGTTTGGCACCATTTACACATGAAGAGTTGCATTTAACTTGAAACCATAAAGGAGCATAAACCTTGAGAATAAATTTGGACAGTTCCTTTAATTGTAATGTTGGATTTTCGGTACTAACATAAAGACGTAAGGTGCCAAAGTGAGCCATCGAGAATGACTTAACTTTCCTGGGTTTCGGTTTAATAAATCTACAGAGCACCCACCTGTAGAAACCACAAAACACACACAAATTTCATACAGATATTTCTGATCGGCACTTAAGTCAAGAAAATCCACGTCTGGTAAATCACAGTCGATAATGGTATAGTTCACAACTGGCATATTTTCGCACTGTTGTGTTTGATTTACTATAGTTCCTGCAAAAGCTCTTGGACCTAGGGTTTGACCGTCAAGCTTGTAAAAAAGATGCCTAAGAAGTAACTCATTAGCATGAAGCTGGCAGACCAATCTTTGTAAAAGGCATCCTAATTTTAATTCTAATTGAGAAATTGCACCATTTCTTTTCCTCTATTTACCACGGTTCCGTCACATCCTACTGCTACTAGTTCTTCTAGGTCATATTCATTACTTTATAAGAAGTTCACAATACTTTGACAAACGCTTAGAGATTAGAGCCGATCCAGAACTGGGAACTGTGTGATCCAAAAATATAGAACCCGGCTCCTGAACTAAAGAAATATGTTCTTCAAGTACAGTTCTTCTGTGGGACTTGCCTTCAATATTTTCAATAACATAGGTTTTATCTTTTCTTCCGTCAAAATAAATGGCCTTCAAAGTTTCTGAGGAGTTTTGCTTAAAACTGTTTGTTGTTTGCTGTCTTGCTCTTCTCAGCTTACAACGATCTATAACGTTTTTTTATCGTCTTTGATGACAATTCCAAGGTGGTGTAGCACTGCCGTTGCCACTGCTGCTGCAGATCTATCGGTAGCGGTCACAAACTTTAGCCAGGGTAGGAAGTTTGACAAAAAAATTTGTACACTGGATTTTTCTCTTGATACTGTCATAGGAAGTGGAAGGCAATTTATGATCAATTTTTTCTTGATAAATTGATGTTGCTTTCATGTTGGATGGATTGTTGTAGTTCTTTCCGTTGCATATCTTTTTCCGTTTTGCTGGCCTTGTTTATCAGCTTTGAGGTTTCCATTATGTCAATTTTCCCAATAACCATTTTTCTAAGCCCCCCCTGATCTATAAAAAAAACCTGCTCATTTTTAGGTACTTTTTTTTCTTTTCGCAAAAACATTGGTCAAAAAAATCGTATTTGCATGCGCTGATATCAAACAGGCAAGTATTTTTGGTATGAAATTCTTTTTTTCTTCAATTTTTAACAGCCGGTAGAGGGCAGAAGACGTGATTTAATCAAAAATTTTAAATAAACTTTTTTAGCAACATTACTAAAGGTAACTTTTGGTAGATATTCCAAATCGATTTTTCAATAATATTTTTTTTTCATTTTTTAAGGGCTGGTAGAGGGCAGAAGATGTGATTTTATTAAAAAGTTGTAGTAACACTTTTTTATCAACATTACCAAAGGCAACTTTTCGTAGGTATTCCAAGTCGATGTTTTAAAAATTTTAAAATGTTGAGATTTACGATCCACCCTATTCTACACCCTGTATCTCCGAAACTAAGCATTTTAGAACATACATTTATAGGAACTTTTTTACTTATTTTTATCTGCAGAATATGCTGCCGAAGTTTCCAGAATACAGTTCGGACCACCCTGTATAACAAATTTAAACATTTTTGCCAAAATTTCATTTAGTCAGGTTTATAGGCTTTTGTGTCAATGTTGATATAATTGATGACGTGCATCGGAAAACGTTTTGCGATTACAATACCTGGGCAGCATCCTGTTCAGCAACTGTTCAGTCTTCTTCTTCTCGATGTCCAGCTGTTCGGTCCTCTCTCTGATCAGCTCCTCCAAATTGTTCGAATACTTCTCCAGCATCTGGAACATGGTATCGACGATGTTCACTTTTCTGCCGTGATTCAGCTTCTTGAATAAGTCATGGACGGCGTTGAAATCTGGACGCATGTCCGCCTGTTCAGCCCAACACTGCCTCATGATGTTGATGGCTTCTGGTGGGGCGGCGCCTTTACTCACAGAAGGCCTAATCAGAGGCGGAGGATGTTTCACTTTTTCTATAATTTCTGAAAAGGAAACAAATACTAAATAAGACTACTTCCCTATCTAGAAAAACCTGAATAAACTATGTAGCATGTCGTACTAGGGTGAGCCATAAAAATAACCTATGGAATTTATGGGTTAAAATGAACCTAATAACGAAAAAAATATTCCCGGAAGGCAGGATTTTTAGCTGAATTTTAAAAGGTATCGGTGAACATTCAAAGTTTTCATTTAAATAACACGTAAAAAAATCTTTTTTCATTAAAAGTACCATAACTTTGGAACGGTTTACGATAAAAAAATTAACATCGCGGATTCTTGTAAAGCATAAAATTTCCTAAGAAATCAATATGATAGTAATCTAGATTTTTTTTGCTAAATATAAAAATGTTTAATCAATAAACACTAAACTGCATATCTTGATTTTTTTCTCCAAAAAAATCCTCTATGGGTATTTCGCCACTGCACTGCAAGAAAATCTACAAAATAAAATAGTTATTTTTTGTAAACACTTCTGCGTTAAGCCCAAAAACGGACACTATTTGTCAGAAGTTATGTTTACAGTTATACAAATTTGCCTACCAAAGAAAAAAATGCTTAACGTTTCGAAAAGTTTATCTCTTTCCGTCGTCGGAAGCAAAAAAAATACAAAGAATAAAGAAAAAACTATTTAAAATATTAAGTTCGACTACTCGAAAACACTTCACTTTTTTAAATCTACAAGAAGCCGTTGACGTTCTGTTAAAATGACATTATATCAAGTTAAACTTCAAAACTAACAATATATATATACTACCTGATAACAATTACTTAATAAGGTAAAACCAAAAAGCCCCAAACTTTCTGTATGATTATTTTTAAATTTTACGTATGTTATGTTTATTTATGTTATGTTCTTTAAAATCAAAGAAGCGATTGTCGTATTATGTTATGTTCTTTAAAATCAAAGAAGCGATTGCCGAATTAAAAAAGCCTCTTTTATTTTTCTTTTAGAGGCTATCACTTCTTTCATTATAATTTTGGCGTTTATAAAATTTATTCTGTGCCCTGCGTCCCATAAATGCTGACAAATCTTAGATTTGTGAAAATCTCCCTTTCTTAAATAATCTTTATGTTCTTTAATTCTAACATTTAAGGGTCTAGATGTTTCACCAATGTAAAATTTATCGCATTCACATGGTATTTGGTATATTACATTTTTTGTTTGTCGTTCTGTATTCATTGGTTTAGTATGTGATAAAATGGATCTTTGATTTTTTTCACTTTTCAAACGTTTCAAATATACGAATTATTGAATTGAAAAACATTACTCTCAGATAGATTTTTTAGTAAATTTCATGCTCTACAAGAATCCGCGATGTAAAATTTTTTATCGAAAACCGTTTCAAAATTATGGTACTTTTAATGGAAAAATATGTTTATAGGTGTTATTTAAATGAAAATGAATGTTCATAGAAACCTTTTAAAATTGAACTAAAAATTCTGCCTTCCGGGCATATTTTTTTCTCGGTTATTAGGGTTATTTTAACCCATAAATTCCATAGGTGAGTTTTTTGGCTCACCCTAATGTCGTACAGTAAGTTCGATGGATCACTAGTATCTAAATATATGCATACCTTCCGGTGTAAGGGCCAACATACAAAATGGTTCGCCTCTGACAACAACTTCCTGTAAAATTATCCCAAAAGAGTATACATCGCCTGGTTGTGTACCTCTTTTCCTCAAATTGTTGTGGCGTAGAAGTTCCGGAGCTGTCCAAAGTAATTCTACAAAAAAATATATCATGCAATTAACCTTAACAAATTTCTTCTGCTAATTGTAATAATTAGTGTTAGAGATTCTAGATTGTAGTGAGGGAGGAAGTTATCCCCGCGAGCTTAATAAAAGCTTAAATTTATTGTGTCCTCCTTTCTTGAGTTATAACTCATCATACAGTCTTAGGGCTTTGACAAAAGTCATTATCTGAGACGATTTTACAGAAAATAGTTCACCATTTCCGATATCAGTGTGTTTGGTGGTATCCCATTTTCTCCACAGAACCTGCATTTGCCGTTGTTTATTAGCTTCTCTATTATCTACTGAGGTGTTCAATGAGGAGACAGTACCCAGTTAAAAACCCCGTAACCATACGAAGATTGAACTTACTTAAATCAAGGAAGATCCTTGATTTTTTTCGGTCGTGAGTTCTGAGAAATTTGTCCCAGTGTATTGTATTTTGTATTCTACTAAGAGTGAGTCCCAGGTGGGACCCTCCACTGAGGCCGCGAGTGCATTGTGGCTCAGTTTCTACAAGGTCTTTAATAGAAAAAGAGCATTAAAGTTCGCCCTCAAGACCCAGCCTTTTAACATAGGTCGTTATGTCCGAGGGTGATATGTCTTCTAGGTCTGATAGGTCTAGCGTGGGTTTGCCAAACACCTTAAACCTGGTCCTGCCCCCAGCGGGGCAGGTACACATAACGTGCTTCATTGTTTCGTCATCTTCCATACAGAGTCGGCATTCGGCGTCTTCCACCAGTCCCATCCTCTGTAGGTGTGATCTCAGCCGGCAGTGGCCCGGTGACCCAGCGGTTCCAGTGTATCTATAGTTTTATTTTTGTTTAGGTACTATAAACTTTTTGCCTGTCTCTGCTTTGGTGAATTTCTCTACGATTCTAGAGGTTTGTTGGATTTGGTATATACAGTATGTCCCCGGATTGTCTTTACAAGAGGAAAACCTTTTTTATTATTGACATTTTGAGAAAAATGCATTTTTTCTCTAAAAAAAAGTTTCGTGTTCTAAAATCGGTAATGCCGTTTATACTTTTCCAAATTTCCAAATCGTTTTAGAGAAAATTAAAAAAAACATGAAAATAGGTATAATTGAATTTTTAAATTTCAATTATTATTAACATAAAAACAAAATTTTTCAAAAATTCAACCATATTTTCATGTTTTTCTTAATTTTCTCTAAAACGGTATGGAAGTTTGGAAAATAATAAACGGGATTAACCATTTTAGAACAAGCAAATTTTTTTATGAAGAATGCATTTTTTGCAAAATATCAATAATAAAAAAGGTTTTCAATAATAAAAAGACAATCCGGGAACATACTGTAGAGTAACATAGTGTTTAATTTTGTTTTGCAAATTGGATTAGATAGACGATGTGCATCTTCCGATAGTGTTCAATATGTCGAGCAACATATTTTGTCAAAATAATTATTGAATAATTATATTAATTGATGATAAGAAATATTTTAAAAGTATTTGACAAAAAATATTTTTGTAAATAAGACAGTCAGTGGTAGAGTAATAAAAAAATTAACCTGAACTTCAATAAAATCTCTTTCGAGAGTTAAATCTCTTTCTCTAGAAATATTTTTAACTTTATCAAATTTACCAAAACTTTTTAATACGCCATAAAATCGCAACTTCAATTTACAACCCTTCAAAATATTTTCCAAAGTCCAATTTTCAAAAGAAATTAGAATATTTATTCTACAACGCCCTGCTCTGTTAGTGCTCCAGTGCGATCAAACTTTCAAAAGGTATCTTTACAAAAGGACTTTTTGTTCTGGATAGAGAGCCGCGTAATAGAGCAGCTGTATCCGACTTTTATGGCCGACTTTTAGTTTCCTAATAGCTTCGTTAATAATGAATAAGGAACGCATAACACCGGCCTCGCTCTAACGAGAGAAACTTTAATATTAGCGGTAAACCGGTCGTAAATATCTGGGGATTATAAAAAAGAACAAATTAATTCGTTTGAAGTTCGAATATTTATGCAAACGATATTAGTAGTTGTTTATTAAATTGAAAATGGAGATGTAGATTGTTTGGGAGGAGATAAGTCAGTTCATCCGTGATCACCCCCTTACGGCCTGAGCTGCAATCTCACAGAAAAGTCTTTATTCCGAAATTTAAAAAGACTAAAGTAATTAAAAAAATTTAAATCTTATAAAGATTTAAGTCAGTTGAGAAAAGATTTCAAGCGACAGCCAGGCAGCATATCAAAAACACCAACACTCGCTACCCGTCATAGTAAAATAAAAAAAAAAATAGTGTAGGAAGTTAAAGACCAAGTGGTTTTTCAGGACAATTTTAAATTTAACAATCATTACAGCTACCTTATTAACAAGACATATAGAATTCTTGGTTTTGTTATGCGTAATAGTAAAGATTTCGATATACAATCAACTGCAAGACTTTATACCTCTCTTGTAAGACCGCATCTTGAATATGCGTCAAAAATCTGGTCTCCCAATTGTTACACTCACAGTAACGAGATTGAGAAGGTTCAAAAACGTTTCCTTCGTTATATTTACATTAAAAGAAACAACATGTATCCAGCAATGATCTCTTACAGATCAATGTTGATAACATTTCAGTTAACTTCGCTGGCCTCTAGGGGAAGGACACAGGCTGTCATCTTTATGTATAATATTCTTAATGATTTAAAATATGCTGGCAGTGGTCTGATTAATAGCATCAAACTTAGTGTACCAAAGATTAGGTTGAGAGTGAGTGAGTTTAATCTTTTTTACATTGATGGTGGAAGCCCCCCGCCATTCACGTTTATGCTCATCATTTGTAACGATATATTGTCAGGCAACACAATTCCCGATATGTTTAACATTAAGTTTGGCGAACTTAAGCGTATCTTGTTGTTGCATCAGGAGACAAATCTGGTGTGATAGGTTTCATTGATTTTTTTATTGCACATTTTATAAATTAGATGTTATGTACTTCATTATTATATTATATACTTTATTTATATTATTTTTAGTTTTGTGGTACATGTTGATTTGTCTAGTTTTAAGTAATTGTGAATGTATTTGTTTTCTTTAGGCCTTTGCATGTAGCTACCTCAATAGGTGTTTGTAAAGAGTAAAATAAAATAAAATGTCTAGTTTTAAATGCATTTTTTTACCTTGTATAATTATTGTATGAAAAAAAAGACCTTTGTTATAATAAAGACCCTTGTTCCTTCGTAATATAAACCCTTGTTCGATCTCCATATTCCTATACGGGTCATGAACTGTCAAAAGCGCTGATAGACACCGTATAGATGCATTTGAGATGTGGTGCTGGAGGAGAATCCTCCGTATCCCATGGACAGCTCCAAGAACGAACCAGTCAATTCTCAATGAATTCGGCATCACAGATCGATTATCCACCATCTGCCGTAGACGCATCCTGCAATACTTCGGTCATATCACTAGGCAAAGTAGAAGGCCGAAGACCCAGAGGACGATCACCATCAAGATGGCTTGACCAAATAGAAAATATTACAGGTCATCCATTTCAATCAAATCTCCGAGAGGCCGAAGATCGTCAACGATGGAAGATCAAAATCACTAGCTGCGCATAGCCACAATGTCACGATTCTTCAGACATGAAGAGACAACGAAGAAGAAGAAGAAGAAGAAGAAGAATTAAGTATGGGGTCTTATTTAAAGAACGACAGCCCTAGAATTCTAAAATAAATACTTTTATTTTAAATAGTTTTATTCTTAATAATAATTAGTAATCCAACGAAATTAATATTATCATTTAAAAAATAGATACTTAAATTGAATTCTGGTTGTCTTGACTTAGGGGTAATTGTATTGATTTAAGTCATTTCACTGACTTAACTTGCAGATAACCATTAAGTCAAAAACATAGACTTATCACATCTAAACTTTTTTATTTGTACATAAGTGATATTGATAAAACTAATATACTTATAAAATTCTCGTGTCATAGTTTAGTCATGCTCCTCCGAAACGGCTTAACCAATTTTGATAAAATTTTATATGTATATTCAGTAAGTCTGACAATAGGTTTTTATACCCCTAAGTGATAAGGATGGTCCACCCCAAATTTTTATTTTATTTTTTGGACAACATTTTTATATTTTACAATGTGGCATTAAAAAATACATTCAACACTAAATTTTCACCGAAATTCAATAATTTTAATTTAACAACAAATTGTTAGAATGCCTTAAATTAAAAACATGAGTCTGATTGGGTATATACCGGATATAATGTTATTTGCCCAAATTCACTATACCATTTATTGACCCTTTGGGTATATACCGGGTGCAAAACTTGGGTATTTACCCAAATTTCATTATACCTAGTACTTGCCCATTACTGACCTTAGCCACAGCAACGCGTGGCCGGATCTGCTAGTATTATAATAAATTCAGGAAGTTTCTTGAAGATTGAAAGGAATAAATAGTTCTTTTTTATAGTATTAACACACACCTTAATTTTTTTTTAATAAAATAACTCGATTAGATTCTTTCAGTTTTATACCGATTTTTTTTAAAAAAGTGGTAATTTGTCACAAAATTTTAAAATATTTTAATTTCCTGCTTCGCATTCCAATTGTACCAACTTATTTCTTTGTAAAACCAAAATAAACTACTATGAAATTAAAATGACAGACTCTATAAAACTCAAAACAGATTATAATTCGAGCTCAATAAAAATTAGCTTCAATACAATTACCCAATTTAGTTAATGACCCTGTTAAATATTTTAAGGGGCAAATAACAGGCCACTAAACGCACAATTCGGGGGCATTAGTAAGGGGATATCGCGTCAAAGCGAACCTTATTTATGGCGCCTATTAAAGACCGTTCAATCTTCTGCCAACAAGGCCAGATCTATCCACAATCGTAATTTGGGACCGGAGCAATTCCTTCGGACGTATAATTAATTCTCTCGGCGTTCCGTCCTGAGACTGACCGAGATTAATCTCTATTGAATCGTAGGCTTAATCTTAGATCGGGTAAAGACTAGTTTATATCATTGCGTATATCCAAATACGAATGATCTTTATTCACATTCGTTTGCCATATTTTTACGTATTCTGCGTTTTTCTATAATTTTTTTCTTTCGATTTTTCGATGAATGTAGATTGTCGCTAAGGGCTTTGGCAAAAGCCAGTATCAGATGTTAGTTTTCCATCTAAAATATCAGTCGTACCAATGTTATGACGCACTGAGTGATGAGGTGTTCTGGTTTTCAAATTTTCACCACAGAATTTGCATTCACCGTTGTTTCTTAGCTTCAATCTACTGAGGGGTTCGTTGAGGAGACAGTGTCCTGTTAAAAAGACAGTGTCCTGTTTATTGATTTTTCTCCTCAGTCCTGAGAAATTTCTTCGAGTGTAAGACCGTTAGAGGACACCCGTTCCAGGTTACGGATGGAGATTTCCAGGTTCTTAAGGTACTTTAAGTTGGTTTCCACTTGGGAAACAGAACGGTTCTGGTACAGTTATTGGAGCGTTCACTCCTTTTCTAGATAGATCGTTTGCTTTTTCATTGCCCTCTATCCCATGGGGGCTGGCATCCAGAGTAGAAGGACTTTAGTTTCTTTGCCTAATTTTTTTAGCTTCTCTAGTAGTGGAGTGCCCAGAGACTTTTACCTCGGAATTCAATTACTGTGAATATATTAACGTGAAACCTTCTGTATTATATTTTATAGATAAAAAAATAGCTAAAATGTTTACCCATTTTTTTCGTTGCTTTTAATTTTTTATTTTAGTAAATTCTTAATTATTTCCTTCTTAATGTTTCGATTTTTTTAATTCTTTTTCTAAGTAAATTTATTGAAATAAATAAATCTAATGCATAAGCTATACCTATTCTGCTTATATTCTAATCATTGAAATTTTGATTGAAATCGAATTATACAGGGGGCGCGTCATATACGACGTGGTTTTTGCAAGGAGAACAAAAGTTTGTATTGAAGTGAACTTTTGTGAGCTTATGTAAGTCAATTTAATGCATTTTCCAAAATTATGTAGAGTTCTACAGGGTGTCTCCAAAAAAAGTTACACATCAAAGTTATGTTTTTGTAATGGAACACCCTATATATTAATTAATTTTTGGATTCTAGTAAAAAAATAAAAGTTTGTTTTATTAGAAAAGTATATGACTAAAATGTATAGTTTTTGAAATACATTCACAGGCACGGAAAATGGACACCTTAAAACTTTGATGTATTTTCAAGGTTAATATATTTTGTTTTAATGGACCGATTTTGATGATTTTCTAAGCTGTGTTTAGCCCAATTCTTTTACTTTTTAGTATATTTTTCTAAATTAAAAATGAAACTCCCCATCTGTTAATTATATAAGGGAAAACAAAATGTTGATATTTTGATGAAAGTTTGAAACACCCTGAAACCGAATGAAAAAAACCGAACAACACAATTAAACAAAAAAGGGATATTTATAAGCTTTGAAAAATTAAAAATATAAAAATACCGATACGGGTATCAACTGAACCATATCGACACATACTCGTTAGATATAATGGTATGCTAACAGCTTTAGTCAATTTTCGGCTATAATCTCTTTAGCAAACTTTGCAGTTTTAAGGGTTTTATCCGAAAACTTTTGGACAACTTTTCTAATTGAAAAGTTGCTTAAACTAGGTCTATATATTAAATCGGATATTGTAAAAGTTTTTGGTTGAAAACCGTATATTGTCTCACACCGGGATCATTATAGTGAGCGGTTTTGACTTTTTGGACAACAGCAAATTATCTCTAAGAAGGGTCAGTTCCGTGTTAAAATGAGGAAAGGCGATACATATTATTAAAGTTTTAATAAAGTTTCTCTGGGTGGTTTAAAAATTCATTACTAAAGATAATTTCAGTGCAAAATAGTATATTGCTTTATTAGACTAAAAATAATACTTTTTGTGGTAAGGCTGACGTCTGCGAGGTAAAAATGTAATTCTTACTCCGATTAGGACATGTCATTTTTATTTTCAAACGTTGCAAATAATATAAAAATATTTAAAAGTAAAGCTTCATTCAGAACCTCGCAATTAGTGGAATAAATTATACTTTATACATTTTAGTTTATGATCATTCACAATGTTGAAAAAATGCAATTGAAATTAATAGAATATCCTAGCAACAGCTGGCGTTAGATAGTTGTATCTATAGAGAAAGCCTAATATTTAGATTATAGAACAATCAACTTTTGATTTCTAATCACAATTTCCCTTGATGGAAGATAATCAAAGGCCAAAATGACATTTCTCGCAAATTTTGCAGTATAATTAGTGGAAAAGTTAAAAGTTTGATAAGTTTTTCTACAGCTTCATTCAGAACCTCCCAATTAGTGGAATAAATTAGTGGTTTCAATTACACTTTATACTTTTTAGTTTACGATCATTCACAATGTCAATTAAAATTAATAAAATATCCTAGCAACAGCTTGCGATAGTCTGTTGTATCCATAGAGAAAGCATAATATTTAGCTTATAAAACTTTGAATAAGAAGACTAAGGAAGGAGCATAATGCTATCCATGTATTCATGCATGGTGGGCGGAAAAAGCTCTCTAGGGTGGGGATCCTTGACAGTTCTGTTTGACGATTCATTTGACACATTTGAATTTGATTTGAAATTTTGTGGATTTGTCAGTCTTTACGGAGCTTATTTCATGTTATTTATTATTTATTCTACTACTGATAGTTGTATAAAGGTAGTAAATCTAGATGGAAATTGTAGCAGAACTTAAATTAACAGTGACATTATCGCGATTTACCGAAAAAGACTCTAAAATAGTTGGTTGTGTAGCGTGCGGTAGATCTCGGCAAAAATTGAGTGAAATAATAGAACAACTTTTCGCTAGTAAGTGACTATATAATATACATACGTGTAGTAAACCGATCATTTATGAAATTCACTTAAATTAACTAAATTATATATTTTCTTGCATTTTGGTCTTTATTTACTACTTGTCAAAGATCAGATGTCAAAGAATTTTGATACGTTAATTTGACTTACCTGCTTCAGTAGCGTATCGGATGTTTGTGTTAATAAATACTTATTATAACTTATCTATTTTTATTAGAATTATATATTTTTATAACAATTTTAATAACTACCAACATTTATTAACAACGTAAAATAAAATAACAAATTATTGAGTTTACCCCACGTCTACCCTACATCATGGTTTTACATTTTTAAAATAAAATTAGAACGGCACTGATAAACCGGAATTTAAGTCGGCCATATTTGAGGCCCATCGCGGTGTACCTAAGATTTTTGATATGCTCCTTCCTTAGTCTTCTTATTCAAAGTTATAAAAGAATAAACTTTTGATTTCTAACCAAAATTTTTCTTGACGGGTGATAATCAAAGGCCAAAATGACATTCCTCGCAAATTTTGAAGTATAATTAGTGGAAAAGTCAAAAGTTTGTTAACTTTTTCCAATAATTGAATATTACTACCAATAATTATGACGTTCTGAATGCTTACATTAAAATTAGGTGGACAAACTTCTACGCTAATTGTAACCACTAATTTCTTCCACTAATTGCGAGTTTCTGAATGAAGCTTAATACCTTGTAAGTAATTATATATTGAGAAATTATGGTTACTCTAGTTGAATTTGACACTTTATATCAGTTTAATAATATATTTTCTTACTTTTATGCTTAGGCGTAAAAAGCTTTACTTTTATGTCTAGGCGTTAAAATGACGTTTTTATATTGCCAATCACATTGCAAAAATTAATACTTTTGTGACGTTTGAAAAAAAAAATATTTTGGTTTCATAATTCACCATTGTCTCCATACTTTGAAAAAGTATACACCAAAAATGTCAACATAATTTATGAGTATATATTTTAACATACAAAAAACAAATGTGTGCTTTATATTATTAAAATATAAAGAGAAAAGTAACAGACAAATCAATAAATTTTTTACATGTCTCGACAAATTCCGTACATTTTTTATTGCGCCTTCCTACTGAGATACATCCCGAAATATCACTTCCACTTTCCGTTGCCTGATTTATTCAGAACATTCACATTTATTCCGGCCACTAAATGTATTCTCTGCCTCTCTGAAAAACTCCAGAGAGCCACTTCTTTATTTCTAGGCCACCCGAGTGGGAGTTTTATCATACTTTCGCGGTTCTTCTCCGTATCCAAACTTCTCCAGACGAAACTTTTAACCTACAATCAAATCTTTTCAGGATGCTTTTTGGGTCTGTGCGGGAAGCAAATCCTCACAATCGGATTGTACGGAAGTTTTAATAATAAGGAAAAAGTGTAGATATTTTGCAAGTTTTAAAAATTATCCGAGCATGAATTTTCATCTAATTTGTTCTGAGAATCTTCCATCTGTTTAGTATAACATTTCTGCAGAATTTTATTGCTGTAGGTGTATTATTTATTCTAGAACAGATGATATTATATGTTATCTGTTTCTGGGGTCTATAGTCTGTCCAACGAGAAGATCCTTGACAGTGATAGATGTGTCTGTCATTTTAATTTCAAAGTAGTTTATTTTATTTTACAAAGAAATAAGTTGGTACAACTGGAACGCATAGCAGGAAATATTTAAAATTTGATTGACAAGATGACAAGTGATTACTTCAAAATATTGTGAAAAAAACTGTATAAAACTGAAAAAATGTAATCGAGTTATTTTATTTAATAAAACGGTATGTGTTAATACAAACAAACAAGAACAAGACACTACATACCAAAAAATATAAAAAAGAACTATTATTTACTTTCAAGCTTTATGAAACTACCCGCATTTATGATTATATTTATCAATATAACTTATGTACAAATACAAATTTGTAATATTCCGCAGGAATAAATAAAACAACATAGGTAAATAAAACAAATTATTTTATTAAAAATAACTCCTACCAAATTTTATACCTTAAAGGTTGATTAATTAACTTTAATCTTAATTTTTTTAAACCAGTACCTTTTGACATTATTTTTCTGCAGTACTAAAATCCATTATTTGCCTATCGTGTGATGTCGATATTTTACAGCTACTCCAGTTTTTAGTATGTGTTTAGTTTGATCCTTCTACCTTACACGAGATGCACTTATCTACGACGAAATGGTATACAAACTTTATCGATGGCAACTTCATTGGTTTAAGACTTCCTGCCTGGGCAGCGAGTATTAACCATAAACTGTGCTCTGGGTCTACAGTTAATTTCACTGATTTTTCCTCCACTTGACTTTAAAAGACACAAAACACACGTAATAATACGAATCAAAATACATCATCTTCCAAAACGCAGGGTATTCAACAAAAGTTGACACAAAATTATAACCTATAATTTGGCAAGACTTTGACAAGCGTCAAAAATGACAAAAATCTAAAGGCGGGTTCATACGCATCGGCGTCCGTTTGTCGTTCATCGTTCCGTCAAACCAATAAAATTGAAATACGATCTGTCATTTTTTAAATAAACCAATAAAACTGGTTAAAAACAACAAGACACGACGCATGACGGATTTATATTCATATATATATAATAACCCATCCATAGATAGCTTAAAAATAATTAGAAACTTTTTTTAGTAAAATAAATAGATTGGTATGGGACGTCATCTGCTTTTCTTCTGTCATCGTCTGTCGAAATCTTACCTGAGAAAAAAAACAGAGTATATATATACTTCCACTAAAAATATTTGCACTTATTTAAGACTAACCCTGTATAAGCTAATTAGAACGCAGTAATTTTCAATTAGTAGAAAAAGTTAATAAGCTTTTAACTTTTTCACGAATTATAATTCCAAATTTGCATGTAACGTCATTTTGACTTTTGATTATCATCCCACAAGATAAATTATTGTTATAATCAAAATTTTATTGTTTTATAGTCTAATTATTGGGCCTACTCTGTTGATACAACTGGCTACCCTAAACTGGCTACCCTAAACTTTTAATATTCTAGTATTTTTTTTGTATTTTACTAAGAGTGAGTCCCAGGTGGGACCCTCCACTGAGACCGCGAGGGCCTATTGTGGCTCAGTTTCTACAAGCTCTTTAATAGAAAAAGAGCATTAAAGATCGCCCTCAAGACCCATCCTTTATGTCCGTTATGTCCGAGGATGATATGTCTTCTAGGTCTGATAAGTTTAGCGTGGGTTTGCCAAACACCTCAAACCTGGTCCTGCCCCCAGCGGGGCAGGTACACATAACGTGCTTCATTGTTTCGTCATCTTCCATACAGAGTCGGCATTCGGCGTCTTCCACCAGTCCCATCCTCTGTAGGTGTGATCTCAGCCGGCAGTGGCCCGTGTATACTGCAGTAAGCGTACGCGCTCCGTTCCTACCAGCCTTTAGGAGTTCATCTGTTCTACGTTTGGATGGCCCTGCTAGGATTGTTTTGGCATGTTCCATTCCGGGACTGTCATACCAGTCCCGAAGCGTTACACCCCTAACCCATTCACAGAGCCTATCTCTTGCGAGATTTTTTGGTACGCTAAGTGTCTGGTGATTTGGCGGGGGAATCAGCACGTTCATTTCCCTCTAGGCCGACATGTCCCGGTATCCATATTAGCGACACTTTGTTTCCATCTCCTAATATATTGAGTAGTTTCTTACAATGAAGAATCGTCCTGGACGTACTTTTCGTTGCCTCAAGTGCTTTCAACGCGGCTTGACTATCCGAAAATATGCTTATTGTTTTCCCGGTGTATTGCTGTTCTACCAGCAGTTGCACACAGGTTTCAATCGCATATAGCTCAGCTTGGAAAATAGTGGTGTGTTTTCCAAGACTGTGGTAGATCTCAGTCTTTGACTGCTGCAGTAAATCCTCCGCGCCAGATCCTTTATCGTTTTTGATCTGTCCGTGTACCAACACATTTCAGCAAATAATAAGCCGTTTCTCGGTTTATCCCATTCGTCCCTATTCGGAGACAGGACGCCGTAGGTGCGCGTCAAGAGTTGATTGGTGTGTGAGATCCGAGACCATTCCCAGAATCTCATCCGATTGTAGTTCGTCTACTAGTCGGTTTTGTATGAACATGATTGTTTCTTGGCTCTCTCGTGCCATATGTAGAAACCTATATGTAGCCCATCTCGCCTCCCTCTCCAAAATAATTTGAAGAGGAGGTAAGTCGAGTAGGGTTTCCATAGCTTTTGAAGGCGTAGAATGAAAGGCACCAGTCACTGCTAAGCATGCTTGTCGTTGTAATTTTGACAGTTTATTCTTTGCCGTTGTTTGGTTGGCTTTCTGCCACCAGGCAACTGCGCCATACGTGATAATATACAGGGTGTCCCAGAAATAAGTACAAATATTTTAAGGGGTGGTAGATCTCGATAAAAGAAACATATTTTCTCTTTATCGTTTTTCAAATAAGTCCAAAATAACGGAGTTATTTTACTTTGAAAATTTCCAAAAAAAATTATTTTTTGCTAAAATTTTGAGAACCACTGGATCTTTTCTGGATTTTCTTTCTTGTAAATTTAATCTAATACTTATGTTGCCATATAATCAAGAAATTATGTTTTTTAACTAAAAACTAAAAAAATTTCCAAAATTTTTTTCAAAAAATTTCGAATTTTCAAATTTTTTTTTTCGCGGAAAAAACCTCTTAGGCGTGTTTCTGGGGTTGAACTATACTACCAGTTAAAATATCTGCACTTATTTCTGGGACACCCTGTATATTAACTTTATATTCTATTAACTTTAATTGTCTTTTTTAAACATTGTGAGGGATCGTAAACTCTTATGTATAAAATATAATTAAAAACACCAATTTGTTCCACTAATTTCGATGTTCTGAAAAAAACTTAAAACTAAAAGTAATAAAAAATAGACAATGGACAATTTGAGAAACTGTCAATTCTTGAAAACCATTTGCCGAAGTGCAACACACAATTCCCAACAGAGAACATTTTCCTTTTCGGCGGGAAAAGCGACAGCTGTATAGGCTACGTCCTTTGGAAGATTGCGAACGTAAAATTTATGGGGCGCGAAAATCTGGAAACGGCATAACATTATGGAAATGCTCTCTGAACGTCATCTGGTGCAATCGGCCAAAGCGTTTCAGTTCATTCGATGCCTGTGGCCAATTCGGTTGCAATGGCGTACCAAATTTCGGTTGTAACACAAAGACGTAGTCACGGTTTCTACTTTTGCAATATTTATAAAAAAGTCACTTCTGCATAATACCATGGCAAAAGTGTAAAATCTATTGACATACACTGCTCATTCACGCCGTTTCGAGGTCGGATGAGATCGGACATCTCGTGAGTAAGAGTCGATTTAGACACTTGCCAAGTTGGTAGGACATTGACCATGATATGGCCGAGGACAGCGGTTCGAATTCCGCGTAAACAAAGTTGGCCCCGTCCAGATTAGCCCTGGCAGCAAAAAGAAGACGTTAACTTCAAATCTTTACTTTACTTTTCTGCATAATATAAGATATTATGAGGCACATATTACTTGTAAAATTGTGTTCACAGAATGCTAATAAATAATAATTACCTCTTGAGTTCTTGTTTGGAAGTTGGATCCCCTGAGCCTCGTAGAATGCTGGCAGACCATAATCCGTGACTTTGAGCACCCATCGGGCATCAATTACGCAATTTCTGGAGGTCAGATAGCCGTGTACTCTAATTTGGGTTGAGTGGAGATACTTCATGCCCTATAACAATTTAGTCTATTGTAACTGACCTATTTGTAATGATAATGAATTGCTTTTAAATGAACTTAAATTTGACATTAAATTAGTAAAAAACATCTATACCTATGTGGCGTATTCATCTCTCCAAAAAATCCTATATGAGTATTTCGCCACTGCAAGAAAATCTACAAAATAAAATAGTTATTTTTTGTAAACACTTCTGCGTTAATCCCAAATGGGAGCTACTTGTCAGAAGTTAGGTTTACAAATATACAAATTTGCCTAACGAACAAAAAAATGCTAAACTTTTCGGAAAGTTTATCTCTTTCCGTCGTCGGAAGCAAAAAAAATATAAAGAATAAAGAAAAAAAAACTATTTAAAATATTTAAATTCAACTATTCGAGAACACTTTACTTTTTTTAGAGACAGGGCACAGAATAAATTTTAATAACCCCAAAATTATAATGAAAGAAGCGATAGCCTCTAAAAGTAAAATAAAAGAGGCTTTTTTTAATACAATCCAGTAAAAATAAATGCATTGCTCATGCATCTGTAGATGTTAGTAATATATGGCAATCGCTTCTTTGATTAAAGAGCATAACATAAATATACATAACATACGTAAAAATTAAAAATAATCATACAGAAAGTTTAGGGCTTTTTGGTTTTACCTTATTAAGTAATTGTTATCAGGTAGTAATTGTTAATTTTGAAGTTTAACTTGATAAAATGTCATTTTAACACAACGTCAACGGTTTTGTAGACGTATCTGTTTTAAAAAACTAAAGTGTTCTCGAATAGTTGAATTTAAATATTTTAAATAGTTTTTTTTCTTTATTCTTTGTATTTTTTCCTTCCGACGACGGAAAGAGATAAACTTTCCGAAATGTTTAGCATTTTTTTGTTCGTTAGGCAAATTTGTATATCTCTAAACCTAACTTCTGACAAGTAGTTTCCGTTTGGGATTATCGCAGAAGTGTTTACAAAAAATAAATAATTATTTTATTTTGCAGATTTTCTTGCAGTGGCAAAATACTCATATAGAATTTTCTGGAGATATTAAATTAGTAATTTCATTCAACAAAAATATACAGATTAATTTAAAAAAAATAAAATTTCCTGAATTTATTATTTCAGTAAAATAACTATATACTCAACGTGTTTATTTTTTGTCAATAACATGTATTGACTATTTCCATTCTAAATATCTAGAGGACGGTTCCTCGTAGCGATTTTTACCAAGAGACATTTTTACGTAAAGTCACAAAAGTGAATATTTTTTCACTCAGTAGTTTTATAGTACGGACAAAAAGTTATTACTCTTCACAACAGTTACTAAAACACACACACTCTTACAGATAGGAGTCATATTGATATCAAAATCAAATTTCTCATGTCAAAAAAATCCCCGACACCAATTTTCATCCAAATATTGACGTTACTTCAGAAATTATTTGAAAAAAATTGAAATAAAAATAAAATTTCTACGCCCTGTATTGTACAGGAAATTCTAGAGAGAAGCAAGACCTATAACATAGGATACAACATTTTAATAAACAGTTCTTTCCATGAAATCAATAAAATGAAAAATATAAGAAATAACAACCATGAACTGATTTCTTTCGAAAATCGACAACTATGAAACTATGATCCCTTCCCCGACACGAATGGTACAATGTGAGTCAGAAAATTGTAGAGAGAAGCAAGACCTATAACATAGGATACAACATTTTAATGAACAGTTCTTTCCATAAAATCAATAAAATGAAAAATATACGAAATAATATACCAGTACTGATTTCTTTCGAAAATCAACAACTGTGAAACTATGAACCCTTCCCGGACACAAACGCATTGTGAAACAGAAAATTGTAGAGAGAAACAAGCCCTATAACGTAGGATACAACATTTTATTGAACTTTTCTTTCCATAAAATCAAAAAAATGAAAAATATACGAAATAATATACCAGTACTGATTTCTTTCGAAAATCGACAACTATGAAACTATGATCCCTTCCCCGACACGAACGGTACAATCTGAGTCAGAAAATTGTAGAGAGAAACAAGCCATTGTAGAGAGAAACAAGCATAGGATATAATCCGTTCTTTCCATAAAATCAACAAAATGAAAAATATACGAAATAATATACCAGTACTGATTTCTTTCGAAAATCGACAACTATGAAACTATGATCCCTTCCCCGACACGAACGGTACAATCTGAGTCAGAAAATTGTAGAGAGAAACAAGCCCTATAACATAGGATACAACATTTTAATGAACAGTTCTTTCCATAAAATCAATAAAATGAAAAATATACGAAATAATAACCAGTACTGATTTCTTTCGAAAATCGACAACTATGAAACTATGATCCCTTCCCGGACACAAACGGTACATTGTGAAACAGAATATTGTAGAGAGAAATAAGCCCTATAACATAGGATACAACATTTTAATGAACAGTTCTTTCCATAAAATCAATAAAATGAAAAATATACGAAATAATATACCAGTACTGATTTCTTTCGAAAATCGACAACTATGAAACTATGATCCCTTCCCCGACACGAACGGTACAATGTGAGTCAGGAAATTGTAGAGAGAAGCAAGACCTATAACATAGGATACAACATTTTAATGAACAGTTCTTTCCATAAAATCAATAAAATGAAAAATTTTACTTATTTTTATCTGCAGAATATGCTGTCGAAGTTTGTGGAATACAGTTCGGACCACCCTGTATATACGCACTAGAAACATCGATAATTTAGTACACCAATTTTTCTGCTCGTCTTTAATATCTATTAATTTAATATACGTCTTCTCTCGATCATATCGAACGTTATTATAAAACGACAACAAAGCTGGGCCACGTATAAAATTCCTTGTGAAAAATGTCACAGAGCGCCAGTGGCAGCAGGAGGAAGATGACAGGGAATATTTTGTTTTCAACAAAAGCAAATGGAGAACCTTCAGATTATATAGAATGAAAAATGTTTTGTGAAGGAAAAGAGATTTTATAAAATACGATGGAAATGATAGAGAGTTCAAACTGTTGCATCGCTTGGCATGACTGAAATATCAAATAAAGCTTTCCAGAAAGCTAAGGTCAGATTTATGTTTTGTATAAATAATATTAAGTCAGTTTCTAATGGAAATATGATGCTGATATTAATATGAAACAGAAAATGTAATAAAAGTTAGAGTTTAATGTTAATTAAGTAATGGAAAGCTTCATTCAGAACCTCGCAATTAGTGGAAGGATATTGTCCCTATAATGTCAATGTAAGCAATCAAAATATCAAAGTTAGTGGTAGTAATCTTTAATTAGTAGAAAAAGTTAACAAACTGCCACTAATTATACTTCAAAATTTGCGGGTAATGTCATTTTGCCCTTTGATTATTATCCGTCAAAAGAAATTAGGGTTAAAAATGGTTAAAAATCAAAAGTTTATTGTAAGCTAATTATTAAGCGCATTCTAGTGGCCGGCCGTAGCTCCAGCGTTAGTGTGTCGATCTGCGGAGCGGAAGGTACTGGGTTGGATCGCCAGCCAATACGGTCGCTTTATTTATTTAAATAAAAATATTTATTTATCTAAATAGAGCGACCAACGAGCGGCCACCTCAAGAAAGGCAATGGCAAACCACCTCGAGTATATTTGCCTTGTACAGCCTCTCAACTAGTGCCATTCGGATTCGGCGATAAATTGTAGGTCCCGTGTACCGGGTGTCCAACTAAGAATAGCTCTCGGCTGTATCTCGGAAAGTATTAGCCGTAGGGCTTAAGGAAAAAAATATTTGTAACTAAAGGGGCTATGAGAAATTGCTGGAAATTATTTTCAAGTTTGTAGAACGACCGCTAGAGGGCCGCAACTGCAACAAAAAATAAGAAAACGGAGTTTTTACACAATTTTGCCTAGATAAGGTGTACTATATGTAAAAGCTCCATAATGTTCAGTAAATTTTGAATATTTTTTGTTTGGCCCATTTTCCTCTATCTACCAAAATAAAGTGGTGGGGGAAGGTTAGATCTGTTAGGCTCGTTTAAAAGAGCCTTTCTTACTCTATATTATACCATATAAACAATAATAATAAGCTTTTGAACATAGACGCTAGGGGGTGTTGTCTTAAATTTAACTAACATTGCGGTTTTTTTCAAAAAAATTAAATGCAATAGTATATGTAATTTTAGCTGATCGGAAAGAATAGAAAAAGCTTAAAAAGTCAGCAAAAATCGCATCTTGATATCTTCTTTCAAACCGAAGATATTAGCAGAATTATAATAAATACAAAAAAAATAAGCCCTTAATTACCTTATTTTTACAATACAGTATCAGTAGCCCTCTTGATTAGGTCCATTCTAACAAAAAATTAAGATAGAAACAGTTAGTTTATTTTAAAATTGACGAAATACCAGAATACCATAATACCAGATGTATTAATATCTAATATACTCTGTTTTTTTTTCTCAGGTAAGATTTCGACAGACGATGACAGAAGAAAAGCAGATGACGTCCCATACCAATCTACCGTATGATCGAGAAAAAACGGCGTCAAAGACGGCTGGGGAATGACTATCGATGCTATTTTTGTCGAGATAGAACTCTAGACGTCAGTTACTGAGAACTGACATAAAATTTGTCAAAAATTAATACCTTATATAGAAAAACCAGAAAAGAATAGAAAGTTTCCAGATACACATATCTATTTCCAAAAAATTGTTTTTTCAAATGTTTCAATCTGCACCAGTTCTACTCAATAAAAAATCGATATTAAATCATCCTTAATGCAGTAAACGCCTTTAAAAATAAAGAAGAGCAAGACCAGTAAGACTCTAACCTAACTAAACCTCGTCGTCCGACAAGCCTCCGACGTGCCTCCGACCGAGACATTTGACAACATTTTTGATTATTGTATTGTTAAAATGTACGGATTAGCCTTTTATTATTGTTTCATACACACTAGACCGTTCAGATTTACTAATATTGCATTGATTATAGCTGTAAATAAAAATGTGTGTTTAATACCAGTAAATAATCCGTTAGTTGATGGAAGAAGTATCGTGTTTATCGACAAAATTAATTGTAGCTTTAAAATTTTGCCTAATATGGTCATATATTTTGCAAAATATTCAACTCATAATTGTTGATACTTCTGGTGGATGATGTTCAATTTATACATATATAAAATATAAACAAACCAAATTGAAGTACTAGAAGCAATAAGGTGAGATAGTTATTTTTACGAATCCCTTTATTATTACTTCTTTACTTATAGAGTATCTGTTTCTGTGTATGCCTAAGTTTCTGTTTTCCAAGAAGCATATTAATTAAATGAACAAAACTGTGTCCAAGAAATAATCTATTGCATAGAGAATTTAATGAAAACAAAATTGGTGATGCTGTGTTCAAGTAAAGTTCCATGCAGGAATCAATGGTTATTGCTAAAATATTTTATTGGTGTATTGTCAATTTTATTTACTTATATATTACGTTATTTAATCTCAATAATTTTAGGCTCCTAAGTCATTTATTTACATACTTAACTTTTAACGTAACTACTGGTAGATTGTAGGAAATAATATACACATTGGAACAATTTAAGTAAATAAATGAATTAATATAATACATACATCAAGAAGTAATGTATAATTTTACAAAAAGCTGTATTAATCACTTTCGAAAATCATAATTGTTTTTTTTAGTAAGTCGCAGACAAATATTTTAGGTTTGTTATTAAATTAAATGATAATGTAATAAGTACAGATTTAGACTCTTGAACCAGGCATAGTATATTAATTAGTAGGGTTCACAGTAAAACATATTTTGTAATACCATTCGAAAGAAAATAAATACCTATATTATACTGTTTATAAAGTGAGTTTCATTGTAACATAACTTAAGAAAACAATTAATATGCATATGTCAATCATAAGAAAAGAATCTATTAATTTAATGAACTATACCCATAGTACTCGGCAAACAGTAAACCAAACCAAAGAAACTAAGACTTACAGTGTTAGATCATGTAGTATATAAATATTTTAATTTTATCATTTAATAAATAAATACAATATAAAATTTAAAATGCCAATTTTTTATTTTAAAACAAGTGATTTATATATGTATAAACAATTTACAATTATTTATCATTTAATTTATTGGCCACAGCTTCCGGGATTATAAGGCTAATATTTTGCTGCCTAAGTGCCTATATCTCAAAAAAAAAAGAATAAGTAAGATTAATTAATGATTAAGTATCCCTGTATTTTTAAATGTTGAATCTTTATGGACTGAAAAAACTGCTGATGATATTTCTACTTTCACTGACCGAAGATGCAGAAACCTAGAAGAAATTCAAAAACAAATTGTACAAACATTTTAAGGTTTTCCTAAATCCTCTATACAATAGACTATTTCTTTGACATAGTTTTGTTCATTTAATTTGTTTCTTAGAGGTTATACACAACTGTAGATATTCTATAAGTAAAAGTAATAATAGCAGATTCGTAAAATATCCCACCTTACCGTTGCTAG
This sequence comes from Sitophilus oryzae, assembly GCF_002938485.1. Taxonomy (NCBI): domain Eukaryota; kingdom Metazoa; phylum Arthropoda; class Insecta; order Coleoptera; family Curculionidae; genus Sitophilus; species Sitophilus oryzae. The sequence goes on from NW_022146424.1 coordinate 2,843,171, forward strand.
TACTTCAAGTTAGTGTGTTTATATTTTATACATGTATAAAATTGAACATCATCCACCAGAAGTATCAACAATTATGAGTTGAATATTACAAAATATGACCATATTAAGCAAAATTTAAAGGCCTACAATTAACCTTGTTGATAAACACAATACTTCTTCCATGTATAGTAATGAACACACATAACTGGTTTACAGCTACAGTTTTACTAAATCTGAAGGGTCTAGTGTGTATTAGACAATTACAAAAGGATAATCCATACATTTTAACAGTAGAATAATCTGATTTTTGTTAACGAGTTATCGAAATGCCTGGAACTGGGACGGGCGATTGTTAGGTTAGAGCCTTTTTGATTTTTCTCTTCTTTACTTTTAAAGACGCATTTAGTATTAATTACGATTTACTGGATTTACCTAATATAGATTTTTTATTAATTAAAACTGGTATAGTTCAAATTATCAGAAAAAGATATTTTTTGGATATAGATTTCTGTATCCGGAAACTTACTATTGTCTTCTAGATTTTCTACATTTAGTATTCATTTTAATTAAAATATAATTTTTTTGAAGATCTTTAAAGTGAAAAGAAGAAGAATTTTAATTAACTAAAAAAATCAAAATAAAGTTAATTAACTTTGAGCAGAGTTCGACCTCGTCAAAAATAGCATCGATAGTCATTCCCCAGCCGCCTTTGACGCCGTTTTTTCTCGATCATACGGTATTTATTTTAATAAAAAAAGTTTCTAATAATTTTTAAGTTAACTATGGATGGGTTTAAATATAAATTCGTCATGCGTCGTCACTTGTTGTTTTTAACCAGTTTTATTGGTTTATTTCAAAAATGACAGATCGTATTTCAATTTTATTGGTTTGACCTCGGGTTTGACGGAACGATGAAAGACAAACGGACGCCGATGCGTATAAAGGTATGAACTCGCCTTTAGATTTTTGACATTTGTCAAAGTCTTGCCAAATTATAGGTTATAATTTTGTGACAACTTTTGTCAAATACCCTGCGTTTTGGAAGATGATGCATTTTGATTCGTGTTATTATGCGTGTTTTGTGTCTTTTGAAGTCAAGTGGAGGAAAAATCGAGTGAAAATTAACTGTAGAACCCAGAGCACAGTTTATGGTTAATACTCGCTGCCCAGGCAGAAAGTCTTATACAGATACACCAATAAAGTTACTATTAATAAAGTTCGTATACCATCTCGTCGTAGATAAGTGCATCTCGAATATGGTAGAAGGACCATACTAAATACCTACTAAAAATTGGAGAAGCTGTAAAATATCGACATCACACAATAGGTAAATAATGGATTTTAGTACTGCAGAAAAATAATGTCAAAAGGTACCTACTGGTTTAAAAAAATTAACCTGTGAGGTATAAAATTTGATAAGTGTTATTATTAATAAAATAGTTTGTTTTATTTATGTTGTTTTATTTATTCCTGTGGAATATTACAAATTTGTATTTGTACATTATATAAGTTATATTGATAAACTGGTTTCATAAAGCTTGAAAGTAAGAAATAGTTCTTTTTTATATTTTTTGGTATGTGCATGGTGTCGTTTTTAATTAAATAAAATAACTCGATTACATTTTTTCAGTTTTAAACAGTTTTTTTCACAATATTTTGAAGTTACTTGTCAGTCAAATTTTAAATACATATATTAATTTCCTGCTATGCTTTCCAGTTGTACCAACTTATTTCTTTGTAAAATAAAATAAACTACTTTGAAATTAAAATGACAGACACGTCTACCACTGTCAAGGATCTTCTCGTTGGACAGACTATAATTTAGATATTAATAACAGTGGACAAGAAACGATGATTCAGTGAAGTCATGGTAGGTTGCGGAAAAAAGTTGCTTTTGACGTAATAGTATAAACGTCAAATTGTTATTAGATCAACATTTTGATAGCCTTAGCAGCGTTTTTTATTGCTTTTATTATTTGAAGTAGTTGAAGTTGTTGGCATTTTGAAGAAGATAAAGTTAAAGGACGCTGCTATGAAAAGATAAAAAACGCTGCTAAGACTATCAAAATGTTGATCTAATATCAATTTGACATTTATACTATTACGTCAAAAGCAACTTTTTTCCAAAGCCTACCATGACTTCACTGAATCATCGTTTCTTGTCCACTGTTATTAATATCTTAATTATTAGATATTAATACCTCTGGTATTATGGTATTCTGGTATTTCGTCGATTTTAAAATAAACTAACTCTTTCTAACCAAACCAAACCAAACTAACTGTTTCTATCTTATTTTTTGTTAGAACTTTTTAAGCTTTTTCTACTCTATCCGATCAGCTAAAATTACATATACTATTGCATTTAATTTGTTTGCGCAATGTTTGTTAAATTGTAAGACAACGCCCCCTAGCGTCTACGTTCAAAAGCTTATTATTATTGTTTATATGGTATAATATAGAGTAAGAAACGCTCTTTTAAACGAGTCTCCGTTTGTTGGATTCCGATCATCCAGTCCAGAGTTATTAATCTTTAAATAAAAACAGATCTAACCTTCCCCCACCACTTTACTTTGGTAGATAGGGGAAAATGGCTCTAACAAAAAATATTCAAAATTTACTGAAAATTAAGAAGCTATTACTTACAGTACACCTTATCTAGGCAAAATTGTGTAAAAACTCAATTTTCTTATTTTTTGTTGCAGTTGCGCCCCCTAGCGATAGTTCTACAAACTTGAAAATAATTTCCAGCAATTTCTTATAGCCTCTTTAGTCATAAATATTTTTTTCCGGAGCCCCTGCGGCTAATACTTTCCGAGATACAGCCGAGAGCTATTCTTAGTGGGACACCCTGTACTTGTGAAACACTGATGACACACATCACAAGTACATGCGAGAGGTAGCCGACGCTCTATATAGAGTATGGCACTGTAAGAAGAATTATTAAGCTTTCTCTATTTTTTTTTTAATTATAAAAATAAAATAACACGGTTATTTTGGAGTTATTTGAAAAACGACAAAGAGAAAATATGTTTGTTTTATCGAGATCTACCAGCCCTGAAAATATTTGCACTTATTTAGGACTCACACAGTATATTTGGGATAACTAAAAACTTATTTAGGAAAACAGAAAAAATATATCATTTTATTTCATACAAAGCAAATTATTTAAACCGAAAATATCTCTAAAACCCTGTAGTGTATAAGCGAAGGAAATAAATACACCAAAACTTTAGATCTTCCTTTATTCATGACATTCGATTATTGCACTACGGCAGTCGGAGCCGCAGCCTATTTCGTAACCTACATATATAACGTCATTAGAGAAACTCCATGTTTATATAATTCAGTTACTAAATAGAGGTTATATTAAACGATAATATGCTTTAAGAGTCTATTAACGCAATCCACTTTGAAAATATATAACAATTTATATTAAAAAAAGTAATCTGATGATAGTGATTTGAAAACCAAAACCTGTCCAAAGAAAGTATATATGACAGTCACAATAATCTGGCAGCTAAATTAAATTTTCTGTCATTTTTTTGGATATCGTCTGTTGGAATCTTCCCTGACTCGATGGACAGACTTAATCTCTCTCTTTAATAATTGGACTGGGTATCCTCCAACGGTCTAAGACACTCGAAGACATTCCTCAAGATTTACAGCAAGAACAAACTTTAGATTGTTATGGGGTGTTTAACAGGACTCTGTCTCCTCAATGAACACCTCAATGGATTGAAGCTAAGAAACAATGGCGAATGCAGATTCTGTAGTGAAAATGGGGAAACACCAGAGCACCTCTTCACTGAGTCCGCCGAGACGACCACCATTCGGCCTATAAACTTTGGTACTATTGATATCGGAGATGGAAAATTAATCTCTGTAAAACCTTTTCAGATACTGGCTTTTGTTAAAATCCTGAGACTGAATGATGAGTTATAATTCAAGAAAGGGGGACAAGAGAGATCTCCAAGGATACTATAGAAATAAGAATAGTTCGATTCCTATCTTCCTGCACTGTCAGTTTTTTTACGTCATCTACTGACCGAGTTGAAGTTGAGCTAAAGATTTTAGACAGTGACAGTTATTTTTGCATTTGACGGACGAGCGCACAGTGCGATGGAAGATAAATTTAGCGGTACAAAAGCGTTTGGTTAGAAATAAGCCAAAAAATGTGTACTGATAAGAATAAATAGTAGACATTCCAATTGATACCAAAATGCATGAATATTCTTTGTATTTCGATACATTTTTATCAACCAAATTTGGTCGTTTTCTGCTCAGCAAGGCAGAGATCGTACGAAAACAAAATATTTACAAGTGCTTATACATTTTATTAGAAAGCCAAATTATGTTGAAGATTGCCAAAGGTATGTACTTTTCTACTGTACGTATATTATTTGTTAAAATCCTTCGTGCCTTTGTTCTGCAGATATCAAACTTTCACTTTTTTTCAAATATCGATATATTGAATGATGTAGATCTTTTGAGTTACCAATAGTTATCAACACAGGTAGCACAGTCACAGGGAGTTCAAGCTTAAGAGGTGAATGCCCAAAAAGATTCATTTCAATCGGATAGTATAAAAACAAAACAATTCCATCAAAAGGCACTGAGTTTAAAAAATTGTCTCAGATACTTACTATACATGAATTTTGCAATTACCGAGTGTTAAAATTAAAATTAAAATATCTATCTTATTTATTATTTTCAAAATAAAATATATTTTTTTTAAATAAATTATAGAGGGTGTCACAAGATTACAAATTAATTAAAAAAAAACTGCTAAAGAGTTTTTTCATATCATAATTTTATGTATTTGGCAATAGTTTACAATACGGTTTTTGTGTATCATGTACGAATAATATCATAGTTTTATTATCTTGTATTTATTTATTAATAAATTAAGTTGTTAATAAATAAATAAATTTAACCATATAGTTACTATATATTAGACCATTTGCTACGTTCTTAGATTTTAAGTCCCAAACATTGCTCTTGAGATTTTGTCCCGCTAGAATAACCATCCGCCGCACTGTGGAGCGCTGGTCAGCGCGTGACGTAGCATTCCACGGCGACTACGACAGCGGCGATTTGACGCGATCCAACAGTCCTTTAGAATATATACAGTCCTTGAGAGATCTCTAAGTTTGTTTTGATTAACTTTCCCCCTCCCATACAATCTACAGGGTTGTCCACCACATACGACACGGAGTATTGTAGCTAAACGATTAGATTTTTACAAATTGTAAGTTTTAGGTTCGTTGAAGGACTATTAAAGCTACAATTTAAAAATATTTTTACAACATACAGAGTCTCCCAAATAAATAAAAAATATCAAAGTTTTATTTTGTTAAATGGAACACCCTGTAATTTATTAGATTTTTAGTTTCTATGATTAAAATAAAGGTAAATTTGAAAAGGTTTATTACACTTAAACCTCACCGTTCTTGAAATATTTTCTATTTTTTTTTTTTGAATTTTGTGAAGTTGCAGTTTTTTGCAACATTTTAAGGCTTCATTTCTCCAAGAGTATCAAAGTATAGAACATTCTGTATATTTTAAAAGAATCAGGTGCATCTATCAAATTGTATTATATTATTTTTAACCTAAAATATAGTAATTATTTAAAATAATTTTTAGACACTCTGTATCTCTCTCTGTCTTTATTCCAACAAAAGGAATGTAGTGGTCAGGTGATGTGTGAGGTTTGTCTCCATAATTCCCTGTCTTGTGCTTCATGTACAAGCGTGTGCAGTGGCTTGTGGGTGATTTTTGATAGCTGGTCTATCCATCGGGAGGGCGAGCGGCCTCTTGATCTTCTTCCCGGAACCTTGCCCTGTATAATGAGTTTTTCCATACAGTCAGTATCCCTCCTCATAACGTGACCGAAATATTTAAGTATACGTGACTATATAGAAGTTGAGAGACGTTCTGTGATGTTCAGTTCTTGGATTATGGATTCATTGGTTCGCCGGGCAGTCCAGGGAATTCTGAGCATTCGTCGCCAATAGTACATCTCAGTTGCGTCAATTTTTTTCATTTCTGACTGTCTCATCGTCCAGGACTCAGAGCCATACATTAATATAGGAAATATATAAGTGTTTAGATATGTTTTTGTCTCGCCATATCTTTGAGAGTTTTCGCACTGCCACTCTTGTCATTTCACATCTTCTTCTTATTTCCCCTTCTAACGATCCCGTGTTGTTTATAAGTGACCCAAGATATATATATATATATTGACTTACAACCTCAAAACGACCAATGCTCACTACATCAGGTTTGTTGTTGTTTTGCCTGTCGATAATCATAATTTTTGTTTTAGAGGGATTAATTTCAAGTCCAAGTTTCTCGCTTTCGTCTTCAACCAATTTTAGAAGCTGCAGTAACTCTTCCTCGTTTCCCGGTAGAAGGACCGTATAGTCTGCAAATCTGAGGTTGGTAATTTCGTGACCATTAATTGTTATCCCCCTTGCCAATGTTCCAATGCCCTTCTCATGATATATTCAGTATATATATTGAATAACTGAGGAAATAGTATGCACCCCTGCCTAACACCACAGGTAGGCTGGAAGTCTTCCGAAGTAACGCCATTGATGGTTATTCTACTTTTGGTATTTACATAGAGATTCTGGATCAATGAAATCAAATGAAGAGGCACGCCCATTTCTTTAAGAACCATCCATAGTTTTGACCATTTGACTTTGTCAAAAGCTTTTCGATAGTCTATGAAAGAAATATAGAGCGGATTGTTAAATTCTCGGGCCTTTTCGATAATCTGACGGACATTCAAAATTTGTTCACGTGTTCCTCGACCTCTTGTGAATCCTGCTTGCTCTGGAGGGATCTGTGGTTGAATATACGGTTTAAACCTTTCGTTAATGATATGAAGACACTCTGTATAAGGTAGTATAATTTTTATTATTGCAACACAGAATTTAGTAAATAGAAATACTGCAATACAATATTTGGTTGCTTTAATACAGTTTTCTTACATAATTTGACTGAATTTACGAATTCCGACTTACCCTCACTAAATCCGTTAACAAGCTTAGACGAAACGACCAATCCAATTTGATGTCATCTTGCTGCAAAACGTCCTGCAATGACCCTCTGGCACAATATTCCGACACCAGCGCTGCTCTAGGCGATTCTGCCAAAACACCTGTGCATATAAAAAACACGTTAAATATTAAAACACGAACATAAATAAAACAAAAACGATCAAAATTCATTTAGATCATAAAATATATTCACAGAGTTATTCCGTTTCATATCGGGGTCCAATTTAATATTTCAATATTGCGTTTTTGCTTATTTCATTTTCACGTTTAATTAAATTTGGTAACGATTCGATGCAAGTTTAAAATGTAACGGATGAATAATTAAATTTCCGCAGAGCGTTGTTAAATATTAAAACTATATAAAAAATGTAGTCTAATTGATTAAAAAACATAGTGTAAATTTGATCTGCAAATTGTTATTTTTATACATTTTTTTGTAATTGCTCAATTTATCCACAATACAGCAAAAAATAAATAAAATATTAAAGACTGTTAAGCGATTGCTCAACGTTACGTCATCATTTGTCAAATATACGTTTTAGAGTGTAGCAGAGATCAGATCCTATAATTTTTCATTTTTATTTTTCCAGATAATTGAAAGAGAGTTGGTATGCTACATGACATAAATTAGGATTGATTGACGTATTTAATTATTGCTTTTGGTCACTTCCTGTTTTTCCGGAAATGGTAACAGCTACTGATTTTTAAATAGCACTATCAGTATTTCTACTTTATTCGATAGAAAATGACACTCTGAATATAATAACATATCATTAGTCAACTTTTGACAATTTATTATTAAAAATTGTATTTTAAATCTCAATCTAGAGTGTCCTGGCTGTGTTAAAAACACTCATTTTTAATCAAGGAGCCTTGGAAAATCTATATGATCGTCGTCTAATGTTTTTCGTGCCTTGTCCTGGCCGGTTAAACGATGACCAAATCGTATTTTTAATCATATATTATTTTTTTTCAAATGGAACAAGGGTGGCTCTTGGATAAAGCATTTTTTTGAGAATAATATCTTACCACACACTTAGTATTTCGAGTCAAATTGTCTTTATGAACCGCATATTATAATTTCAAATAAACCATATGCGGAAAAGTTGACAAATGATATGTCATTCTATTCTATAGAAATATACCGAGTGTGCCATTTAAAAATCAAAAGTTGTAGTCATTTACGGTGAAACAGGAAGTGACTTAAAACAATTGAATACGTCAATCAATCCTAATTTATATCATATACCGGGTGAATATCAAAAGTGGCTCACCCCTATAACTTTTTTATTTTTTCAGATAAAAAAACGAGATTTGGTATGTTAATATATGACATAAATTAGGATTGATTGACGTTTTCAATTGTTTTCTGTCACTTCCTGTTTCATCGGAAATGACTACAACCTTTTATTTTTAAATGGCACCCTCGGTGTTTTGTTGCTTTATTCGATAGAAAATGACACTCTTTGACATTTTAGAATATGGTTTATTTGAAATTCCAACATGCGATTCATTACAATTTGACTTAAAATACCAAGATTGTGGTACCAAATTATTCGTAAAAAATGCCTTTTCCAAATATGCTAACGAGCCACCATCGTTCCATTTGCAACAAATTGAGATATGATTAAACACATGATTTGGGAATTTTTTAACCAGCCAGGACAAGACACAATAACATTAGACAATCAAAGTTATTTTTCCAAGGCTCCTTGAGTAAAAATTAGTGTTTTTAACACAGTCATGGCACTCTAGATTGAAATTTAAAATTCAATTTTGTTTTAAACAAAAATGTCAAAAGTTGACATATGATACGTCATTCTATCCAGAATGTCATTTTCTATTGAATAAAGTACAAAAATACCGAGGGTGCCATTTAAAAATCAAAAGTTGTAGTCATTTCCGGTGAAACAGGAAGTGACCGAAAAGAATTGAATACGTCAATCAATCCTAATTTATGTGATGTACTAACATATCAAATCCCGTTTTTTTATCTGATAAAATAAAAAAGTTATAGGGGTGAGCCACTTTTGAGATGCACCCGGTATGTTGATGAGTATGATTATTATAAAAGTGAACCACTTTTGAAACGCACCCGGTATAATAAAAGAAGGAACATACCAATTAAAGGATTTAAATTTTCATGTCTGAGTCCGTGCAATAACACCAACAATTCTATGGTCTTCGCCTTCATTTCACAACTTCCATTGGAAGGCACAGGTTTCATTTGAACTAAATCTCCCTGAAAGAAATAAAAATTCAGTTAAGAAGATTCAAATAAAAACAGTCTTGTTAATAATTTGGTAATTTACTAGAAAAATAAAAAAAAATATCGAAATATTTTTTTTTTGTTTCTCTTCTCTATTAAAAATATTTTAAATCACTAATCTTAGAAATCACGGTATCAGTTGTCACGATAGTCTGAATCCGCTATAGCCACTGAAGAGTATGAAAGCCGTGATCACGCCACTGTTTTAAATAGTGATGGGAAAAACCGATTAATTTCAATAATCGAGTACTCGAGTTTCAAGCGATTACAATAATCGAGTACTAAATCGAGTATTTAAAAATACGGTTTTTCGCCCGTCGCTTGTTGCTTGTTGCACTCGTAACGCCAAGCAGTAAGTTGCGTGCGCATAGACACATATTCTTTCGGTGATGAAAGGCAAGTAGCAAGCGACGAGCGATTCGCTTGATCGCTTGCTTGATTTAGTTTATTTCAAGGCATTGTCGATGTAGGTCGTAAAATTTTGTCACTCAAATATGCAACGGATAACGTCGTATAAATTTGCTACCTGCAATGTATGTAGAAAATTCGCTCGGCTTTTTATCGAGTATCTCACATTAAAATCGGATTTCAATTTATTTCATTCTAGGATCGCTTGCGTTCGTCGCTCGTAACTCGTCACTTGCATTCGAGCGATGTCGGTTCTTTCAATAATCGAGTACTCGAGCGAATTTTCGCTCGAGTTATCGCATCACTAGTTTTAAATCACTGATATTAAAAATTTATTAATTTTTAATTATTTTTTTAATTTATTTTTTTAATATTTTTTTATATAAAAAATGACTGATTTAAAAATTATTATTATTATTATTTTTATTGTTGTCGATCCAATAATATATAATGTGTTCTTTTTTTTATAAATTGGATTAGGATCGAAAGAAATCAACAGAAGTACTTTGTTTTAAATTTGTCGACGTTTCGCAAAATTTATTTGCATCTTCAGGACAATTTAAATCTGGACTTTCTTAGTCATATCCATTAATACACGGATGGTATAGAGGGGAGTGGTATATATCCCTTTTTTCCTTTTAAAACACATAACACACTTACACAAAAAAAACATATAACACAATTATGTATAGAGAAATATCACGAAAATCTTTTCCTTTCACAGACAAGCAGTGCAGATGTACCTACGTTGACCGTATACAGAGAGCAACTATTATTATTATTTATTTTCTTAAATTATTTTTAATCAGTTAAAAGTATTGATTTAAAAATCACAGTATCGCTCATCCCTAATATCAAGTACCTATCGAAACGTCCACAGTATCCAATTGGTGGAGAACAGGTAGATGTATGAGATGGCTAGGGGAAGTTAATCACCACGATCTTATGTATCTATTGTGTCCCCCTTCCTTGAGTACACTCTACTCTACTCATCATACAATCTGAAGGCTTTAACAAAAGCCACTGTCTGAAACGGTTTTAGAGAAATTAGTTCTCCATCTCTGATATCAGTCGTATACCAAGTATAAGGCACGAATGGTTGTCGTCTCGGCGTATATATAAGTGGTGAGGTGTTCTGGGGTTTTCACATTTTCCCCACACAATCTGCATTCACAGTTGTTCCTTAGCTTCAATCTACTGAAGTGTTCATTGAGGAGACAGTGTCCTGTTAAAAACACCGTGGATAATCCGAAGATTGTTCTTACTTAATTCAAGGAAAATCTTTGACTTTTCTCGATCTTATATTCTAAAAAATTTCTTCGAGTGTCTTAGGGGGACCGTTGGAGGATTCCTATTCCAGGTTATAAATGGAGTGTTCCAGGTGAGGTTTCCACTTGGAAAAACATGCATGGATAACTTGAGAAATTGTGTTCACACACATAAAAATCATTTTTGTATATTTTCGTTAATTTCTTTACTTTTCTATATTCTTTAAAATAATATCTACAGTATTGAAATTTTGAAAAAAAATGATTAACAATTTTAGAACAAGCAAACATTTTTATGAAGCATTTTTTTCAAAATGTCAATAATACAAAAGTTTTTCCCCTTGTAAAGACAATCCAGGGACATACTGTATATCTTTTCCCACTACTTCCTTTATGATTTTCCTTACTACACTGATTTCATCTGAACTAGATTTTCCCGGAAAATATGAAATTGAATCAAAAAAGGAACCGAACAAAAAACCCAATCGTATTAATAATATCTGGAAGTTTCCGCATCCGAGGCTTTTTAGGTAATTGTCCGAAAACTTCCAAACTCCATCCTGTGATCGAAATATTAGTGAAAGGAATAGGATACGATCCCTGACCTATTTGCTCTTTGGGTCTTTTTCGTGCTGCGAGTATTTTGTATCGATTGAAAAGGGCATTGTAGTGAGATTTTTTGTGCTTCGTTGTAGATTACAGGGTCGTTAGTTGCAAGTATTCTGTACACAGCGGCGGAGATATTTAATAGACTCAAATATAACATAAAATTAACATATTATACACTCACAGTCATGAAAAACGGGCCCCTTAAAATTTTGATGTATTTTAAAGTTTTATGTATTTTGGTCTAGTGGACCGATTTTGATTATTTTTTAATGAATTTGTAAGCACATCTTAAATTTTTCAACTGGAACAAGGGTGACTCGTTAGCGTATTTGGAAAATGTATTTTTTTCGAATAATTTAGTAACACACTCTTAGTATTTCGAGTCAAATTGTCGTTAGGAACCGCATGTTACAATTTCAAATAAACCATATACGAAAGTGTCAAAAGTTGACAAATTATTGACGTTTTGGTATTTCTTTATAAATTAAAAATGAAAGTTTCCATCTGTCAATTATACGAGGGATAAAATAATGTAGATATTTTGGTAAAAAGATAGAACACTCTGTAGAATATGTTATTATAGCAAAAAAATTGAAAACTATTTTATCATCTAAGTGCATCTTTTCTCAATAGCTCGCTTTTTGGTTCATCTCAATAACTCACTTTTTGGTTCATCTCAATAGCTTTATTTTTTGGGGGATATTCGCTTTTGAATTCGACACTAACTTTTTTTTCCTAATTTTTATATTAAAACCTTTTTTCGCTTCTGGTTCTATTCAACACCTATAAAATAGTATTTATGATTTATGTAATGTCACTGCCTTTAAAAAATCATATTATTATTGTCTGTGAAGCAGAGATGGTTTTAATCTAACAGTTGACATCTACTATGATCAATTAAAGCAACAATAGCCGATACAGTACGTCTGCTGGATCTGTGTCTATGAAAGGAATGCGGACAAAAAACATTTAAATAAACAGCAATATATTTTATATGTCGACTTGACGAGTACGTCACCGCAAATCGCTCGGCCCACTCATTTTATTGGCTACTTGCAAATTTGTCGAATTTTTATTGATGGGAGGCGTCGTCTAATTGTTTACGAAAAACATCGATAGAATATCGTTTCCCCTCTCACGGATATCCCGTAGCTACAGAACGGATAGACGTACTGTACTTACGAACTTAAAACAGTCTCTACTAGAGTAAACGACAATAAATAATAATAGTATGACCTTACGAAGACAGTGACATTACAAAAACAATAAACACTATTTTAAGTAGATAAGGACACAAAAGCAAAAGCATGCATGCTTTCAATGCGTAAATTGCTGTAAATCGTAACTGTCTTGTTCAAAAGCGAATATCACCAATAAAAATCAAGTTATTGAGATGAACGGTAAAACAAACTATCGAGAAAAGATGTATCTAGATGACAAAATAATTTTTATATTCCACAAGAGGTTTCAAACTTTCACCAAAATAACAACATTTTGTGTTCCCTCGTATAATTGACAGACGAAAACTTTCATTTTTTATTTAGATAGAGGCACTAAAAAGTCAAATAACTTAGCTACAAATTGCTTAAAAAATTATCAAAATCGGCCCACTAAAACAAAATACAGGGTGAGTTTCCTACAATGTTCTCTATGGGTATCTCGGAAACTACTGGAGATAGAGAGTCGGTTAAATGGGGAAAGAATTGCAGTTTTGTGGAGTCATAAATATGCGCCTTTCAGATTTTTGAAAAAGTTCATGGCTTACTAGATATTTCGAAAAAAACAAATTTCGGCTATTTTAAAAATTGTCCCTAATTCCATTATAATCTATTTTAGACAAAAAGTTTTCAGATAAAATTTGTAGATAATCACATCCTTAATGAGACTGTGTTCTCCGTTTTTTTTTTTCTAAAACCTATCATTTTTGACATATAACACAACCTTTTTTTTTTAAATGGAAACCATAGTTGGCCATGACTTCATAAAAAGCGCCATTTTTCAAGCTTTTCAGCGATATAAGCTATAATACGTTTTTTTCGAAAAATTACTGAGTTATAGCCAATTCTTATAATTTTTAAACAATTTCACTTAGTTAGCCATGGAAACAAGTTCAATCGCCGTTGCTCTCAGAAATGTGAAGCTGTCACATCCAAACTTTGTAAATTAAAATAAACAAAAATTGTAAATATGAATTTTTCAAGTTAAGAAGAGCATGTAGATACTCGTGCATCAATAGAGTGGTTCCAACATGACTTTCATTGTACCTCCCCCATAATGAAAGAAATGTTAAAAATCATTTATATCATAATAATGCAGGGATAGGAAGAGGTGGACCAATTGCATGGGAGTCCTCGATCACCTCACCTATCAATTTTAGATTTTTGTATGGGGTACGGTTAACAATAAGGTTTACAAAAAACTTATGAATTAAGAGAGACACTCGTTGTGGCGGTACGAGAGAAGTTTAATTAAGTCGACCAGTCCTTCTGTGAGACTAGGTATTAATTCACTTTTAAAAGATGCAACTCAAAACTAAGAATTGGCTATAAATAAATTTAGCTTTTCTAACATATGTCTTAAAAACTGTTTTCTAAAGAACGTAACTTTCACCGATCAACGAATCCTCGAAATGTGTGGCATTACAAAGTTTGGATGTGACAGCTTCACATTTCTGAGAGCAAAGATGATTGAACTTGTTTCCATGGCTAACTAAGTAAACATATTACAGCTTATATCGCTGAAAAGCTTGAAAAATGGCGCTTTTTATGGAGTTATGGCCAACTATGGTTTCCAAAAAACATATGTTTGTGTCATATCTCAAAAATGACAGGCTTTAGAAAAAAACGGAGGATATAATCTCATTAAGGATGTGATTATCTACAACTTTCATCTGAAAACTTTTTGTCTAAAATAGCTTATAATGGAATTAGGAACAATTTTTAAAATAGCCAAAATTTGTTTTTTTCGAAATATCTAGTAAGCCATAAACTTTTTCAAAAATCTGAAAGGCGCATATTTATGACCCCACAAAACTGCAATTCTTTCCCCATTTAACCAAGTCTCTATCTTCAGTAGTTTCCGAGATACCCATAGAGAACATCGTAGGAAACTCACCCTGTATATTACACTTTAAATATACAAAAATGTTAAGGTGCCGGTTTTTCGTGCCGGTGAGTGTATTTTTTGAAGATTTGATTCTTGGGATTATGGTCCATATACGTAACAAAAATAAGTCAAAAGCATTGAATCATTGTTAACGTTTCAATCCTATTTTTCTCAAAACATAATATCATTATAAACTTAGACGTTAAAAAAAAGATAACCATTCTCGATATATGTATATTTTACAGATATAGCAAAATCCTTTTACACTTTCCTCACAAATTGTAAATAATTTTCATTAAAATTCAAGCCATTATAACGTTACAGCACTGTACATACTGATTACGTTTTAAAATAGGTCAGGGATGGAATCACAAAGATTATAAGCTGGTCAATTTTATATGAATTTTGCATATTGAAAATGCTTAGAGACGGCTGTCATTTTATTATTCTCTCAATAAAAGTTGTTATTAGCTTCGCAGCGGTCTGGGTACTTTTTTATTAAACAACCTTTAAAAATCTAGGACAGCTCTTTAATGTATAAGTACAGTTTCACATGGAACGGACTGTCCGCACTGATTTCGAGGCACTGAATGGACCTTGTAAGTAACTATATACCTAAAAACTATGATTACACTCGTTGAATTTCGCACCTTGTAAGTTTAATAATATATTTTTGTACCTACTTTTATGCCTAGGCGCCAAAATCATTTTTTTATACTGTCAATCACGTCACAAAAATAAATACTTTTGTGACGATTGAATTTATTATATATTTTGAATTTTTCTAGCTTGATTTTCGTATTTTTGTAGCGATGTTTTCATGGGACTAATTTTAGATCATTTCCGATAATATTATCGATACCATAGCGTGAGAAATTTCCGGAAAAGAGCCTTTTTCTCGTATTAGAGCCGCACTTTTCCGCTTCCTTTGGCACGAAATTTCCCGGTGCTAATTTTAGACCCAGAGTTGGTCGACGTTCGGGCTCACTGGTGAAGAAATTGTAAATTAATTTGACTAAAGCGTGTTTCATAGGTAAAGGATATAATCTTTGCATAGCTGACCAAACATTTTTAAATATAAATAAACCCGAGATAAATTTAAAATAAAATTTATATTTGTGTTCAAGAAATTGTTTTATCAAAGAAAATCACAACAATGCTCTAAAAATCAGAGAAAAACTATTGGAATATGTAGCGGAATTCAATTACCTCGGCAGTTTGATTTCAGAAAAGGTCAATATCGACTTTGAAATTCAGCACAGGATTAGCAGCGCCTCAAAAGCATTCTTCAAATTAAAGGATAGGGTTTTCTATAATAATGACTTGAGTACAAAAACTAAACTTGCAGTGTACCCAGCAATAATAATTCTCCATGTTATACGGAAGCGAAACCTGGGTCCCGTACCGCCGGCACACCAGCGCATTAAACAAGTTGCAACAGAGACACCTTAGACAACTTTTATGAATCAAATGGTACCACCATGTCTCAAACGTATCAGTCCTTAAAAAAGCAAGCTGCAAGAGCGCTGAAGTCATGATTACTAAATCCCGCTTAAGATGGGCTGGTTATGTATTCAGGATGCAAGAAAACCGCATACCAAAATTTTAACGGTGAGCTTGCAGATGGTAAGAGAAAACCGGGTGGACAACTCAAAAGGTACAAGGATAGTTTCCACGAAGACTTAAAAGGGATAAACATACAGAATCAGTGGGAGAAAACAGCGCACAATAGAACGCAATAGAGAAGAATTATAAACTCAGTTAACACACGACAACCAAAAAATAAAGAGGCAACAAAGTAATGAGATTTTTGAATTTCCAGAATTAGGAAGAGAGATAACATCACGTATCGGGCTGTTCAGTCACAGAAAAGCTCATGAAAGAAAACGCCTTGTGTAACCATCTTCTGATGCGTATCACATACTCGTCAACGAGTAATGGCAGTAAGTAAGTAAGTTTTATTAAAAGACGATAAAATGTTTCAATACGAATATTTTTTAACTTCTCCATTTTATATACAGTATAAAATTTTATTAATGATATTTCGATAGAAATGCAATTTTATGCTTGTTCTAAAATGCTTAATCCCGTTTATACTTTTCCAAATTTTAATACCGTTTTAGAAAAAAATTAAAATAAACATAGATTCTTGGTCTGACATTCTATTATTTTATAAAAAATATAAGTACTTACGTTATATCTGACTCTCGGATCAACAATAATCTGTTTAGCCAAGTTCGGAGTTGAACTAGTCCTCATGGGAGTCCTAGCTGAAGCCCCACCGGAGTTTTGGAGCAAGTCCGGCTTGTCCACTTCCGGTCCTCCGAATTCTTGGAGTTGCTGAAGCCAGCAGCAAAGCATCGCCTCGATTCCTTCATCCACCTGATGAAAAAAATAAAAATTTAAATTCAAAGACATTTTTAATTACATATTAAACTATTAGGGTGGTACGAATTGTATTCGGAAAACTTTGGCAGCATATTTTACAGATAATAAATATACATTTCCGCGGTTTTTTCGTAAAAAATATCTCTTGGTAAAAATCGCTATGAGCAATAATTGTTCTTGAGATATTTAGAATCGAAATAATCAGTACGTGTACATCATTCACAAATTGAACACTTTAACAAGATAGTTATTAGCCTGAAATCATACATTTAAACTGTTTTTGTGTCAAAGGTTCTACAGGAATTGTTTCATTATAATTTCTCTTCGAAAAAATTATGATTACTATAAGAAATACCGTATAATCGAAAAAAAGTGTCCAGCTGGCTAGGAAATGACGATCAATGACATTCCCCATATAATTTTACATGTAAAATGACAGCTATCTTCATTTCATAGCCATTGCTAACGCCATTTTTTTTCTATTATAGGGTAGTAATTACTCTTTAAGCCAGTTAAAAATATGTAGGTGGCGCTCCCTACAAGTGGGAGTCAAATTTCTCATGTAAAAAACTCCCAAACAGCAATTTTTATCTAAGTATCGTTAGTTAATTTGGAACAAATCGAAATAAAGATATAACTTATACACCCTGTATCTCCGAAACGAAGCCATTTAGAGTATACATTTATACAAACTTTTTTACTTCTTTTTACTTGCAGATTATGCTGCCGAAGTTCACGAATAAAATTTGGACCACACTGTATAAGAAACATTTTCAAATTTACTTAAAATAATAATATAAAATGTTCAGCAGTGTGGAAAAAGCTGGCCAATTTTGTAATTCAGAAACAAATTATTTGTTTTGTTTATTGCTTAAATATTTACTCTGGAATATTTTGCTTTGCCAGGCTTTCTGCACCAATGCAGTACACTAATGCACTCATGTCATCTGGAAATTTATAGTCTGTTTAGATAAAGCTAGTAGAAATTTTAGAATGTATTATTTTACAAACTTTAATACATTAATGTTCGTTAAATCCAGTTGCAAAATCTCTGTATATTTGGCTAGTTATTGCCATACCGAACAGTTAAATTTAAAAATTCTTCATTATTATATTAATCGCAATAAGGCATTAAAAATAATTACTAAGTGTTAAAATAATGTATAAAAACATAAACCATGTTCCAACTTAGCCTCAGCAACAAAAACGAGATGTTAACTTAAAATACTTTACTTCTTCTTTCTCTTTTTCTATAAAGTTTATTTAAATGCCAAAAGAAGAAACATTTATCAGGACATAAAAAGACATAAAGAATCCCGGTTTAAAAGTACAGTTTAGTTAGTTTACAATGTTATATTTAAGATGAGTATCTCGACAAAGACTTGACGTACATTTCCATTTCAACGGGTTGTTTCGCACACTGACACACCGAGAAAGCTGGCGAAAGCTCATTCCTTCGGTCGGAACGGTAACAATGCTTAATAAAAATTCAGAGCGTACCATCTGTTACGTTCCGTTGTTTTTGCCAGACTTGGAGGATGTTTTTAATTTAATTTTCCAAACGAACCCAAGCAGAAAAGCAAGAAATTAGTAGTCTCCTAACCGAGATACCTATTTTGAGTTGCTTCTATTGATATGAAGATTGTAAAAGGTTTTCATAAATTAAGAATTTATTTTATTCACTACTTTATTCATTAAAACTTATGTATTAATATTTAATGTTTATATCTATTTCTGTATCAGTAATTAATATTAGTAGTAAAAAGTCTAATACTGAAAATAACTGCGAAACGGTGAAAAATATAGAAATACTTTATATACTATATACAAGTACAAAGTACTTTAAATTTTGAGGGGAAATCTTATATATAACAAAATATGTTTAAGATATTCACCATTATAAACCACAAAACATATTTATGTACAAAACTTTTTTTCATAGCTTTGTCAACAACGACGCTGTTAGACTTCGCACTAATGGACGACCTTGTATGGTTAGTCTATCTGTTATACATGTCTATGGTTTAAACATATTTTTTCTGTGTAAAACACATTTAAAGTTTGTCCAACAAATGCGAGAAGATTTCGACAGACGTCGTTAAAAAAAAGATACAAAATACAATTTAACCTGTGACTACAAACAAACAAACTCATCTCGTCAATATAATCCACAGTGCTTTATCCCATTTTTTTCCAAAAAGGGTTTTTGGTCATAACTAACAGGCACAAAAAAGAATTATACATATGAATGGCTCGAATCGTGAGTTATAGTCCAAAGCAAATATGTCATTGCTATCGTCAATTATGATCGGAAATGCGTACAAAAATTATGATTTGTGCATTTTGTTCGAATTTTTCAGCTCTTTTTGTGATTATTCCGATTACTATTAAAAATAGTCAAATTATAATGTTATATTTTATTATATTTTTGGAATAAATTTCAGCTAAAAATAATAAAGTTGGATTTTTCCACCATTTATAGCTCAAAACTGGTTGAAGCAAAA
Organism: Sitophilus oryzae; assembly: GCF_002938485.1. Taxonomy (NCBI): domain Eukaryota; kingdom Metazoa; phylum Arthropoda; class Insecta; order Coleoptera; family Curculionidae; genus Sitophilus; species Sitophilus oryzae. The sequence goes on from NW_022146424.1 coordinate 2,862,765, forward strand.
ATTCACTACAAATACTGAAAATTTCAACCATTTAGGGCTATGTTTACTATTTTTCTTAAAATTATCTTTAAATATGTGTAAAAGTACATAGCTAAAATGAGCGTTTTTTCGACTTTTTATGAAAATTGGAATTTTCATCGTCTACCGATTTTGTTAAAATTGCAGTTATTTACAAATTAAAATGGACAGAATAAGAAAATATAGATCATTATTGTCTGATGAGAACAAAAGGTAGAATAAGTTTCACCATTATTAAAAATAGCTGAAAAACAGAGGTTCAAAAAATATTATTTTTTCACAAAACCATTATTTTCAAGCCTCCAAAGTTGTATATATTCTAAATGAACATAAATTTTCCTACGTGCTAAATTTTTCATAATTTTAAGACTATGTTTACTATGCTTCTAAGACCATGCAAAATGTGTAAAAAATAGCCAAAAACGGGCGTTTTTGAGACTTTTTTCCATACATATAGTCACGAAAATTGGCAATTTTCGTCATATCGCCGATTTTATTTACTAACAAATAAAAATATAGGCCATTTTGTTCTTATATGAATAGGTACGGATGTAAAGTAGGTTTTAACCATCATTAAAAATTTAATCCTCATATTAATTTAATCCTAAAATTAAAAAAAAAGGTTTAAAAAATTAAGTTTCTATTGTTCTATATTTTCGATTGACAAAAAAAACTTCCACTTCACTGTATTAGACGCTATACTTAGATCGAACCTAGTTTTTCATAATTTATAATATTCGGATTTTCACTTTATATACAGGGTGTTTCAAAAAACATGTGCCATCTCTCGTGGGGAGATCCTCACGTAAAAATAAGATTTATTTTTCATATCAACATAGATCCGATTCTGCTTTGTTTCATAGCTACAGGGTGTTAAAATCTTAATTATCTTTCAATTTACTATGATTTTCTTCTAAGTACTTTTAGTGATTCGAATGAAATTTTGAGACTAAAAGTTACTATAAGTGCTACATGTTTTAATGCTAAGAAAGTTTTGATAAATTCATCATTGACGTGCATATGGATTAACACTGGAATATTTTTCAAAAAAAACATGTACTCCACTGACTTTTTTTATATCAAAATTTTGTAGACCGTTTAATGTCAATTAAAAGTTATTTCTTGGTATTTTCTCGAATTCGGCTTCCTTGATGAGATAAACGTAATTTTATTAATCACAATTAATAAAATTAAAATTAAAATAAAATTAATAAATTAAATAATTTACCTCTAATTCATTATTAAATATTATTACTATTAGTTACTATTACTATTAGTCCAACCTACAGCAATTTCAAATAAAAAAATAATGGTATTTAAGATAGTTACAAAAAAACTAATTTTAAAAATATTTAACATCCTGTAACTCTAGAACTATGTCTTTCCATACCCATGTTTATAGGAACTTTTTTTCTTATTTTTTTATGAGGAATCAATGAGTACTTATTGAAAACTTTCTTTTAAAAGGTTTAATTATATTAATTATTTTTAAAGGTTGCTATTAGACTTGGATCACACCAAATTAATAAAATTGCGTTTATCTCATCAAGAAAGCCAAAATCAACAAAATATCAAAAAAACAACTTTTAATCGGCATTAAACTGCTTACACTATTTCGCTAAAAAGAGAAAAATGTCAGTGACGTTCATGCTTTTTTTGAAAAAAATATTCCAATGATTACCCATATGCACGTCCCTGATGGATATATCAACACTTTTTTAGCTTTAAAATATCTCGCATTTATAATAACTTTTGCCCACAAAATTTAATTCGAAACGCTAAAGGTACTTGGGAGAAAACTATAATATATCGAAAAAATATTAAAAATTTAACACCCTGTAGCTACGAAACAAAGCAGAATCGGACCTATATTGATATGAAAAATAAATCTTATTTTTACGAAAGGCATCTCTCCACGAGAGATGGGACATGTTTTTTGAAACACCCTGTATAATTGAGAATAGTTTCAAGAGCGATCAATTCGTTATGAAGTATTGCTTGAACAAATATATAAATTAGTTAAAAGAGAAAAAAAAATATAAGACAATTAAATAATATCTTAATCGTAGATGTTTAGTTAATTATTAGATTTAAAGAAAAACACTCCAAAATTAACTTGCCATGTCAGAAAACATTACACAACGGCATTTTACGTTTTCAGCTTCCTGTAATTTTATATTTAACAAGTGTTTACGTTCAGCCACCAGTCCAGACGCGGTAGGTTGACATCTTGAGTAAATATTTTCTTTCTTGTGTTTCTCGTCGTTCTAGCTTTAATTTTTAACATTTTAAAATGATAGAATTTCCATTACCTTTATCATGTTTCTCTAAGCAAACTTTAGTCTGTGGTCACAATATATTCATTTTTTAGCATTAAAATTAATTGTTAAGAGAATAATTCTATTAGAGAAGAATAATGCTTCTTATAGAGATCTATCTCTAGGTCTGATTTTTGACTGGTTATGAAAAAAGTATTACAAGTTCACGTTCTTTTTTCTGCTAAGGCTAATTTGGACGGGGTCTAATTTGTTTACGCAAAATCCGAACCGGGGTCCTCAACCATATCATTGGCAATGGTCTACCAACTGGGCGAGTGTCTAAATCGACTCTTACTCACAATATATCCGATCTCATCCGGCGCCGAACAGGCGATGCGTAAATGGGCAGTGTGTGTCAACAGATTTTACACTATTGCCAGGGAACAACAGCATGACAGAGTTTACAGACGGTTACCAGTCCATCCACTCGCATCGTCTAACATCGCTTAAATCAGGCAATAATGACCAGCTCGTACTGAATACGCTGTTTTAATCCACAATATATTTACATTAAGTTTAATAATTAATTACTTTTGTGATTTTCTATGTTTTTTAAATGCTTTGTCGATAAAGCTATTTTGGCTTTCTGTACAATAAAAGCGTTATTTATTTTACTTTATTTTTTTACTGAAAATTAGATTTTTTTGACAATGAAATGCTATTCGTAGCCACGTAAGTCGTGAAAAAAATATAATAAAAAGAAAGAGAGAAAATAAAAGCAATTTTTTTCTCAATTTACATTCGATAATTTAGTAATTTTCCATAAAATTAATTGACCTATTTTATCCTCATCGTTTCTTCCCGGATTAATGAAAACGGTCTTGATTAAGATTTGAGATTTTGGAAAATCTTTAGGCTATAAAAATTAATTTCTTATGAATAAGGGAGACGTAATGTGCTTCGACCATTAAATAAGATTACTTATTGATCTTTGCCCCCCATTATTTTTTAATAGATCTTCTCGAACGTAAAGATGAAAATTTATGATGGTTGATAATAATGTGGTTTAATTTTCGATATTTTGTCTTGTATTTTAGCCAATGATTACGGCCAAAGTTTGGTTGTAATATTTGCAGATTCTAAAGTTTTTATGGTTCCGTACCTCAAAAGAAACAACGGAACCCAAATAAGGTCACTTTGTTGTCTGTCCGTCCGTGTGGGACCCTTTATCTTGGGAACGCGTGGAGATATCGAGTTGAAATTAATACCATATACCCAGGTCTACAGTCCCTTAAATGCTGTGAGAAAATCATACTTCTAAGTTGAAGTAAAAAAAAATACGGCGATATATGCCGCAGAAAAAGGATATTTCGACAAAAGCCACGGTTTTTTAACAGTACCCTGTCTCCTCAATAAACACCTGTGGATTTTTTTTTAATTATTATTATAATTAATATGTAATACATTTTAAACCAGTTATTCCTCCCTCGCAATAAGTTTCGACTTTCTAATCCCATTTTCATATTCATAAAATTTAAATTACACCTTCCCCCGAGTACGAATATGCTCCGTAATTATAAAATAACTGACGCCATTATCCAAATGTTTTCCAGAATTAATATTATTATTCACGCGCGCTAACATGGGCTTCGAAAACTTTTGCGATCTAATAATAAATATATTGAAACAAAGAGACCCTTTCTATTGTGGCTGTATTTCACGTTTAATAGTTTAAAATGTTAAAATCGATGATGGAAACGTACCTATACTGGGTGATTCACGGCCATGGCACGTTAGACGTTTAAGGAGAACCGGTGATAGGATTTTTTTTTGAAAATTTGGATTTTTGCATAAAGGCACTTGCTCCATCTGTCTAAATTATTTTCAGCAATACAGTGTTGCCACTTCATACTCAAAGTGGTATATTATTTTAAATGGAACATCCAGAATATTATTACATTTTTGAAAACTACTTCCCTATCTCAAAATTTTTCTATTATACTAACCTATACCAATCTCTGAGATAAAAAATAAAACATGTGTAAAATTGACAACAACATGATCTTGATCATTCGTTAAATCGTAAATTCGGCATATTTAAAGCTAAAATTTGGTTTATACGTTAAGAAAATTCGACATATTCGATCTGTCTAAATTAACTGATTGGATATCAAACAGGGAGGTCAGAAAAGATAATTATTTCCGATTGTTATAAAATCGCTCAAATTATTGTTATTTTAAATTCAAGCCTATGTATATTATTTAAGAAATCGATACCCAAATAAAATTGCTTTTTAGCAATATACCATGTTCCTATGCCTAAACCTTCTGGTTCCTTCAATAAAGACATTTAAAAGATCATAATTCTATTATAATTGTTTCGCTTAAAAAAATCGTTATACGTTCTATCAGACATTTTTTGATTGATAATTTGTTTTAGGATCAGTAATAATTGTTAAATCTTCTAACCCAGTATTGCCAACCATTTCAATTATTGATGATCGCTCCACACTAGATATATTACACAGGGTGGGCCTTCAATAAGTGCCAATATTTTCAGGGCTGGTATAGTCTATAAAATGAATAACTTTGAATTTTGACTGTTATTTTTTACCAACATGGCAAATATAAAATCCCCCTGTCAAAAAGATTACTGATATTCTTTAAATTGAGTGCCTGAAAGAATCAGATAGGTAACTCTTTTTACTTTCGTGAAATAGAAAAGGAAAATAATAAAACTAGTGACAGTTGTCTCTTCTTGCAAAAATCAACACAAGAAATGTCATAATTGACAAAAGTAAAATGTCATCAGCTTTTGACATTTCTAAATATTAGACTAATGCCGTCTCTAATAGAATAGACACGGAGCGAGATTTATGACGTCACGCTAGTTAGATACTACGGATTAATAAATATGTTGTAGAATACATGGAAAACATAATTATTCCTCGTATTTTTGGTTTGTATTTTAAAAATGATATAGTTTACATGAAATATATATAATATACAGTTAATAAATACAATATAATATATACCTATTTATAGTAATAAATACTTTGGCAAATAAAACTATGAACCATACAAATGCAGCAAATGCTTTACAATATACAAATAATGAATAGGTGGTACATAAGATAATGGGTAAAATGTAAAATATATTTTAATGGGGGGTTTTAATAATGGGGTATATTTTAATAATGGTGTTTGAAAATCGATTTAATTTAACAAAAAACATTCAATATCTACTAATAGTGATGTACTATTATTTGCATTCACAAAATTTATTTATATATTATGTTTACTACAATTAATAAACTAATATAAACTTGTCAAAAGATGACCACATGTTTTTTTAAATTATTATTCTTAACACAAAAACTATCTACATTGACTATGGAGTATTTCAGCCATATTGTAAAATATTTGCTGCATTTGTATGGTTCATAGTTTATCTGCCAAAGTATTAATTACTATAAATAGGTATATATCGTGGGCGTACAAGGAAAACCATGTAAGTCCACTTTTTCGTAAAATCGTTTTTTCACATTACTAAGTCTATTTAGGTATAACCTCTCATATTAAATATCCTTTAAGTCCAATACAGTTCAAATATACGAAATATTATTAGTTTCAAAATAACTAAGTCCACAGACGCTAAATTTCGCTCAGAAAAATCTATTAAGTGCACTTAATGGATTTATGAATTTTTTTAACAGTCTGCAAAAATGTTCAAGAAGGATCTGTGAGAATTCCCGATCAAGAAAGCGATTGTGATTCCGATAATGAGCCTCTGGCTCATTATTTGGTCCCAAAAAGTAAAGGAGCCAATCAAGAAAAACCCACTAACTCCAGTAAAATTTAAGTTTTTTTTCAGAAAAATCCATTAAGTCAGATTATTATAAAAAAATGTCAATAAACAATTTGTTCTTAAAACCCCTGTATTTTAATTTAGCCTAAATTAGCCCTAAATAACCCTAACGTCAATCGATTTCTTTTAGTGCAGTCAAAAAATAAAATTGGATTTTATATATCACTTCAAACATTAAAATTTCATCAGGAAATCACTTTTTCTCACCTTTTTAGTTTTTGGACTTATATGGTTTTCCTTGTACGCCCACGATATATTGTATTTATTAGCTGTATATAATGTATATTTCATGTAAACTATATCATTTTTAAAATACAAACCAAAAATACGAGGAATATATATGTTTTCCATGTATTCTAAAACATATTTATTAATCCGTAGTATCTAACTAGCGTGACGTCATAAATCTCGCTCCGAGGCAGTTTTATTAGAGACGGCATTGAGTCAGCATGGCCGCAAGTTGCTAACCTAATAAAATTAACACTAGAAAAGCCCGCGGAACTGTCAAATTCAAAGTTATTCGTTTTACAGACTATAGATCTTGATAAAAGAAACATATTTTCCCTATTCCGTTTTTCAAATAAGTCCTAAATAACCGAGTTATTCCAGTTTCAAAGTATAAATAGAAACTGATTTATTTTTAAAAAAGTTTGAGTGCCACCGGATTTTTCTGTATTTGCATTCCTTTTAATGCCGTTACCATAGAGTAAAGCCGTAACCATGGCAATATCAGAGATTAGGAAATTATACCCTAGGAAAATTTGGTAGACAGGCAGTTCTAAAAAGTTTCCTAAAATATAGAGAAAATTTTAAAAGAAAATGCATGATTTTCAACCTTTTTTCCAAAAAAAAACTCAAAGACGTGTTCCAGGGATCGAAATATACCAGCCCTGAAAATATTTGCATTTATTTAAGCCTCTCACCCTGTATAAATATAATATAACTCCCCGTTATAGACACGTATCTCGTGCACGTTGCTCCATCCATAAATACATTTCCGAGATCTTAATAAAAAATTCAGCAACGTTATATTGAGAAAAATCGGCATGTAAATGTAAGACATCCGTATATCGGCAATCCATTGGAGCGATATGAACCCACGCGGAACTCAGAACGCCAGTCACATTTGTCGATTTCATGGAAAACCGCATGCAAAGCGGCGAAATAAAATGCGAGGTCCTAGGATAAGCATCTTTTATAGTATGCGGGTTGAATTTTATGTAACGCCAGAAACTATTTTTCAAAATGTAATAATAGTCTGGGAGCTAGTGCACATATGAATAGAATTATTGTAATACTTTTGTAAATTTCGGTGCTACTTTATTATGGTGAGTCTATAGCTTCATTCAGAACCTCGCAATTACTGGAATAAATTAGTGGTTTCATTCAGAACGTCAAAATTAGCGATAGACATTTTCAATTGGTAGAAAAAGTAAACTTTTAACTTTTCTACTAATTATACTTCAAAAGCGAGAAATGTCATTTTAGCCTTCGATTATCTTCCTTCAAGAGTAGTTGTGGTTAGAAATCAAGAGTTGATTGGTTTCTAAAAGGTTTATAAGCTAATATTAGGCTTTTTCTATGGACACAATTGACTACCTCAAGCTGTTGCTAGGATATTCCATTAATTTATATTCTTTAGACATATTATATTTTTTAGACATTGTGAATGATAGTAAACTCTTAAGTTTAAAGTAAAATTGAAACCACTAATTTGTCCACTAATTGCGAGGTTCTGAATGAAGCTTTAGACTTTTTTCAAAAATGTTTAAAAACGATTGTGTGTCTTTCTTTTTGCTGTAGTCAGGAAACCGACTAAAGCTTAATTCAGACCGTCGCAATTAGTTGAATATATTAGCGGTTTCAATTACACTTTATACTTTTTAGTTTACGATTTTTCACAATGTCCAAAAAACACAATTAAAATTAATAGCATATCCTAGCAACAGCTTGTGGTAGTCAGTTGTATCCATAGAGAAAGCCTAATATTTAGCTTATAAAACAATCAACTTTCGATTTCTACCCACAATTTCACTTGACGGATGATAATCAAAGGCCAAAATGACGTTCTTCGCAAATTTTGAACATTTTCTACTACCTATTTGAAAATGACTACCACTAATTTAGATTTTTTTTGATAAAGAAATAAACTTCTACGCTAATTGAAACCACTAATTTATTCCACTAATTGCCAGGTGCTGAATGAAGCTTTTGAAAATGGAAATTTTATTTCGTCGAAAAAATGTTACCATAAAAATGTCACACACCTTTATTTGTTTTGTACTAACAAACACCATAATTTTTTTTTAAATAAAATAACTCAATTAGATTTTTTCAGTTTTATACAATAATTATTGTTTTTCATAATATTTTGAAGTAATAATTTGTCACTAAAATTTTAAATATATTAATTTCCCGCTTTGTATTCCAATTGTATCAACTTATTTCTTTGTAAAATAAAATAAACCACTTTGAAATTAAAATGACAAGCACATCTATGACTGTTTAGGATTTTGTCATTCGACGTAGTCTTTTTTAGTATATTCTTTGGTATAGTCTACTATAAAACTATTTAATAATTTAGTTTAGGTGTATTTCATTTGGGGCTAATAAAGACTTTACAGTATATAGTCTGTAAAACGAATAACTTTGAATTTGACAGTTCCCGCGGGCTTTTCCAGTGTTAATTTTATTAGGTTAGCAACTTGCGGTCATGCTGACTTAATGCCGTCTCTAATAGAACAGCCTTGGAGCGAGATTTATGACGTCACGCTAGTTAGATACTACAGATTAATAAATATGTTGTAGAATACATGGAAAACATATATATTCCTCGTATTTTTAGTTTGTATTTTAAAAATGATATAGTTTACATGAAATATACATAATATACAGCTAATAAATACAATATATATAACTATTTATAGTAATAAATACTTTGGCATAAACTATGAACCATACAAATGTAGCAAATATTTTACAATATGGCTGAAATCGTACTCCATAGTCAATGTAGATAATTTTTGTGTTAAGAATAATAATTTAAAAAAAACATGTGGTCATCTTTTGAGAAGTTTATATTAGTTTATTAATTGCAGTAAACATTATAATATATAAATAAATTTTGTGAATGCAAATAATAATACATCACTATTAGTAGATATTGATTGTTTTTTGTTAAATTAGATCGATTTTCAAACCCCAAAATTTAAAATATATTTTACATTTTACCCATTATCTTATGTACCACCTATTCATTATTTGTATATTGTAAAACATTTGCTGCATTTGTGTGGTTCATAGTTTGTTTGCCAAAATATTTATTACTATAAATAGGTATATATTATATTGTATTTATTAACTGTATATTATATATATTTCATGTAAACTATATCACTTTTAAAATACAAAGCAAAAATACAAGGAATAATTATGTTTTCCATGTATTCTACAACATATTTATTAATCCGTAGTATCTAACTAGCGTGACGTCATAAATCTCGCTCCGTGGCTGTTCTCTTAGAGACGGCATTAGTCTAATATTTAGAAATGTCAAAAGCTGATGACATTTTACTTTTGTCAATTATGACATTTCTTGTTGATTTTTGCAAGAAGAGGAAGAACTGTCACTTGTTTTATTATTTTCCTTTTCTATTTCACGAAAGTAAAAAGAGTTAGCTATCTGATTCGTTCAGGCACTCAATTTAAAGAATATCAGTAACTTTTTTGACAGAGGGATTTTATATTTCCCATTTTGGTAAAAAATAACGGTCAAAATTCAAAGTTATTTATTTTATAGACTATACCATTTATCCTGTCATTTATTTATTAGGTTGTCTCATTAACTGTGTCAGAAATCAAAGTGACTAATTTAAACAACAAATTAATGTGCAATATTTCGAACGAGAATCTCGCGATATGTTTGACATTCGAATTCTCGATAACTGCACATTTCTATGGCAACAAAATGAAATATTCTGCCAATAATCGTGGCCTTTAATAGAGTCATTGATGTAATACCAGTCTGAATATCAGGAAAATACGGAGGAAAATTATTCCATTTATACAGGATGTTTTAAATAAAATGTGCCACCTCTTATTGGGAGATTCCTCACGTTAAAATAACGTTTATTTTTATATCAGCATAGGTCCGATTCTGCTTTGTTTTGTAGCTATAGGAGGTTAAATTCTTCATTTTTTTTCGATTAATTATAATTTTCTTCCAAATACTTTTAGCGATTCGAAGAAAATTTTGAGGGTAAAAGTTACTGTGCTACAAATAAAAAAAAAACATGTGCCCCTCTCACTTATTTATTTTTATATCATACCCGAAAATTTAATTGTTTTATTTCGTTTTTATTTTAATACAGAAAAACGATTTCACTTACCCTTGGTCTATCAGACAATTGAGGAAACACAAAGTCTGCACCAGACAATAAGACCTTGAATGGTGCTTTGGCAGTCTTTTTCTTCAGAAGCTTATATCTCACAAAAGCCGTCAGTCCCAATAGAAAAAATATCAGTAAAATTGAGCAGGATATCACCCAGTATAACCAAGCACTGAAAGAAAAATTTACTAAATCAAATTAAAATTAAGAAAAAATTATCAATGCATGTAATAATGGTTATTCTTTGAATGTTGTGTTTAACTAAATCTAGTGTTAAAAAATCTATATGTTACGGTTAATGTCGACATTAAAAGGTTAATGTTTGGGTTTGGGTTTGGTTTTGTTTTTGGTTGTTTTGTTGTGTGTTATTCTCGAGATTAACCAGGTAATGTCGATATTAACCGAATATTGGACCTTAACCGTAACATACAGGGTGAGTTTCCTACAATGTTCTCTATGGGTATCTCGGAAACTACTGGAGATAGAGAGTCGCTTAAATGGGGAAAGAATTGCAGTTTTGTGGGGTCATAAATATGCGCCTTTCAGATTTTTGAAAAAGTTCATGGCTTACTAGATATTTCGAAAAAAACAAATTTCGGCTATTTTAAAAATTATCCCTAATTCCATTATAAGCTATTTTAGACAAAAAGTTTTCAGATAAAAGTTGTAGATAATCACATCCTTTATGAGACCGTGTCCTCCGTTTTCTTCTAAAGCCTGTCATTTTAGACATATGACACAAACATATGTTTTTTTAAATGGAAACCATAGTTGGCAATGACTTCATAAAAAGCGCCATTTTTTAAGCTTTTCAGCGATATAAGCTATAATATGTTTTCTTCGAAAAATTACTGAGTTATAGCCAACTCTTATCATTTTTAAACAATTTCACTTAGTTAGCCATGGAAACAAGTATAATCGCCTTTGCTTTCAGAAATGTGAAGCTGTCACATCCAAACTTTGTAAATTAAATAAGCAAAAATTGTAAATATGAATATTTCAAATGAAGAAAAGCGTGTAGGATTATTGGTTCAACTTTTCTTGATCATACATTTTCGAGGATACGTTGACCGGTGAACGTTACTTACGTTTTTTAGAGAACGGTTTTCAAGACATGTTAGGAAAGTTAAATTTAGTTATAGCCAATTCTTATCTTTCTTGACTAATTTCAATTAGATTGCATTCTGTTATGATTTATAACTTATAAAAAGTCAGAATATATTACTAAACGGTTCCTTACAATTTACATTACACAAACTAAAACTTAAAAAAATAATATCACTGCATACACTTTAAGTTATTTTAGAAAAAGTTCAAAAAATCCGCCATTGTTTTGAGTTGCATCTTTTTAAAACTGAATTACTACTTATTCTCATAGAAGGACCGGTCGACTTAATTAAACTTTTCTAGTACCGCCACCCGAGAGTAACGATGATTGAACTTGTTTCCATGGATAACTAAGTGAAATTGTTAAAAAATTATAAGAATAGGCTATAACTCAATAATTTTTCGAAGCAAACATATTATAGCTTATATCACTGAAAAGCTTAAAAAATGGGGCTTTTTATGAAGTCATGGGCAACTATGGTTTCCATTTAAAAAAACATATGTTTGTGTCGTATGTCAAAAATGACAGGCATTAGAAGAAAACGTAGGGCAGAGTCTCATTAAGGATGTGATTATCTACAACTTTTATCTGAAAACTTTTTGTCCGAAATAGCTTATAATGGAATTATTGACAATTTTTAAAATAGCCGAAATTTGTTTTTTTCGAAATATCTAGTAAGCCATGAACTTTTTCAAAAATCTCAAAGGCGCATATTTATGACCCCACAAAACTGCAATTCTTTCCCCATTTAACTGACTCTCTATCTCCAGTAGTTTCCGAGATACCCATAGAGAACATCGTAGGAAACTCACCCTGTATATACCACTATGGTGGATTCAACTCTTTAAGAAAAACCTTTAAGTAATTCGCTACTAGCAAAATTGAAAGGACCGATGGCCTCAAACGAAAATAAAAGAGGCTTTTTTATATGGTCTAATATAAATAAATGTATTGCTCAGGCAAATGTAGAGTTTAGTAATGTATGGCTAACGCTTCTTTGATTTTAATAAACATAACATAGATAAACAAAACATAAGTAAAAATTAAAAACAAACTCGAAAACAAATAAAATAACCATATACGGAAAGTTTGAGACTTTTTGGTTTTAGCTTATTAGCTGTTATCAGTTAGTAATTGTAAGTTTTGATGTTTAATATGATATAATGTCAATTTAACAGAAAGTCAACGGTTTTCAATAGACGTATTTATTGAAAAAAAAATTAAAGTGTTCTTGAATATTTGTATTTAGATATTTAAAATAGTTTTTTCTTTGTTTCTTTGTGTTTCTTTTTGCTATAACTTTCCTAAACGTTAAGCATTTTTCTGTCCGTTAGACAACTTTGTTTTATTAGTAAAATACCTCTGACAAATTGGTCTCCGTTGGATTAAAGCAGCGGTGTTTACAAAAAATAACTATCTTATTTTGTAGATTTTCTTACAGTGCTTAAGTAGCGAAATACCTAGAGGATTTTTTTTTGAAGAAATAAATCTAGTTTCTGATAATCACCTAACTAAATTTTCCGCTGAAAATTTACAGAAAGCATCACACTCTTCCAATTGTTTATGCGTAGTCCACCATTGATCAAAATTATCACTCACAGTTACAGTTCGATACCCGTTACTTCCGTTAGTTTCAAAAACATTGAGCAAAGGTCGCATTGTCAAATTTTGCACATCAACAAGCACAAACGAAGGCGGTACCCGAACCCGACTTATATTAAAACTATCACCAATGTTCTTGATTACATTTTCCTCTATCGTTGAGTTTAGTGTAATTCTGTCCAGAAAAAGCAGAATGTCTTGAGGTTGAGAAGACAATGTAGAGGTTGTGTTAATGCTGTTGTTGGTTGTCATGACTTTATCCAGGCTGGACTTCCACGATGGCAAAGTCAGGATGTCGAGAAAAATAAATAAACTGTTTTCTAAACTGGTATTGAGCTGTTTTGTACTTTCCAGGATGGACAAACCCAATCGGTCGGGGGGTAAACAAAAAACAAGAGCTGAAACAAATGATATTTGTTTAAAAGTGGCAAACAACAATGAATTATGATATAAAAAATCTACTTCTGTCTCTGTCTTTAAGTTTATATATATTAAAACAATCAATGTGAAAAATTAATAAATAAATAGTAAAATGTTGTTATACAATTTTTTTTATGTAGGTATTTGTAGATTGTAGATTGGCATGGGAGGGGGGTAGTTAATCATCCCTTTCTTAAGTCATAACTCACAACAGTCTGTGGAGCTTTGAAAAAAGCCAGTATCTGAGACGGTTTCTTGTGTATGTACGCCCAGCGCCCACGGTGCGACTATTTTAAACCAAAAGTTGCAAATTAGTTTACTCTACAATCAGTTTCCAACTAAAATGAAACTGCTGAACGCACACGAATGTAATTCATTCTGAATCAGTTTCAATCAGTTGATGTAGCAGTTGAATTAAAAAAAAATACAAAAAATTCCGAATATTGAGAATGATGATGAAAACCTCATTAATTATCATAAATACCGCAGACAATTCAGGATTCATAGAGAGCACTGGGTCCATCCATACATGCTTTCTACATCACGTCTTTCTTGGAGCATCCCAGAAAGTTTATAATTACAGAGTTCTTCGTATTTCCCAACTTCTCAACAGACAAATTCTATGTTCAGTTCTTAACTCTTCCATTTTGAAATATATAAATTAACTACGTGGAAATCACTTGAATACAGGCAATTTTAAAACTGCAACACAACTGCGACCGCGGGGAATGGTCGCGAACAACAGATTTGTGACAGATTGCAAACTAGTTCCATTCGAATCGATTCGTGTGCGGTTTCACACAACTATACGTGACCGAGGTTGCAAAATAGTTGCAAGATCAACCAATTTGTAACTTTTGTCACAAAATAGTCGCACTGTGGATGCTAGGCCTCCCTGAGTCATAGGACAAATGTATCCAAGTCCTTACACAATATTTGTCTAGATTGATAGACTTTGCATAAAACTGACTTATGTAAATCAGTTATGATTCTGTGGAGAAAATGGGGAAACACCAGAACACCTTATCACTGAGTGCGCCGAGACGACAATCATTCGTGCCATGAACTTTGGTACAACTGATGTTGAGGATGGACAGCTGGCCTCTGTGGAGCCGTTTCAGATACTGGCTTTTATTAAAGCCCTGAGACTGTATGATGATTATAACTCGTTATAACTCAAGAAAGACGAACACACAATAAATCTGTAAGGTCGCGGTAATTAACTCCTCCCCGAAATATTTTACATTCGACATTCTACATATCAGTTATAAAGTATCTGGAATGTGACATAATAAAAACTAAAAATAACTGTATAAAACTAACAGAACAAAAAGGGAATTTTTAACATAACCAGATCTTTAGTTAAAATCCTCTTCCTAGTAAAAAGTTATAATTGATTCTAAAAATTCGAGTTCGTTACATTTTTAACGAATATTAGGAATTCCATATATTAATAAAAAGCAAAATTTATGAGCAGAATTCTAAAAATTGTTATCTCGGCAGATTTTATGTGGGATCGTGGTAAAAAAACCTTCTCTCGCTTCTTTTTATTTCTTCCCTAAGTCCAAAATATTCGAAATGTAAATTTCTTTTTATTTTCTGGTTAAATTAACAGTTGTTTTTGTTGCCGAAAATAGCTCAGGCATTATACGAATTTATATTCCGTTTAGTCTTCTTATGTAAGTGGAGTTTAATTTTGTTGGGCGGTTTTATCGATCCCATTTTAATTAAACTCTTTTATTGTCTTTCAATTTTCTTACTTCATAAAAAGTCTTTGATTATGAAATGAGATTTTAAACATCAGTTTAAATCCAGCAGAACCAGAATATTCTGTTAGTTATTTATTAAGTTACAAAATTAAAAGAATATATAGGGTGAGTCTTAAATAAGTGCAAATATTTTTAGGGATGGTATATTTTTACACCAGAGACACGTCTATGAGGCTTATCGCGAATAAAAAATTGAACATTTTGTATTAGTTAAAAAACATACTTTGATAATATGGCAACATAGGTAGTAGATTAAATTTAGAAGAAAGAAAACCCAGAAAAAAATCCAGTGTTACTCAAAATTTAAGCAAAAAAACGTTTTTTAAAATGTTCAAAGCAAAAAAACCTTGGTTATTTTGGACTTATTTGAAGAACGTAAAGAGAAAATATGAGATCTATCAGCCTTGAAAATATTTGCACTCATTTAAGACTCACCATATTTATTCAGATCACAGCTCATTTAATACCAGCTGGTCATCTTCGCTTGTATTTCAGTATTTCATTATTCATCTTTTACCTGCTTTGTTTATTGTCGTACACACCTGCTTTTTTTTAACAAAAACTTCTATGAAGCTCAGAACATGACTAAATTTGTGAGATTAGGCAAGCAGGTATCTACTTAACTACGCAGATTTCCATGTAAATGATCTTAAGTTGGTGGCTGGTTATGAATAGGCTGAGGTTTTATTGATCTAAGAAAAATAACATGGCTAACAAAAAGTGTGCCAATAAAAAATATTAAACAAATATCTTATAAAAACATATGGGATGTAGTTGATGGCTCATTACTCTCATACAAATTTGCTATATCAGACAAGATTAACAAATTTGAGAGATGTCTCCTACAAATAAATATTAAAGAAATGATGACTATTTAAAAAAACTAGCTTATAAAGCAACAAATTAAAATACCTGTAATATTTTGCTTTTTTTATAAATATAAAAACCGGCAATATGTATGCAAATATATGTGAATAAAATGGACACTATACATATATTTTTTGAACATAAATTTCGCTAATCAATAAAATATTTAAAATTTCAAGTAGCATATTTGCTTTCACATCGCTGCGCCGGCTATATGCTATAAGCTATAAAAAATAAATCCAAAAATATATTTTTTTTATTTTTTGATTATTTTTAATAAATAGCATATTTATAGAGTAAAAAAAATATTAAACAAATATGTCCTAGCAGCCGGTCAGTTAGCAAAGGTCACTTAGACGCCGTTTTTTTCTGCATCATTAAAGGACTCTTCATATACAGGGTGTGTCTTAATAAATGCAAATATTTCCAAAAAAAAATGATTTTTTGCTTAAATTTTGAGAACCGCAGAATTTTTTTTCTAGGTTTACTTTCTTGTAAATTTAATCTACTACCTATGTTGCTATATTATCAAAAAATTGTGCCTTTAAACTAAAAACTAAAAAAATTGTAAATACAAAAATTTTTTCAAAAAATTCCAAATTATACGGGGTGAGTCTTAAATAAGCAAATATTTTATGGGTGGTAGTATATTTTGACCCCAGAAACACGCCTAGAGGTTTGCGAAAAAAAAATTGAAAATTAAAAAAAAAAATTGAATATTTTTTAAATTTTTAATTAAAAAACATAATCTATACTAATATATAAAATCATTAAGTGTGACTGACATACTGATTAATCACGATCCTGCTCAAACCACTCAACGTAAGAAGCTCAATTTTGGCATACAGGTTGATTCTAGGGTGTAGAGGTTCGATAAGAAGGAATTTTTCGAAATTCCAGTTCGAAGAGGGTGAAACCACCCCTCAAATATTACAATATTTTTTATTTAAATAACGGTCAAGTTTCCGAAAAAACGCTTAAACACGTATATTTTATTTTGTTTTTTTACATATTTTAAGATTTTTTAAAAATGTATACGGGTGTTTCGAAAAACCTGGTCATTGATTAATCACGATCCTACTTAAAGCGCCTGACATAAAAAGCTGATTTTTGGAAAACAGATTGACTTTAGGGTGTAGAGGTTAGATAAGAAGGGATTTTTCGAAACTCGAATTCTAAGGGAGTGAAACTATCCCTCAAATATTAAAATATTTTTTATTTAAAAACCGGTGAGTTTTTCGGAAAAAGTCTTAAACACGTATATTTTATTTTGTTGTTTTACATATTTTAAGATTTTTCATAAATTTATACAGGGTGTTTCATAAAATATGACCATTGAGTGATCACGATTCTGCTTAAACTGCTTGACGTTTAAAGCTGATTTTTGGCAAACGGATTGACTGTGGGGTGTAGAGGTTCGATAAGGAGGGGTTTCTCGAATCTCAAATTCCAAAATGGTGAAAACGCCCCTCAAATATTACAATATTTGTTATTTAAAAAACGGTTATTCTTTCGGGAAAACGCTTGTACAAGCATAATTTATTTGGTTTTTTTACATATTTTGAAATTTTTTAAAAAATCATACAGGGTGTTCCAAAAACTTGGGTAATTTCTTAACCACGATTCTGCTTAAACTGCTTGACGTAAAAACCTTATTTTTGGCAAACGGATTTTTCGAAAGTCAAATTCCAACGAGATGAAACTACCCCTCAAATATTACCAAGTTATATAATAATATCGCCATATTGTTTTTTCTCATGCTGACATAAATGTGAGAAAATTTTATCCAGTTTGTATGTTAATGGAAATTCTTGCTTTGCTTTATCATCACCATTACAAATGATCGATTCGACGCGAACGAAGTCGCTGGTACACGCTAGTATCTTATATTAAATTTACAAGAATAACAATCCAGAAAAAATCAAGTGGTTCTCAAAATTTAATCAAAATTTTATTTTTTTTAATTTTTAAAATAAAATATATCAGTTACTTGAACTTATTTGAAAAACGGCAAAGAGAAAATATGGTTCTTTAATCGAGATTTACCAGCACCAAATATATTTGCGCTTATTTAAGACTCACCCGGTAGTATCAAAAATAAACAATTTAAAAAGAAAGTATCGTATGATCGAAAAAAGAAACGAAGTCGAAGACGACTGGAAAATAACAATCGTAGATAATTTTGGCAAGGTCAATCTCGAGACGTCATTTACTAAAAATTGACATAAAACTTGTCAAAAATTAATGCTAATTATAAAAAATTAAAAAAGGATGCCAGACACAGATTTCTCGACCAAATGGTATTTTGAAAATTAGAAGAATAAACTGACTAAAAATAAAAGGCATTATTTTTGACAGTATTTTAATGACATAAATTTCAGAGATGAAATTGCCAGTCCGTCGAGTCTAAGCCGTTGACGTAAACAATCGTTATGCATATCAAGATTCAATTGAAGCTCCGCCAATTATATCAACAACACAGTTAAACCAGAGAAATACGGACGGGCTATGAATAATTCAGATATGACAAGTAGATTAGTATTGGTAAAAACCCAAGCTTTTCAGTCTTTTTTATAAAAAAATAATTAATATAAAGTTTCTTTCAAAAATTTCAACCGTCCAAACATGAGGCAGCTGAATTAAATTATGTTAATATTAAAATTTAATTAAAAACAACTTTCACGTTGCAACTTCGCCATGTAAAAGATCATTTAGTCGGATTTTAGTAATAAGGTTTTTGCGGGATCAAGCCAATTAGCGATTTTTCATGCTCGCTTTACGTATTACACGAACTTTGTTAGCCTTACAGTGCAGATGTAAATTATAATTTAAGCTGCTAATAAAGTAAAGTTACAAATTTAATCGTTTTTATTATTTTACATCGAAAATGCGTCTTTTTAAAAAAAAATATTTTATACAAAAATGAGTATTTCATTAGATGAAATAACAGAGAAAGTTTCAAAAATAAATCCTAGAAACAGTATAAAAATACCAGTATCGTATAATAAAAAAAAATGGCATCAAAGACGGCTGGGGAATGACAATCGATGATAATTTTGGCGAGGTCAATTTCTAGACTACATTTACTAAAAATTGACATAAAACGTCAAAATTAACACTAATATGTAGATAAAGGGTTGCCACCAAAACTTATAATTGTTTTGGAGCGCATACTTTGTAGGGCGCTGCTATAGTGGTTGCTAAGAACAATCGCAAACAAGAACAAAACCGCCCTCATTGACAAAATTGGCGCCGGGAGGCACGTATAGCCGCCCATACTAAAATATGTTAATAAAAAGTTGGTAGGCAGTTCTTTTAGTTTCAAAGTAAAGTAATTTTTCCAATTTTGGTCCGCGGTTTGGTTTTGTTTTTCCCCTATCCGCCACCTGGGGTCGCGTCCGATGGGAGTTTAGAGTTCTCCACACGGATTTTCTCAAAAACATACTACGGAAACACGGGATATCTCAAAATACTTTGACTGATTTTGATGTTATTACAAATTTTGTTGCAAATATTATTCCTAATCTTAAATTGAAAACCGCGTTTCGCTAGCTACTGTAATTTTGGAGCTACGATTTTTTAAAATGTTTAACCCTCTCCCATACTATCGCGACGCGACGCTCATCGCTCCTACTCTGAACAGTCCTTAAAAGCTGTGTGAACTGTGAACTGCAGAAACCATCGCGGATCGTGGCATAACGTCGGTTTCGTCGGTTATATAAAATAAAGTTTCTTATATGCAACACACCAAAAAATTAAAAGAAAATAATAAATTTGAATAAACTAGGTATATTTGGCGACATAATTCCGGAAAAATCCGAACCGCTCCGAAAGCTTTGGAGAGCGACCGTTGCGTAAGAATAGCGCCAACTAGTATTTACATTGTCCTTATCGGCACTTTCCAATCTAAACTTGTTTCTTTTATATATGCATTAATATAATTATTATAGAAAGATTAGAAAATGACAGAACGATTCCAGACACAAAAAATTTAATTATTAAAAATAAAGAAGAGTACGAACCTAGTGATAAACAAGATTATTCGTTAAAAATTAAAATTCCCCAATGGCTATAAAAAAATACCAGAGAAAAAAGAACAAAAAAGGATACAGAACAGAATAAAAATGCTGGCCAGCTCTAAATTGAAGTCAGCTTCTGAATGATCAATTATTCAATCATATTATCAGCCAATTAAATCGTTTTGGTAAATAACTGGCACCGTGTTTGCGCAGAGAGATGATTTATGCCTTTTGAACAAAAGAATTTAATTAAAAATTTGTTCGTTAAAAGTTGAATTTATTAGGGAATATGGTACAAAGGTCTGACTTAATTGAGCTTTATGTTAGATTAACGCTTAAATTGATTAAATTTTTGATTTATTACATTGTTTTCTTTAATGTTTAGTATACATCTAAATAGGTGTCTCTTCTTTGGCAGTCCTAAAATGTAGGCTGTTCCAGAAAAAGAAATCAACTAGGTAGAGACCATCCTTACTAATATGATAAACGTGAAAGTTTGTATGTATTGATGTTTGTTACTCTTGCTTTCACGCAAAAACTACTTAATGGATTTTAATGAAACTTTACATTCATATAGCTTATACATCAGAATAACACATAGGCTATAATTTATAAAGATATTGTGTGAATTGACCAAAATATAACTATAAGTGTCAAGTAAGTAAAAAAACTGCCATTTGGCGAGCTATTCTGGCGTGCGCTGTAAAAACCGTTAGAGTTCCTCTCCAAAATCCCAAAATTACTGGTTTCAATTAGGGTAGACGTTTAGTCTAATTTCAATGTAAAGCTTCATTCAGAACCTCGCAATTAGTGGAATAAATTAGTGGTTTCAATTACACTTTATACTTTTTAGTTTACGATCATTCACAATGTGTAAAAACACAATTAAAACTAATATCCTATATGTCAACAACCTATTCTAGCAACCAGCTTGCAGTAATATGTTGTATACATAGAGAAAGCCTAAAATTTAGCTTATAAAACAACAAACTTTTGATTTCTAACCAGATTTTCTCTTGACGTATGATAATAAAAGGCCAATCTGGCCATGACATTACTCGCAAGTGTTGAAGTATAATTAGTGGAAATGTTAAAAGTTTGGTAACTTTTTCCAGTAATTTTAAAAAATTTCTTGCGCTAATTTTGACATTCTGAATGCTTACATTCCAATTAAGGGATCAAATTTCTACACTAATTGAAACCACTAATTTATTCCACTAATTGCGGGGTTCTGAATGAGGGCTTAAGCATTCAGAACGTTAAAATTAGTGGTAGTAGTTTTAAACTTTTAACTTGTTTTAATTTAATTATTATTTAATTTAATTATTATTTAATTTAATTATAACTATAATTTTTTAATTTAATTATACTTCAATATTTGCAAGTAGTCATTTTGTATTATCATCCCAAGAGAAACTGTGGTTCGAAATAAAATATGTATGGTTTTATAAGCTAATCATTAGACTTTCTCTATGGATACAACTGATTATCCCACGCTGTTGCTAAGATATTCTATTAATTTTAATTAGAGTTTTTGGTTTGGTTTAAGTATAAATTATAATTGAAACCACTAATTTATTGCACTAATTTCGAGGTTCTAAATGGGACTTTACTTATTAGTAAAGAAATGTTTTAAAAAATTATTATGAATATATAAAGTCAATCTTGTCACTTCACTCAATATTAACCGAATAAAAAATAATATGTTCATTTACTCAGAAAACACCATACTGCTACTGTTACTTACCTCTACAAGGGTTTTTATCAAGGGCTGAAAGTTTGCCTTCAATATGCCTTAGGGATGCATCTTTCCCAAACACGAAGGAGTGCTTAGGGACGATTCCCAATTCCCTAAGCTCCAGCTCCAGCTTATGTGAGAGGATAGGCCACCAACCTGATGCTGAAAAAATAAGGATAGAATTAATAATGTATATACAATGAGTTGGTTTTATGTCTAGTTGGATAGGAATAACATTATTCTTGTGCAGCACATACAGAGAATATTGAATTGAAGAATAATATATGTTCTTTTAAATTGAATTGACCAAATAATAAATTACCATAATGTCAAAAATTACACCGTGTGGTTCTTAAAATGACAATATCTTCTTGATATTATTTTAGTGTTCTTTTTTTGTTGTAAATTCCACTCATTATGATAAATGATCGTCTTATTTTTTTATGAAAAATTAACACTTAAAAATCTAAACAAAGCAAAAACAACATGGCTTTAACTTGTAAAAATGTGATCTGAAGAAGCAATTAAACAAAGAAAATATTTTTGTATTTCTGTATACGCCAAATACTAAAATTCTTATATTTTTTTAGAAATAAATTATAACGTGGAATAAAGTTTTTTTTTAAATATACTTCCAAATGTTAATGAATGTTTCTCAGACATTAGTTACCGCAAATCGAGTTATATTTTGTCGAAAACTGTTTGCGGATGCCACGAAGTAAAAGATTGTGATTAATGATCTGTCAGCTGAAAGTCTAATAATAGGACGGAAAGAGAAAGACACAATTTTCTGGAAATATTCTGTGAAAATACTCAGTAAGAATTTAAATTAAAAAACCGTCTTTCTTAAGCAATAGCATTGTTTCTTAAATTAAATAGGTAAAGTTTTTGTATTTATATTTTCTGAAATTTTCTGGCAAAATTTTATTTCAATTAAAATGGACTATTTGAAATTATATAAATCAATATAGGTGGTCAAATTAAGATGTTCTAATAGGAAATCTGGAATATTTCTTTGAGTCAGGTAGACCATGATTCAGTATTGGCATGAAAATATGGTTAATATGCACCTTCCTTAATATTTTTATTCGAAGCTTCTAACAGACCGATATTTCCAACTATAATCAAAAACTGTTAAATATATATTATTTCTCTGATCTGTGACGCTATCTTTATTCTTCTTCGCTCTTGTGTACATCCGAACACAATACAAATTAGCGTATAAAAGCTCCAGGCAAGCTTAACAGGCGTCTAAAGCTGAGTGAAAGCGTCGGCGTCATCATAAAACTAAACTGTTCGACGAATAAAAGCCTAGTTTAAAGCTCGCATTCATTTTCTACAAACTTAAATGGAGAATAAATTCAACTGTCAGAATCGGAGGAAATACAGCGATTTTATATTATTTAATATTATGAGGAAGAAAAGTGGTGAGGTGGATATAAAATACATTTTAAAAAGAAAAAGAATATGGAATTTTATTTGTATTTAAAAGTACGATTTAATATGTCACAATATAGCCGGAAACTACATTTATATAAATAGAAAATATTGAAACATTTCTTCGTATCCATACAAGTTATGAGTAAAAATATGAACCAGAATCCGGAATCCTTATTAGTTATTTTATTACTATAGCCAACTAAGCGATTATATAATCTCTCAATTTGTAGATATTAGTTTAGTTTTAATCATCTGCTATTGATGCTAACACGGTAGCGAAACTCGGCGTCCAGTGCAAAAGTAAGGGGTTTTATTGTATTTTGGTGAATTAGTGTTTTATTTGGCAATTATACCGGGTGCTCTCTCAAAAGTGGCTCACCCCTATAACTTTTTTATTTTTTAGTTAAAAAAACAAAATTTGGTCGTTAGTATATGACATAAATTACGGTTAATTGAAGTATTCAATTGTTTTCGGCCACTTCCGGTTTCACCGGAAATGACTACAACTTTTGATTTTGAAATAACATCCCCGGTATTTTTTTACTTTATTCGTTAGAAAATGTCACTCAGAATAGAATGACACATTATATGTCAACTTTTGACATTTTCGCATATCGGTTTATTTGAAATTGTAACTTGCGGTTTGTAAAAAAAATTGACTTGAAATACCAAGTGTGTGGTATCAAATTATTAGTAAAAAAATGCTTTTTCCAAATATGCTAATGAGCCACTTTCGTTCCATTCGAGAAAATTGAGTTATGATTATAAATACGATTTGAGAATTTTCTAGCTGGCCAGAACAAGCCACTAAAAACATTAGACGATCAAATCTATTTTTCCAAGGCTCCTTGATGAATAATTAGTGTTTTTAATATAGCCATGGCACTCTAGATTGAATTTTAAAATACAATTTTTTATTAAGCGAGAATGTCAAAAGATGACATATGGTATCTATTCAGAATGTCATTTTCTATCAAATAAAGTAAAAAAAAATACCGAGGGTGCCATTTAAAAATTAAAAGTTGTAGTCATTTCCGGTGAAACAGGAACTGACCAAAAACAATTGAATACGTCAATCAATCTTAATTTATGTCATACACTAACATACCAAATCTCGTTTTTTTTATCTGAAAAAATAAAAAAGTTATAGGGGTGAGCCACTTTTGAGAGAGCACCCGGTATAAGGAGTCAAGGCGATACAAACATATTTTCAGCACAAAACAAACGAAGCAAACAGCTATATATTTTCGAGTTAGGGGCGTTGGTGAATCCTCTTAAGATAATAAATGATTTTTGGGTCACTTTTAAGGCAATAAATTTAAAACCAAACTGAAACTTTTAACCGCTTTAGAAAATGGTGCTGATATTTTCCAAAAACAAGTTTAATTATGATGCTTTTTATATGCCATGTTACTAGAACGACCATTGATTTTATTTAGTAGTAGTACTAATGACTGAATTTTTTGTTTATACCGTTTATGAGTTTTTTGTGCCAAAAGAAAATTAAAAATTTTAAATCTTTAGAACATTTTTTGGATTTTTTTTATTTCCAGCTAAAAAATATACCATCTTAATAATATTGCACCATAGACAGCATATTAAATTCAAAATTTAAGCAGAAAAAGTATTGTTTAAAATTACAAAATAAAACAACTCAGATATTTTGTACATATCTGAAAAACGGAAAAATATGTATTTCTTTTGTCAAGATCTACCAACCCTGAAAATATTACCAGTTATTTAAGACTCACTATATACCGTGTGCGTCCGAAAAGTGGCTCACCCCTATAACTTTTTTATTTTTTTAGTTAAAAAAACAAAATTTGGTACGTTAGTATATGACATATATTAGGATTGACATATTATTGATTGATATATTCAATTGTTTTCGGTCACTTCCGGTTACACCGGCAATGACTACAACTTTTGATTTTTAAATGGCACCCTGAGTATTTCTTTACTTTATTCAATAGAAAATGACACTCTGAATAGAATGACATATCATATATCAACTTTTGATATGTTCGCATATGGTTTATTTGAAATTATAATATGCGGTTCATAACGACAATTTGACTCGAAATACCAAGTGTATGGTATCAAATTATTCGTAAAAAAATGCTTTTCCAAATATGCTAATGAGCCACCCTTGTTCCATATGAAAAAAAATGAGATATGGTTAAAAATACGATTTGGGCATCTTTGAACCGACCAGGACAAGACACTAAAACATTACACGATTAAATCTATTTTTCCAAGGCTCCTTGATTAAAAAATAGTGTTTTTAACACAGCTATTATGGCACTCTAGATTGAAATGTAAAATGCAATTTGTTTTTAAGCGACTATATCAAAAGTTGACATATGATATGTCTTTCGATTCAGAGTGTCATTTTCTATCGAATTAAGTAAAAAAAATTGGCGCCGGGAGGCACGTATAGCCGCCCACTCTAAAATATCTTAATAAAAAGTTGGTAGGCAGTTCTTTTAGTTTCAATTATCTCAAAAACTGCAACTTTGACTGATTTTGATGTTATTACAAATTTTGTTGCAAAAATATTACTCCTAATCTTATATTGAAAACCGCGTTTCGCTAGCTACTGTAATTTTGGAGATACGATTTTTTAAAATTTTTAACCCCCTCCCATACCCTCTTACCAACCCCCCACCCCTACCAAAAACTAATGGCCAGATTCTCGGGTGCCACAGTATTTTTGTACCAAATTTGGTTAAAATCCGTTTAGCGGTTTTTGAGTTATCTTGTTACAGACAGACGGACAGACAGACAGACAGACCCAATGAAAATATTTTGTATTTAGGTCATTTATGACCCAAATAACTCTAACTAAATTTTGAGTGAAATTAAAAAAAAATTTTTTGCCTATTAGCCTACTATACCTGTTGGTATGGTCGGCTAAAAATACCGAGTGTGCCATTTAAAAATCAAAAGTTGTAGTAATTTTCGGTGAAACAGGAAGTGACCGAAAACAATTGAATATGTCAATCAATTCTAATTTATGTCATATACTAACATACCAAATCTCGTTTTTTTATCTAAAAAAATAAAAAAAGTTAGAGGGGTGAGCCACTTTTGAAACGCACCCGGTATAGACAAATTCATTTGTTTTTTTTTATCAGCTTTTATTTAACTTGCAATGTTTATTATAAAAGTTATTTTATAAAGCATATTTTAAAATTTGTAAACCATTTTTCATGTAGTTTCATTACCATGAAACTTAGTACATATTATATTAAATTGTAAAAAATACAAACACAATTATAGAAAATCTTAAAATTTTTAGAACATTAAAGAAATCCTTTTCTTTCTGAAGGAAAACTGAGATTAAACAGAAAACTAATATATTTTTTGTGACTTTGAAAATACAGACTGAGGTAGTTTTTTTATTTAATCAGCGAATATTTCCCGAAGAAAAGTGGAAAATGGGGAGATAAAGAAAAGGATTAATTACATCATAATCGGATCAATATCGGCAAAATCTGAGCGAAGAGACAGATTTATTAATGTAACCAACCAAGCAATCTTTACCCAGAACCTATTTTCAGACGGATTTATAGATTGCCAAAAATATCAAAATATTAGTAATTTGAATTTAATCTTTGAATTAGATTAAATTCGTGTGTGTGCTTTTATATGGATGGATCATTTTTAGTCAATTAAATCCTTGCTTCAAATGGCTGTTAAATTGATCATAATCTGCTTGTACATGATTCACCATATATTGATACGAATATTTAATACATTGCAGACTATATTTAGATTAGCAGAGAGATTATAGGTTGATTCTCGCTATACCTTCCATATCAGCTCCCTTCCGTTTACATAAAATTATATCATATACAGAAATAGGAAAATACACACTATACGTTCCATTTCCCTTCCGTTCCATATCCTTTTCTTCCATACATTTTTTTTGGCGGACGGACTGAAGCGTATCGGAAACAGCGTTGTCATGTTCTTACATTTGTACCAGCTGTTAAAATTTTGCTGATATTTATTTAGTCTTTCACCTCTTAATTAGATCTATTACCTTTTTCAAAAGATACAAATTTTTAAAATAAACTGATATGGAACGGAAGCTTACGTATAATACGGAACGGATATGAAATAGATATGAAATGGAAACGGAAAGTATAGTGAGAATCAACCTTATATCTCCGGTATCAGTTTAACACCAAAATTTATGGAATGAATGGTTATCGCTTCGGCTCACTCAGTGATGAGGTTTTCTAGTGTTTCTCTATTTTCCCCATAGAATCTGAAATCGCCGTTCTATCCTAGCTTTAATCTACTGAGGTGTTCATTGAGGAGAGAGTATTCGTGACACCTATTAATATGCACCTTTTAAAAAAATTAATTTTATTTTTCAGAAACTATTTGAGACAAGTTTACCAAAAATGCTTTTTATATCTACTAGTGGGTAAATGAATTTGTAGATATAGTAGGACTTTTTTTGAAACTTTAGTTTCGGAGATATAAATTTAATCAGACCTTTTAAAAAAATTATTTTATTTTTCAGAAACTATTTGAGACAGAGTTTACCAAAAATGTTTTTTATATCTACTAGCGGGTAAATAAATTTGTAGATAGAGTAGGACTTTTTTGAAACTTTAGTTTCGGAGATATAAATTTAATCGGACCTTTTAAAAAAATTAATTTTATTATTCAGAAACTATTTGAGAAAGAGTTTACCAAAAATGCTTTTTATATTTACTAGTGGGTAAATGAATTTGTAGATATAGTAGCACTTTTTTTTGGAACTTTAGTTTCGGAGATATAAATTTAATCGGACCTTTTAAAAAAATTAATTTTATTTTTCAGAAACTATTTGAGACAGAGTTTACCAAAAATGCTTTTTATATCTACTAGTGGGTAAATGAATTTGTACATATATTACGACTTTTCTGGGAATGTCGTGTCTGACAGAAGAACCCGTGACAATCCGAAGATTGTTCTTACATAAATCAAGGAAATCCTTTGGTTTTTCCAGAACTCTTTGATAATAATTCTTTGACTTTCCCAACATTTTAAATTTATAAACTGCCCACAAAGGTATAAAAAATTCACGATAAGTTAGGTACTTAAATATTTTAAAAGGAACAAAATTATTAGTTATATTGATTTTCATATAATACGATATCGAACAAACAATAATATCAGTTGCATGCGATGTCTATTTTGGGTCGAATAAACCTCTGATTGAAAATAAATATTTACAGAGACAGAAATTTTTGCAGTAAATCGAATCACGAAAGGTTTATCATACCGAAACAATAAAAAAGAAAAATTCAATAAAGTGAGACCATAAAAATATAAATAGCTGTTAATATCTAAAAAGAATAATTTAATTATAAAATTCAGAGCTAAGTTATGATGGTTTTTATTAATTCTTTTTGTTTGTATTAATAAAGAAAATATATTTCAACAGCCTTCTTTTCTTTATATTGCTACTTATACTTTTTCTTTACAATTTGGAATATAGCCTCAAGCTACTATTCAGGGTGGTGTCCGTACTGTATTCCGAAAACTTCGGCAGCATATTCTGCAGATAAAATTAAGTAAAAAAGTTTGTATAAATGTATGTTTTAAAATGCTTAGTTTTGGAAATACAGGGTGTCGAAATTTCATTTTTATTTCGATTTTTTCCAAAGAATTTCTGAAGTAACGTCAATATTTGGATTAAAATTAGTGTCGGGAAGGTTTTGGACATGAAAAATTTGATTTTGATGTCAATTATAACTTCTACTTGTAGAGGGCGCCACCTAAATATTTTTAACTGGTTTAAAGAGTAATAAGTTTTCGTCATTACCTGTATAAAATTATTAAGTAAAAAATGTAAAAAATATACATTTACGATGTTTTTTGCGTTAAAAAGGTCTTTCGGTAAAAATCGCTACGGGTAATGGTTCTCGAGATATTTGGAATCGAAATTACCAATACGTATGTAGATACATCATTGACATAAATTAAACATGCTGACTAAATAATTATTAGACTGAAATCATAAATTTGAAATGTTTTTGTGCCAAAAGTTTAACAGAAACTGTTTTATCATCATTTTTTAGAAGAAAAATTTATGAATAATTAAAAAAAATAAAAATTCCCAAATTTATCTCATTTCAAATAACTATCTACTTAACACGTTTATTTTTTGTCAATAATGACATGTATTGACTATTTCCATTCTAAATATCTTGAGATCGGTTGCTCGTAACGATTTTTACCAAGAGACATTTATTACATAAAATACCGCAGAAATGTATATTTTTCCACTCAGTAGTTTGATACATGTACAGACGAAAATGTATTGCTCTTCAATATCCAAAACAGTTAAAACACATGTGCCCACTACAAAGAGGAGTCATATTGACATCAAAATCCAAATTTCTCATGTCAAAAAACTCCCAGATACCAATTTTCATCCAAATATTGACGTTACTTCAGAAATTATTTGGAAAAAATCGAAATAAAAATGAAACTTCTACACCCTGTATCTCCGAAACTAAGCATTTTAGGACATACATTTATATGAACTATTTTAATTATTTTTATCTGCCAAAGTTTCCGGAATACAGTTCGGACCACCCTGTATATTATGTTCCTTAACATATAATGAAGTTTTGAAAAAACTTTATAATGTGGGTGGCTTTGAAACTTTGACCTTTCTACCACGTAACACAGCATGACACTTTTCTATACACTTTTAAAAGTGTCTTCTTTGTTTTCAACAGAAAATTAAATTTGCAAAGCATATTGTACACCTACTCATAATACTAAGGTATATGACTGACATTTTAAAATCAACAAAATTAAAGTATAACATTTCCAACAAAAAACATCCGAAATATGTTTGACTGACATTCAACTTCCAAATATTTACACATTTTCTTTTCTGGTAACAAAAATAAAATAAAAAAAGAAAACCACGACAAAGCCGTTGTGGCCAATGTCAAAAGGAGAACAAAAATTCAACAAAGATAAAAGTATTAAAGTAATTAGTGTAATTGGACAAGGCAAAGCTTCCACATGAGTACATAACGTTGGAGAATAAAACATAAAAATAACAATGGAAATCCCTATATCTGCAAAAAAAAACGAAATCTGTGAGCAAAAAAAGAATAGGGGAAAAAAATTTCACGTATAAAGTTTTACATATTCTTTAAAAATAATTTAATATTACTGAGAGGCTAAATTTAGGCTTTTACAATTTTTACAATGTTTAAGCTTCATTGAGTACCCGGAATTTTTATTTTTTACGATTAAATCGGTAGTAGACGGAGCTTAGAGAACAGTGAAGTCGTTATCGCTAAAATACTTGCCTGATTTTGTTGATTTCTTATATTTTTTTTATCTTAATTTTTTAATTTTTATACAGATTATGTCTCATTTACGTGGAAAAACGTTGAAAAAAATAAAACTGACTTGGTATTTTTGAAATTTTTGTATAAGTATTGCTCACTAACAGAGAATTTTGTTTCCCCCCTGACGGATACCCCGTAGCTATAGAACGGATCAACGTACTGTATTTATTGTGTTTCCCCATATTTCTTAATAAAATATTTTCAAAATAATTACTACAAGAAACTTTATATTTCATAAAATTAAAATCACTTTAACGTAAAATTTTTCATTTTCTTTATTCTTTAATTATAAATTTCTTATATTAAAACTTCTTTATTAGCTTCACCGACTATTTTTGTTTTCGTTATATCATCTAACATTAATTGGACCTTTTGGAGAAAGCTGAAATGTCGGTTATTTAACGAGCTAGAACAGAATGGAATTCGGGCAAGTTCAGTTTATTTTTATCACAAAACTTCTTAATTGGACAGATTTTCTCCATTCTTCTAGTTAAAGTTTGCTTTTACTTTCCCGAAAAAGTGTCATTAGAGGTTCTTTAATAAGCAAAAACTGTCGTTAATATACTTTACAGAAAAAAATACAATAACTTTTGTTGTACACTCACCGCCACGAAAAACGAGCACTTTAAAAGTTTGATGTATTTTAATGTTTAATATATTTTGTTTTAGTTGGCCGATTTTGATGATTTTTCAAGCAACTTATAGCTAAATTATTCGACTTTTTAGTGTCTCTTTCTAAATTAAAAATGAAAGTTCTCATCTATAAAATATGCCAGGGAAAACAAAATGTGATAGTAGTAATCTCGACCGTACTTCTAAATTTAATGTCGAACAATATCAGATAGCGGTCTGTAGATTCAATTTAAACCAATTTGTTTTTTAACCCAATATTTCGTTAATTTTTATTAACTTCTTCAGGAGTAACTACAATAATAAATTAATTTATTTCTCAATTCAATTATTTTTTTAATATCTCATTCAATTAATCTCGTCTCTTTATATTTATTATTGTAGTTACTCCTGAAGAAGTTAATAAAAATTAACGAAATATCGAGTTAAAAAACAAATTATGTAGTTTAAATTGAATCTACAGACCGCTACACGATATTGTTCCACATTAAAATGAAAACAAAATGTTGATTTTGTTTTCATTTTCAAACAAAATTGTTTCGGTGAAAGTTTGAAACACCCTGTGTTATATGTTAACGAAGAAAAAATTTATTAATCATTTTATTATCTAGGTACATCTCTTCTGGATAGTATGTTTTTTAACTCATATCAGTAGCTTTATTTATGTTGTAGATATTTGATTTTGAATAAGACAGTAACGATTTACAGCAATTTTCGAATTAAAAGAATGCATTTGTTTTTGGGTCATCATCAACACCCTTATGAAATTGTTTTTATTGTTGTTGTAATGTAACTTTCATTGGAAAGTCATATTATTATTGTTTATTGACGTTTACTAGTAGTAGCGGGCATGTGGGGTCGGATAGCTCTGAAAATCATAAAAATATTTCAGTTATGGCGGCGAACTTGAATTTTTGGATATGGATAGTACATATACCAAGCATCAAAAAACGCCCCAGACCCCAGAATTTTGGGACCCCCCACCACTGATATGACGTCATTAAAGCGGGGGGTCAAAAAAACGGCTCTTAGGCATAGAAATACTTTTTTTTTGTAAAAATCCATTTTAATTTTATTTTCTATACAAAAATAATTTATTTGAAAATATTTTCAACTGTTTTTAATTATATGGCAGCCATTTTGTTACATAAATGTCAAAATGTTCACATTTTTTCTGAAATTTCGAGTTTGATATCAATTTATAGGTTTTTGGGATCAAAAAATTTAGTGACGGTATTAAAATTTTATTTGGAAGAATCTGTAAAAAATACCCAGCCCGATTTTGACAAATCTTGAATTTTGTCGATCCATTTTTAAGTATCTAGTACCTACAGAGTGTATGGATATATTACCAACCGTACCTTTATGGCTTACCCATCTTATTAATGCTTAACATTATTTGTTAGTGTTTCAATGTCAGACTCAGACTTTTTTTTAGGTTTATTCATATTTATTATTTATTTAGCTTTTTGGCAAAACAGCTAACAAGCGAAACTTTTATTGGAAAAACAATAGTCTATACGCTCGAAGAATCAGTAATGCCTTCTTCAGCAGAATTGGATATTTCAGATATTTTGCCATCGTGGCATGAAGAATCAGACGGTCGCCTTCTTCTGCATGCTAAACATGCAGTCGATAATGGCCACAACTGCGTCACCATTCGAACGGTGGATTCAGATGTTGTTCTCATTGCAGTGTCAACATTTTTTAAAATTAAAAACATTCAACAACTCTGGATTGGTTTTAGAACTGGGAAACATCAAAGATTAATTAGCATCCATGGCTTATGTTCCCAGTTTTCACAGGAGACTTGCAGATATCTACCAATATTTCATTCTATAACAAGTTGCGATACTGTGTCATGTAATTCGGCTTTTGAACAACTGCTTATGGGAAGATATCCAGATGAAGATATTTTGCGTACTATGGAAAGATTTGTGGTTCTATTATATGGTGCGACTTCACCCGTGAGTACTGTTAACGAGTGTAGACGTTTCCTTTTCATAAAAAAATAGGGCAATTGAGAATATACCTCCAACGCAAAATGCTTTGATTCAACATATCAGGCGAGCCAGTCTACAAGTCCTTATATTGAAAAACTGCTTGGAAAAAGACTGTCAAGCTCCATTGCCTGATTATTGGGGATGGCAAAAAACTAACGACGGACTTCAGCCATTGTGGTCTACCATTCCAGATGTTGTGAAAAGCTGTGAGGAACTAATCGCTTGTAGCTGCAAACAACGGTGTTCAGCATGTAAATGTGTAAAAAACCGTCTTCGGTGTACACAGCTATGTGCGTGTGAAGGACATTGTTCTGAAAACGATTAATAGAGTGTATTAACTTATTTTATTAAAATGTTATTTTTATTTAGAATGTTAACTTATTTTTAATTTTCAAGTGGTTTTTATTCATACGTTTGATGCGAAATAAAATATTATGAACATAAATAGAAGTTTATATTTTAGTATAAAGGTTGGTACACAGGGTTTGTTGGGGAAGGGATGTATAAAAGAAAAAATTTGAGGGGTTGTTTGGGGTAGCATCTTAGTAGATGTGTCGTATTAAAATTTTAATATCATCACTAAATTTGTCGACCCCAAAAACCTATAAATTGATATCAAACACGAAATTTCAGATAAAATGTCAAAATTTTGATATTTATATAGAAATGGTTTTAAGTTCAGAAGTATAGGCTACTGCTGCTTTAATTGATCATGGTAGAGATCAACTTCTGATCGTAAAACCAGTCTGGTAGAGTAATTGCCCAACAGACAATAATAATATGATTTTTTAAAGACAGTAGGACCAAAAGTAAAGCAATGGGTTTAATGTAAAAATTACGAAAAAATGTTGGTGAGTTATTCAAAAGCGAATATTTCCAAAAAAATAAAGCTTTTTAGATGAACCAAAAGACAAACTATCGAGAAAAAGTGAAGACAGATGGAAATTTTCATTTTTAATTTAGAAAAGATACTAAGAAGTCAAATAATTTAGCTACAAATCTCTTAAAAATCATCAAAATCGGTCCACTATAAACAATATACAAAACTTTAAAATACCTGAAAATGTTAAGGTGCCCGATTCTCATATCGGTGAGTGTATGTTACTGGACAATAAAAATAAGGAAAGTTTGTCCAACGAGGAGATACCTGACAGTGACACTTCTTATCTGTCATTTTAATTTACCGGTAAATTAAAATTTCCCCCATTTCTTTATGAAACCTGTCAAAATCTTCCCTAGTTCGTTGGACAGGCTTTATATGAATTATTCTTCTCTGAATGTTGTGAAATATTTTTAGTAGTTTTCGATATTTTTATTCGACTCAATATACTCTGAGGCGCTTAGAGAATATGATTATTTGAAAAGTTGTCTTAATAGAAATATATTTACGAATAGATATCCATAAAATATTTTCATTTTATATACCTACATTTTATGGAATGACTGGATTCATCACGTTATAAAAATATCATTAAATTCGGATAAAATAAAAACTAATTACATAAAATATATTTTATTATCTCTAATGAACTTTCTGAATACTAATTTCTTCTGAATTTTACTTTATCCGAAATGTTTTATTATACACTCACCGGCAAAAAAACCGGCCACTAAAAACTAATCCCAATTTCAGAGTTGGATTTCTCGCGAACCACTCATTAGATTTTGATGATTTTTTTTTAAATTATAAATTAATTCCTTCTTAACGGATGCTACGTCAGAAATTTTTATTCCGAATTTATTTTGAGCATATACAGGGCACAACAATAAGACGAAGTTTTTTGCTCGAACTATGTGACACCCTGTAGGGTGCAGCAGCTATAGTAGCTATTGCTAAATCAAATCGCATTGTAGGCTTATATTTTGTGAGCATTTTGTTTTTCTAATTACGACATTATCTCTGTTTGTATTGGAGATACGCTGCATTAAACCGAACGTCTCGGAAAAATCCTTTGCAGGCAAAACCGCGACCAAACCAGTTCACATGTAAACGCGTAAACTGAAGACGTGCTCGACGAAGTCTTGGACAATAAAGCGGTCGTCAATTGCATTTGTCTTCCGTTTTCTTCCGGAACCCACTCGCCTAGTGAAATTTTCCGTTTCCATATACCGATTCCAGGCATCCTGGACTGTTGTTCGAGGTATGCCCAGGGTATCGGACACATAACGTTGACTTCGACCATCCTCAATTAAAACCAGAATACGAGCAACATCCGTCACAGATAATGGCACTTTTTAATTTGACAACCGTTGTTGTCATATTGCAAATACTCATAAATCCGTTTTCGTCTATGTCACACAGGGGTATTTGACACAGATAATTGATCGAAATTTTTTTATGTAGACCTTATATAAATTATTGCTATTTTCAATTAAAGAGGAAATAATATGAACAAAACAAAGGATAATTCGTCGATTCTAAAAAAAGAAAAAAAAATCACTGTTCCAGTGTTTCCACGGTCAATGCCACTAATGCCAGTAGTAATATCGCAACTAATACTACTAATGCGACGACTGATCCGCGAGCAATGCCCGTACCACTAAAGTCGCTACTAATGCCAAATTGTGCTATACTGCTAATGGCACTAATGCGATCGCTTTGTACACAACAATGCCATCGCGGTTTACACCTCGCATTAGTATATCACTGATTGGCAAATTAGAGGAAACCAAGAATGTTTTTCTCATTTTATCAGCAAAGTCGCAAAAAGTCGTAGTATTTTATTTTACTGTATGAAAGCCCAATGTTTACTAAGTAAAACGTATATAGACAATATGCTGAATTCTTCGAAATGCGGAACTAAATATCTAAGTATAATAAAAATGTCACAAATTTAATCAAATTTTCTGAACGCCTAACTTTTAGTTGCAAAAAAAATCGTTAGTATAGAGAATATCAAAATAAATAATACGTTTTTGTAGAATACATACCTGCAGCTTGCTGAGCCATTTTCAATCAAAACAATAATATAAAAGTAAAAAGAGCCCAAGAACAACAACAATTTATAATTTTAAACAT
Source organism: Sitophilus oryzae (assembly GCF_002938485.1). Classification (NCBI taxonomy): domain Eukaryota; kingdom Metazoa; phylum Arthropoda; class Insecta; order Coleoptera; family Curculionidae; genus Sitophilus; species Sitophilus oryzae. The sequence goes on from NW_022146424.1 coordinate 2,899,291, forward strand.
AAAATTTAGCCATTTACCTCTTATCTGTGAGAAGTAACAACTTTGACGTTTCGTTGAAACAAATGTATGCTACAAAACACACCCATAGCAACACCATTCATGGCAGACATGATTTAACTTATCATTTATCTTTTTTTGGGAAATCTTAAACACATTTGCTTTTTTGAATTTCGATCACCTTTTTCATGCTAATACCCCACCGTGTGTCGCCTTGATTATTTATACATAAAATTTTCTGCCTGCGAAGCATTTTTCCGAGACGTTCGTTTTAAAGCAACATATCTCCAACAAAAAGAGAGATAATGTCGTGATTAAAAAAACAAAATGCTCACAAAAGATGAGGCTACAATGTGACTTGCTTTAGCAATAGCTACTACAGCTGCTGCACCCTACAGGGTGTTACAAAGTTCTGGAAAAAAACTTCGTCTTATTGTTGTGCGCTGTATATGCTCAAAATAAATTCGGAATAAAAATTTCTGACTAGCATCCGTTAAGAACGATTTAATTTACAATTTTAAAAAAAATCATCAAAATCTAATGAGTGGTTCGCAAGAAATCCAACTTTGAAATTGGGACTAGTTTTTAGTGGCCCAGTTTTTTTTGCCGGTGAGTTTATAATATATTTTATATCAACCAATATTTTATGTAATTTAATATGTTCTTCATTATTTTGTTTTATCTTTTTTTCAAACTAAACTAAATCAGTTATATCATAAATTTGTTTTTGCAATAAGGATCATTTTAAATAAATATGTTTGTTTATAGGTTTGTTCTCACAAGCATCCAAAACAGTTAGAAACTTGTCACATGTAGTTGATCACACCAAATCATAGATATGTCATATGTCATAAACGAAAAACATAGATAATTCGGTTAACTGTTTTCGACAGTTTGCTGATGCTGTGAGAACGAACGGTGTATCTTTCATAATAACGTAAATATAATTAACAAAATTATTAATGTACAGGGTAAGTCTTGAATAAGTGCAAATATTTTTAGGGGTAGTCTATTTCAACCCCAGAAACACGATTCTGAGGTTTTTTTCGCGAATTTTTTTTTAAAGGTTTTAGTTAAAACATATAATTTGTTGATAATATGGCAACATAGGTAGTAGATTACATTTACAAGAAAGAAAATCCAGAAAAGATCCAGTGGTTCTCAATATTTTAGCAAAAATCATTTTTTTGGAAATTTTCACAGTAGAATAACTCGGTTATTTTGGATTTATTTGAAAAACGAAAAAGGGAAAATATGTTTCTTTTATGGACATCTACCAGCCTTGAAAATATTTATACTTATTTAAGACTCACCCTGTATATCTTATTTTTTACAATTTTTTTTTATTAGAATGTGATTTTTGTGTAGAAACAATAAAAATTTCATTTATTTTATAGAAACATATATATATTTAATATTGCAGATATTTAAATAAGTTAAAATAAAATAGTTTAATTAATGACTAATATTCTTATCTGTATCATGTGAAAAAAACATCAAATGTTCTTTTTAATTAAAAATTATTTATGTTAGTAATGCTCCTTAAAACAACTTAATGGAAATGTCTTTAATGAAATAGTGTAAATATTTAATCTCTAACTTAATAACGAAAATCTAATTATTTGTATCCCAAATATTGCCACTTATTCAACAATAAACAGTAGAGAAGAAATTAAAGTTACCTAATTAAATTCGCAAACAGACTTCCTAAAATCAAATTGAAGCTAAATCCGTTTATATAGCAAATAAATACAAATAGCATGTAATAAAGGAAGTGTTTATCCTATAAATTTAAAAAAACATATTTTTTTTATTTTTCAATTAATTTTCATATAATAATATTTTCCTATCCAAACAAAAAAAATACTGACAAAAGACTATAAGCAATTTTTCGTTTTTTTTTGTTTTTCTGTGAGCAAATAAGAGTTAGTTATTTAATCAAATAATTTTTTAAAAATTCAAATGTAATGCTTCTTCTTAAAGGCCACGACGACGTGAAATTTAAATGCCAAAATCACGTTGAATTTCTTGTCTGACGTTAAAGTTTAAACCTAACTGTGACTTTCGACACAAAACTCTCAATCGATATTGTGTCAATTTTGGGCGTGTTGTTTATAATTATTGGTGATATTATGCATCTGCATCACAGGAGCCGTAAAAACCTGCCTAACAGCAGCAATGGAGGTGATCATCAGCTAACATCACTGCACATTGTCAGGTAGATACATAAATCAATGCGATAATAATTAGAATGATTGACGGAAACAGTAGGTACTAGGGAAATTGTCAGCTCACGAGCTTGGAACACCCTCAAAATTCCACTACTCCTACTCCTAGCTGATGACATTACCGAGAATGAACAACTTTGAGCAATGATGTGGTATACTGAAGCTTCCAAAACCAAAGCAGAAACAGGAGATATATAGTATGGATTAGGAGTATTTGGGTCAAAAATTAAATATTTTAAATTAATGAGCACCTATCCCAGCATTCTTCATGCAGAAATCTACGCTATCAAAAGATGCGTACAACTTAGCTTAGATAGGAACTACCGCAAACAAGATAGAGTCATCTTATCCGATACTCAAGCAGGCTTAAAAGCGATCAACTCAGTAACCATCAATTAGAAGTTGATCAAAGAATGCCTAGAGAAGCTAAACAAATTTGACAAAGAAATAATAAGCTACTGAATAATCTAGCGATCTAACTAGAAAAAAAGCGAACACTCCATTAACTGGACCAGAACCGTTCTGCTTCTCAAGTGAAAACCAACTTAAAGCGGAACTCAAAAACCTGGAAGACTGCATCCGTAACCTGGAACTGGAATCCTACAACGGTCTAAGATACTCGAAAAATTTCTCAAGACTTCCTACCGGAAAATATTAAAAATTTTCCTTTAATTCACGGGATTTTATGAGGACACTGTCTCCTCAATGAACACCTCAGTAGATTGAAGCTAAGAAACAACGGCAAATGCAGACTCTGTGGGGAAAAACCGGAACACTTTATCACTGAGTGTGCCGGAACGGCAACCATTCGTGACATAAACTTTGGTACTACTGATACCGGAGATGGAGAACTAACCCCTATAAAATCGTCTCAGTTACAGGCTTTTGTCGAAGCCCTGAGACTGTAATCATACAGTCTCAGGGTTATCATACAGTCTCAGGGACTCATCAGAGTTATAACTTAAGAAAGGGGGACGCAACAGAAAAAATCGTAGGTAAAAAAATGTGGTTAACAAATTATGAGAGTGAGCAAATCATGAGCAGTTTTAATTATACGATTTCGCACCAAAAGAAACTCTAATCAAATTAATTATGTCTCTCAAATAAAATAGACAATATCATTCTCATTTGATTAATTGAATCTATTCACTGCACTATTAGAACAAATTCGAGAGTAAAGATACTTGTTCTTACCGACTGTAATTATCGCAACGGACTTCCACTTCATATCGGCGACCACATTGGCAAATCCTCCAGCTATATCGGATATAGTCGGTCCCAAATGCAGGATCTTCTTGTTATCTTCGTCTTGTTCTTTTTCTTCTTCAGCTAAGCCCTGAAAACACGACAGGAAAGCTTTATAAAATCCCTTTTGTTGGTCCTTTGTAGGAATTTGTACTTTTGTTCTGTTTTAATTAATAAGTTTAAACCAGAAAATAAATCCTGAATTTTAACGTTTCCACAAATACAGTTTTAAAATAATCAAAATCTGAGCTTCGTAAAAAAAACTTTTAATATCTATTTTATTGGATAGTATTGTATATTGAAAAAAAAACGGCGTCAAAGACGGCTTGGGAACGACAATCGATCGGCGAGGTCAATTTCTTTTCCCGAGGTCAGTTGACACAAAATGTGTTGAAAATTAACACAAATTGAGGAGCAGACTTTCTAGATGTATTTTCAGTGGCGTAACTATCGATGTGCCGTGTGTGCGAAGCACACGGGCCGCTTTCCCATATCTATCACATGCTATCGCGAATCAAGCAGAATCGGGCGATCCCGAACTAAGTCCTATCTATCACATGTCTTCTTAACTACTTAACTAGCACAAGCTATCGCGAAAATAACTTATTACGTTATACTTGTTCTTGTGCAATTTTGTAGCTGTGTTTTCTTTTTATTTTGCAAAATAAAAATAACTGGAAATATGTGATTTTTCATTAGAGCATTAAATCTGACAAAAAGGGAAATTTGCAGTATTGTCACTGGATTTCTGTACCATCGAATAGAGCTAGAACTAAGCTAGTTGTAGCATCAAAAAGAGCATGAAAAATTATACTGGCCAAACTAGTTAACTCAAAATCACAAAAACTCTGGTTACCTAATGGTTGTATTAAGGGGATGATAAGGCAGCTGAGTTACGAGAGGTGCCCGAAACTGCCACTTTTTTTGGCAATTATTTCAATAGAAAATGAAGTTACTCGTACAATAGACATTGGTAATATTGTGTCAACTTTCGCCCATGCTAAAGCAAGGAAAAAAGAATCTTGACATGTTCATTGTTTATTTTAATTTAGTTAATTTTGCTGTTGTTTTTGGTTTTGTTTTTATTTATTTTTTTATTTATTTGATATTTTATATGTTTTGGGTTACATATTCTGTGTTGCAGTAATAAATAATACTATATAAAAATTAATTTGATAAATTTTACCGGGGCCCGGCAAACTTTTTGCACACAGGCCCGTGAGTCTGTTGTTACGCCACTGTGTATTTTATCCATTTTTTCGAATTTTGGCAAACAAAGAAAAACTTGGATATATATACTCGAAAAATGGATAAAAAAAATCATAAAAATAGTACAGCTACATGTCAAAAATCTAGTTTTGATGATATCTGAAAAAAAAAAGAAAAAAACTGTTGACTGTCCTTTATACGTGAAATCTATCTTTATTTTTCTTCTACCACGATCCGTATCCCTAACTACATAGTCCCTAGTCGTAGTTCCATTCATTATTTTAAGTAGTATTATTCAAAAAATAGAGAAGTTGTAGTACAAAAAAATACTCTTCATCTGGCAATGACAGACAGCAGTATGTCCACAGCATACAAGGACATTTTTTGGCCCCCTTTGGTTTAAAATCTTAAAAAATGGACAAAATGCATTTAGTAAGTCTGCTCCTCAATTATAGAAACCACTTAAAAATAATCATTTTTACTCAATATCAAAATAAATCGCAACCTTCTTAAGGCCAACTGGCAGTAAGCGCCAATTAATTTGAGAAGAGCACGGTCCGAGTAAATAAGGTCTACGGCTTGACCTCGTCAAAATTATCATCGATTGTCATTCCCCAACCATCTTTAACGCCGTTTTTTTTCGGTCTATGTTATTAAAATAATTTCATAATGACAAAATGATTCAAAATATTGAAAATCTGTTCTGTATTGTCTATTTACTTTACGTAATTAGTTATTGTGCTCCTTACCTTCGGACAGTTCCATAATAATAAGGTCGTATTGAAGTAAGTGTTCAGATATTGAACCGATGAGCAAATATCCGGTCGAAAAGATCCCAAAACTAATCCAGAGCTTGCAGATAGGGTGTGGAGCAGTTTCTGTTGATTCTCGCACAAATCTGAAACAAAACATAATCTATTACACCCTCTCGCATTCAAAATATTTACTCTGCAAACATACAAGACTTAAACAAAGCTTCTTCATAAACCGGAAACATAATCATGATTATATAACATCGTTAATTCGATTATATTTAGATTTTCCAATCCAAATATAATTCTTTTTCCCAAATTTATTGGAAATGATTCACTTTTCTTTTAAATTAATTCTTCATAATCTACATATATAAAATGCTAATGTTTATCTATGTCGCGTCGTCTCTACTGATGTAACGACTTGCTCTAGAAAGTTGCTTTTTTTACTAAAAGATAGCTCTAATATGCTCTTCTAAAACCTGTCGTCGCCGGATTTTTTGTTTTTCATTTAATTAAAAAAAAAATATTTTTTTTTCCTGATGTCGCATGTCGTGGCGGATGCGCCAGGCTCCAACTAGTATAAAAATAATTACCATGCCATCGAAAAAAAACGGCGTCGAAGACGGCTGGGGAATTACAATTTGGCAAGGTCAAGACCTAGACCTAGACATCATATATTTGACATTCATTCTCTAATGGTAGTTACCGTCAGTTGACACTAAAAAGGAATTAAAATCGATGATAATTTTGGCAAGGTCAAGACCTAGACCTAGACGTCATACATTTGACATTCATTCTCTAATGGTAGTTACCGTCAGTTGACACTAAAAAGGGTTGTAATTTATTTTTATATCGGCTAAATATTATTTTGAAACGGTATTAAAATTCAAGAAAACATATTTTTTTTGGAAATAGATTTGTGCGTTTGTAAACGTTCTATCCTATTTTAATCTTTCTATAATTTTAGTGTTAATTTTTGACAAAATTTATGTCAATTTTTTATAATGACATCTAAATTTTTCCCAAACCAAAATTTTCATCGATTGTCATTCCCAGCTGCCTCTGACGCCGTTTTTTTCAATCACACAGTATATCTCCACTTTGGTGATATAAATTAAAACATTCATATTAACATAAATATTAATAATAACTCCTTAAATTTAGTCATTTCAGTTCAATGTATAAAATAATGGGCTTAAAATGACTTGTTGCTAAAATTATTATATAATTTGAATAAACGATCAAAAAGAAAATAGAAAACATAAAAGTGTGTTTGTCTCAAAATAATCTAAAATATATGCCTACCTAAACATTTTTCAAAGTGCTTAACAACCACCCTGTATATACGCCATATTATTAGCTTACCATATCATTGTTACATATCATTGCAAAAGCTAATTGAATTATTACGGTAATATAAAGCGAGTTTTCTATTTGCCTAATTGAATGGTAAATTTCATTCGAAAGCAGGGTTTTAGGGCCACTAAACCTAAACAGATCGTATCTCGCGGTTGAATAAATGTGTAACCAGAATATGCTTTGCTGTATTCGTTCCAACCAGCCACTGTGCTTTGATATTTTAATCTCCAAACCTCCAATTACTTAATACCTCAATAAATGGAACCATTTTATAAATAAATCGCAAATATAGTTAAAGATATTAAGTTAATGAAAACGAAAAAAATTTTATACAGGGTGAGTCTTCATTAAGTGTAAATATTTTTAGGGGTAGTATATTTCGACCCCAGAAACACGATCCTAAAGTTTTTTTTTGCATAAAAAATTTTTGAAAAATTGGAATTTTTTGAAAAAAATAGATTTTTTTTAGTTTTTAGCTAAAAATATAACTTCTTGGCAATACCGCAACATAGGTAGTAGATTAAATTTACAAGAAAAAATATCCACAGAAGATCCAGTGGTTTGGTTTGGTTTGGTTTTTTTTTTAAATAATAATAAAAATAAAAATGCCTTATTTTAATGACGCACCCTGTATCAATATTTATCAGAATTAGAACTTAAGTATCTTAGGTAAGGAGGATTCAATATAATTTATCAGATTTGAAATAAATACGGTCCTAAGGGTAGTTTACTCTTGACTCGAAAAATATCAAACCCCATTAAAACGTACGTCTATGAGATATCGCATTTCTTACTCTGGGCAAAATGTACGTCTTATAGTCGTCTTAGTCGTATTAAAATACTAATATTTCAAGTTTATAATGAACTTTGAATAAAAATATTAAAGAAGAAGTATAATGCTACCTATGTATTCTCTAGACTCTAGGGTGGGGATCCTTGACAGTTCTGTTTGACGCTTTATTTGACACATTTGAATTTGATTTGAAATCTTGTGGATTAATTATATTAAAATACTTTTTATGGTTTTAATCGAATAAAACTTACTTTTGTAATACTTGAAATCGATAGAGAAATAATTTGAGTTGAATTAAAATTTCGGGTAAGTTTTCTTCTCGTACAGTTAGAAAACGGGAAATAACTTATATTGAGGACTTGGAACAATATTGTTCGTGAAAGTACTGGAGTTGTTGAAAGAAAACAAACTTTGAGGTTTGTACATGGCAGCTTATTGTAGTTCAGAGGAACTTTTTGCAGGAGATATATTTTTAATAAGTCGGGTTTTCTGTGTATAAGTTTACTAACTAATTAAAAAAAAGCATTTTGAAAACTAGTAGGTTTAAGAAGTTTTCAGTTACAAGAACATATACCATACGATCGAAAAAAAAGGTCTTAACTTTTTAATGGCGCTTCTACCAGTTGGCCTTAAAGGTTATAATTTATTTTTATATTGAGTAAAAATGATTTTTAAATGGCGTATAGTTTAAAATTGTGTAGTGTAACAACCCAAATTCGTCAACAAAGTTGAAGAGGTAATATTTTGGCCAACTGTATAACAAGAAATTTAAAAGTAAGAAAGGAACCTACGTTGTGTTAAATATTTTTTTATTGTGATTACCTCGGATGCGCCTCAACAGAAGCAATATTATGGGAAATTTGAGGAGAATAGGTTATGTAAATAAAACACTAAATTTGGAAAAAGCCCTACTTATTTTATTAAATGAAATGAAAGGAGTGCCGTACTCTGCCTGGAATTCACATGTAAAAGAGCACGGCCGAGAAAACCATGATCACTATTCCAGAGAATCTAACTATGCTGTCCTGAACTTTAATAAAAGAGAAATAATAATATAGAAACTGTCCTCATACCTAGGTTTATAGTTTAATACATTCAAAACATGCCACATTTATATCGTTCAAAATTGAAGAGGTTTTTGTTAGTTTAACGGGTCCCACCCGTAGGTACGAAGTCCCTTGTTGCGGAATCGACGCTAAAGTTGAAGGTTTGGTGCCAATATCTTATAATTTGATAAATTGTAAGTTATTCTATGAATTATTTTATTTATTGTTTTTGTTTGCCCTTTTGCGAGCTAAGATATTCGCCCATGCAAGGTCGAAAATTGTTAGTACACTCAACAAGGCTCTTATTCCCACAAACCACAAACATCGGCACGAAGGAACAGTAAACGATTTTATTTAGATTACTTTTAAACTGAAATTATTTACAGCATAAATAGATTCCATTAACTGCATACACATGTTATATATTGTCTTTGTCAGATCAAATGAATAAGGAAAAGCTTTAGAACAGAATTACAACAAGAAAGCAAAATAATATGATTTAGTTAACATTAGTCACATAATGAGAAAACATTTACTTTACCTTTAATAACATTCTTTGTCACAGAACTCAAGAACCAAAACAATATCAATGCGTCTCGAATGGTAGTCTAAAAGCTATTATCTAACAAATATCACCTCTGTTCGTCGCCTGATTTCCCTCTCCCTAGTTTGTGAATAATATTTTAAAAATCAATAATTTCGTTTATGTATACAGAGTGTCTTAAAAATGAATGTTTTGAATTTAAATAAATATGTCTATTTTTAAATAGGCGGTTCATCTCAATTGGAAAAATTATTTTTTTTTGGAAATAGATTTATTCTGTCCTTTTTCAATCTCTCTATACAGGGTGGTCCGAACTGTATTCCGGAAACTCCGACCGCATATTCTGCAGATAAAAATAAGTAAAAAGTTCGTATAAATGTATGTCCTAAAATGCTTAGTTTCGGAGATACAGGGTGTAGAAATTTAATTTTTATTTCGATTTTCTCCAAATAATTCTGCAGTGCCGTCAAAATTTAGATGAAAATTGGTATCTGGGAGTTCTTTGACATGAGAAATGTGATTTTGATGTCAATATGACTCCTATTTATAGAGGGCGCCACCTACATATTTGTAACTGGTTTGTAAAGTAATAACTTTTTATCCGAACCTGCATAAAACTACTGAGTAAAAAAATGTACATTTATGACGTTTTTTACGGAAAAAAGGTCTCTTGGTAAAAGTCGGTCGTTGGTAAATTTTTTTGTCAATAATGACATGTGTCGACTATTTCAATTCTAAATATCTTGAGAACGGTTGCTCCTAGCGATTGTTACAAAGAGATATTTTTTATGTAAAAAGTCACAGAGATGTATATTTTTTTCCTTGGTAGTTTTATACAGGTATGGACAAAAAGTTTTTACGCTTCAAAACAGTTAAAACCAATGACAAAAGCTGGATTTATAAACTCGGGAGTTGAGGTTCAGTTGAGGTTCAGTTGCCGTTCAAAACGTTCAACGCTATGAAATGAACGCGCGCATTTATAAAGTCAATTGGTCGAAAAGTTGGTAGTTCGTTTTACGTTCAGCGGAGTTCAAAGATGGTCAATGTTTATGTCGGCAGTTGCGGGCAGTTGGCGACCGCTGGCGACGTTCGGCGACAGCCAATGAATAAGCGCCTGTCGATCACGTGAAGCACAGTACGCCGATGCATTGGAAAATGACCCTTATTGTTGTTTCATTATTTCTGTTAATGTGATGTTTATATTTTGCGTAATCGTGGATTACTGTGTTTGAACTTTGACAAATACCAGAAGTATTTTTAAATCGAAAGAAAAACGTTCGAAATTTTCACAATTCCAAACCTAACCTACAACCGAAACTGACAGTTTATAAATGCAAAAATATTGAACCTCAACTGCCGCGAACATCCCACTGCAACTGAACCTCAACTGAACGCCAACTTCCGAATTTATAAATCCAGCTTAAAGAATTCAAGGACAAATAACACCCGAGAGCAAATTGTGCCGATGTCATCAAACAGTGCCTTGGCACATATTTTCCTTAACCTAGCTGTTTGAAGCAATATTTATATTTTTTGATAATTGTTTTGACTACGCCTATGGTGTCTCATACTAATTAAATACGAAAAAAATGTATTAAAATGTTAACAAAAGGTACAAAACTATAGTATCGACGTATAGCACATATATCAAGTACATATAGATGTTAATTGAAATTGAAGAATAATTATCGGAATTCAATAAGAAAACGCTAAAAAGTTGGAGTGGACTGTTTATTTACCTATGAAACGTAACTCCTGGCTCTTTTTATCGCTGCTGCTTTTACACTTGAAAGCTGAACAACTAATCAGCATTGTAATAAAGTTTATACGAAGTTTACTACATACAAACTATTAAAAATCGCTAAAATTGTCGCTGGTAACCAAATGATGACTCATTGTTTGCCATCAAAAGAATGGCCTCTAAGGTCACAAATTCTGCTGCAGCCCGTATATGGGCGTTACATGTCCTTATATTCTTTAGTCATTGATTAAAACACATGTACATGTTACACCCTTTTCCAGTAGGAGTTATATTGACATCAAAATCAAATTTGTCATGTCAAAAAACTCCTAGACATCAATTTTCATCCAAATATTGACGTTATTTCAGAAATTATTTGGAAAAAAATCGAAATAAAAATGAAACTTACACCCTGTATATCCGAAACTAAACATTTTACATCTATACGACCTTTTTTATTTATTTTTATCTGCAGAATATGCTGCCGAAGTTTCCGGAATACAGTTCGGACCACCCTATATAATAATAACATATGTCCAGATTGTCAATGAACAGTTTTTATTTTCTGTTATTATACAGGGTGAGTCTTAAAAAAGTGCCAGTATTTTCAGGGCTGGTAGATCTCGATAAAACTAACATATTTTCTCTTTACCGGTTTTCAAATACTCCAAAATAACCGAGTTATTTTTCTTTGAAAATTTAAATTATTTTTTGCTAAATTTTTTTTTTTTAATGACACGCCCTGTATCAATATTTATCAAAATTAGAACTTAAGTATCTTAGGTAAAGAGGATTCAATATAATTTATTAGATTTGAAATAAATACCGTCCTAAGGGTAGTTTACTCTTCACTCGAAAAATATCAAACTCCATTAAAACGTACGTCTATGAGGTATCGCATTTCTTGCCCTGGGCAAAATGTACGTCTTATAGCCATACAGCCTCCTGCCAAAAATGAAAAAGATCCCTCAACAAACAATCAAGATATTGGCTTGTATCCATCTTAAGTGGGACACCCTGTATATGTAGAGTTAAAGTTACTCTTATTAAAAAAATTTTTTGATACATCTAAAAGCGTGTTTTATTAAATTACTAACATCATAAACTTAATTTAATAAACACCAGAATTAAAATTGTAATTATTATTAAAAACAGTAACCCAAACAACACATAAATAAGCGAAATAATTAAACTTTTAATAGTAATATTCACGACCAGAGTAGTTGAAATATATTACCGGTAAATTGGAGCTTGTTCTAATTTACTAAACCGTAAATATATGTTCCAGATTTAGCACAAGCGAGCTACAATGGATCGCTGGATGCAATTAAAACTTACTGAGTAGTTTTCTGTATAGAGTTTCTGTATGGAATACCTGAGACTATTACCTGACGCCCATTATTTGTTATAAATATAAATATTTTACCGCCAACTCACTTAGAGCATATAAAAAGACGCTATGACATAATTTACTGAAACTTATGATATAACTCTTTAGAAACAATTTCTGGCTTAACACATTGTAGTTTAATAACCCAGAGTCGTTAAACAAAGTTTTTGGCCAAATGTATAAAAAAAATTTAAAGGAAATAAAGGAACCTACGCTGTGTTAAAATTATTTTTTGTTGTGACTTACTTCGGATGCGCTCGACAGAAGCGATATTAGCCAAATCCAAACGCTAACTTTGTAAATAGCCCTACTTATTTTATTATATGAAATAAAAAGAGTGCCGTACTCGACCTGGAATTCACAAAGAAAAGAACACGGTAGACGAAACTTTGAATACTATTCCAAAAATCCAACTAAGCTGTTCTGTACTTTAATAAAAGTGAAATAAAAATAATACACAAACTGACCTCATACCAAGATTTGTAGTAGAGTTTTTGTTAGTTTAGCAGGTCCCCACCCGCAAGTACTAAGGCCTTTGTTTCGAAGCTCCAAGCTAAAGTTGAAGGTTGTGTGGAAATATCTTTGGATTATTAGTTTTTCTATTTATGGTTTTTTGTTGCTATTTTGTTTGCTAAGATATTGTCCAGTCACGGTCGAAAAATTTTAGTATATTCAACAAAGTCCTTATTGTCACACTGAATCAAAAACATCGCCACGAATAGACAGTAAACGATTTTATTTAGATTGCCATTAAACTGAACATGTTATATATTACTTTTGTCAGATCAAATAAATCAGGGAAAGCTTTAGAACAGAATATTACAACAAGAAAATAAAATATATGCTTTAATTAACAATAGTTAAATAATAAGAAAACATTTACCTTACCTTTAATAACATTCTTTGTCGCAAAATTACAAACACAAATAGCATTAATACGTCTCGAACGGTAGTCTCAAAGCTATTACGTAACACCTATCATCTCTGTTCATTGTGTGATATTTCCCTCTCCCTAGTTTGCGAATAACATTGTAAAAATCAATAATAATTATTTATGAATACAGAATACACCGTGTATTAAAAATGAATGTATTAAATTTAAAGAAATATCGGAATTACGTTTATTTTTAAATAGGCTGCTCATCTAAACATATTGATTGTATTTTATTTTTTTTTTAATATACAAATTAACCAATTTTATTAGAAAATCCTTATTACAACTATTTAATAGAAAAAAATCATATTTAACTACATAATATCATAACTTATGATAAACACATTTATTTTTACTAAGTTTAAAAATTAAAGGGCCTTTAAATAAAAAATACTAAGCAAGATATTCAAATGCTCTTTTTACGTGTTTATTTGATATTATACTAATTATTTTATAATTAGATTTGGTGCAAAGTGTATGAATTAGGAAAGAAATACATTTTCGAATTTTAGACCTTTCAATTATTATTAAATAATAGTAATTTTATAAAATTCGATAACTTTACCAAAATCGACAATTTTCATGACAACTTTCATGAAAAGAGTCGAAAAATTGACTATTTTTAAGTTTTCTAAACTCTTAGAAAAAAGTCAATCTGGTGAGAATTTTTTGAAAATTCCAGCATTTGTAGGAAATTTTATATGAACTTTTAGAAATCGGCAATATATTAGAGCTTAAATTACTTTGGTTTTGTGGTAAAATCTATTATCTTAACCCTTGTTTATGAACGATATTTGAAGATGCTTAAAACTTTCCCTACATCTGAAATTTGATACAGTACTCGTACTCCTACAAAGGCGTACATTTTAGTATTCTACGTCCTTCAGCCAGTAAATAACAGTAGTTTTATAATAATCGGCGATTTAACCAAAATCGCCAATTTTCAAGACTATTTGTATGGAAAAAAGTTGAAAAATTGACCACATTTTTTTGCCTTTTTAACTGTTTTATAAACGCTTACAAAAAAAAGTAAATCGGGTCAGATAAATTGACCGTCTGTTACTAAATAAACTGTTATAAAGAAAAAAACATTTGATAAAACCTATTCGGGATATTTCATATCATTTTTAATGTGCATATTTTAATGCAAAAGACGGTAAGTTGTTTCAGCCGCTAACAACTCTCTCTGTCTGTCACGTTGTGATGCTAGCCTGGACTCATGACGCTCAGGTGTTTCTGACTCTACCAGCTGCCTTTGTCTCTCACGTTGTGCTATTAACCTGGCATCATGTTGCTCAGGTGTTTCTGTTGCTAACCGTTCTCTTCGTTTCTGTAGTCGACTATAGGTTTCATTTTCACTTTCTTTTTGCACGTTTCGTCCTATACTTTTCTTTTCGCCTTTTCGAGCCTTCTTTTTCGTTGTGTAGCAGTTTCTGTTTTTATTTTTTTGTTTGTTTTTTATTTATTGTTTCCATGTTGTTCCCACGAGTAATGGACATTTTAACGGTCGACCCCCCCAGAGGTCCAGTAGAGGGGCAAAGCTATAATATACAACAAGAGGCGCCCAATCTTGAGGGGAAAACGCTTGCGACATTACATTTTTAGCCACCCTAATGCCATACAGTCCTCAGCACGTTTTAACCTATTACCTTAACTTGGGTGGTAAAGCTACCGCTAACTACGTAGGTACATCTAATCACACACCTATTTTTTTTATCTGTCCTTCTAACGTCACACAATCTTGAACACAACTGTTCTGGACACGACTACTCATGCCCTCACCTAATACGCCATTTTGTAACGACGTCCATCTTGGATTTTAAATTTTGTCATAATCACAGTATTCTACTAGTGTAGCCCTTTCATTTGATACCCATATTGAGGGGGTTGTGGAATACACAATAGGCTATGGGAAAGCTATAAACTTGGGAAAGTTATTTTTTGAGATACCATGTTTTGGAAAAGATGTCGTAAAAAATAAGATTTTAGAATCTATCAGTAATAATAGTAAAATTGATGATTACAGTTAGGTGTTCGAACGTTAGTGTTACAACAGCAAAATAAAAACACTAATTGACCTGTTTTAATCATCTGCTGATTATGCTAACATGGTTAACAAAACGGCCGTCCAGTGTAAAAGTAAAATATTATAGTGTATTGTGGAAAATTAGTGTTTTTATTTTGCAGTTACAATGATATTATACACTCAGATGCAAAAAAAACGCTTTGGTCAAAAATAAATGTTTGGTCAAATTTGTGTTATATTTTTGTTATTTTTAGCCAAAATTATATCAAATTTAATTCGTAAACTCAGTTTTTTATTAACTTTAGTATTTGGCATATTATACAGGGTTAATCGAAAGAGGTTCTTTTTACGTTAATTTTAAAACACCCTGTGCAATAATTTCGTGTGTAAATTTTCCTAAAATATAATTTTACGGTTAGAACCATGTCTCCTGAGTATTTTGTTTTTTGGATCATGTCAATACATGCCTTGGTTAATTTTTAAGAGCGAAATGAACTTGCCACCAACAATTTGCAATTTTTTCAATTATTGTTTCTTTTTGAAGTTATTTTTCAATATGACAAGGCGGCTTTGGAGATTATTGTTAACTACCTATATACTACAATGAACTGCCCATCATGTTCGATGTTTTGAAAATGCTTGGCAGGAGAGTTTGAGGTTACGAAGCGGTATTATTATCATTAAATGAACTTCGCTTGGTCCTTAAAGAAAAATGGGAAAACATAACTCAATATGACATATGCAGTCGCAATGACAGTATGAACGGACCTATACGGGCAGTTATAGCAGCCAATTGGGACAATACAAAGTATTAGGGTAGTTTTTACATTTTTTTTTCTGTTTGTATACTTGAGTATTACAGATGATGTTTTCTTAATATCGTTTAATTAAACCAGGAATGTATCGTTAGTCTTTAACGTTTTTTTAGTTTAGTATAGATTATCTAATGTAGCGTAATAATATGACATTACGACAATAGTCACCAAAACCCAAGGACTGTATATATTCTAAAGGACTGTTCGATCGCGTTAAATCGCCGCTATCGTAGTCGCCGTGGATGCTGACGTCACACAGGGACCAGCGCTCCACAGTGCGGGGGATGGTTATTCTAGCGGGACAAAATCTCAGGAGCGATGTTTGGGACTTAAAATCTAAGAACGTAGCAAATGGTCTAATATATGGCAACCATTTGGTTAAATTTATTTATTTATTAACAACTTAATTTATTAATAAATACAAGATAATAAAACTATGATATTATTCGCACATGACACACAAAAACCGTACTGTAAACTATTGCCAAATACATAAAATTATAATATCAGGTGAAATACTTACAAAAAACTCTTTAGCAGTTATTTTTTAATTACTTTGTAACCTTGTGACACCCTGTATATTTTATTTTAAAAAATCTATTTTATTTTGAAAATAATAAAAAAGATAGATATTTTAATTTTAATTTTAATAACAATGTCCGGCCTTTGAACTTGGCCTTGGGACCGGGCCTTTGTTTGAGTAAAAGGCAAAGTCCGCGGATATATTTCCGCTATGGTAATTTGAGTGAAACCCCCGGCCTAAAGGCCAAGTCCGAAGGCCGGGCATTTCCGTGTATGGGCAGCTATTATTTTTTTAAACTCAGTGCCTTTCGATGGAGTTAAGGTTTCAACAATTACAGCAGCATCCTTACTCGCACTAGCCCTAAAGCTCATAGTACTTGCAAAACCCAATTCTTCTTCTGAATGCTCTTCAATTAACCCTTTAACGAGTATTTCTTTTGTTTTTATACCATCCGATTGAAATGAAACTTTTGGGCATTCACCTGTTAAGCTTGAACTCCCTGTGACTGTAACTACCTGTGTTGGTAACTATTGGTAACTCAAAAGATTTACATCATTCAATATATCGATATTTGAAAAAAGTGAAAGTTTGAAATGTGCAGAACAAGGGCACGAAGGATTTTAACTATAATATACGTACAGTAGAAAAGTACATACCTTTGGCAATCTTCAACATAATTTGGCTTTGGAATAAAATGTATAAGCACTTGTAAATATTTTGTTTTCGTATGATATCTACCTTGTTGGTTGATAAAAATGTATCGAAATACAAAGAATATTCATGCATTTTTATATCAATTGGAGTGTCTACTATTTATTCTTATCAGTACACATTTTTAGGCTTATTTCTAACTAAACGGTTTTGTCCCGCTAAATTTATCTTCCACCGCACTGTGCGCTCGTCCGTCAAACGCAAAAATAACTGTCACTGTCTAAAATCTTTAGCGCCAACTTCAACTCGGTCCCTAGACAACGTAAAAAAACTGACAGTGCAGGAAGATAGGAATCGAACTATCCTTATCTCTATAGTATCCTTGACCAAAACCATCTCGTCATATAAAAAATTACATCAAAAAGTAATGATACCTGAAAAAATTACAAATTGATCGTGATCAGTTCATTTCGCTCTTAAAAATTAACCAAAGCATGTATTGCCATGAATGAAAAAACAAATTGCTCAAAAGTCATGGTTCTCACCATAAAATTATATTTTAGGAAAATTTGCACAGGAAATTATTGCACAGGGTGTTTTAAAGTTAATGTAAAAAACAACCCCTCGATTAACCCTGTATGATACGCCAAATACTAAAGTTTATAAAAACTAAGTTTACGAATTAAAGTTGATATAATTATATAGGTTTTTAACAAAATTCATGAAAATAGGGCCAAAAATAATACAAATAAAACACTTTAAATTTGACCAAAAATTTCTCCGTTGCGTTTTTTTTGCATCTCAGTGTATAAATTTAATTATTAGGAAATACGTATATCCCTAGCGGATTTAACTTAACTTTACCCGGCCACAGGATAATTTAACTAGTAAAATACTCCATCGTGAATTCTATCCACGTTCGTGCAACACAATAGCTTCTAAAACTTAATTCGTTTAACATCTGGACGCCTGGCAGACTTCGAATCAAGCCCGACGTGCCAGAACTGCAATAAAATTGCCAGCCAAATTGAGCCAGATTGCTCGGCTTTCAATTATTTCAGCCTCTAATCGCTATGGCGAAGCAGTCAAAATCGTTAACGCTATTTATCTATAATTATTTTAATTATTTCATAAGTAATTAACGCTCATTAGCATTTGCCACTATTTAAAATAAAAGAATTTCGGACTTCCATTGTCTTTATTTATTTTGATTAACACAACGTTTCGGTCAGAAGGATCACTGACCGTTATCAAGTGTAAACTAAACTAATTCTTAAAACTACTGAGCTTTTATACTGTCAACCGGTACTAGGATTGCTAAAAATGTTATTATTGCTTGCTATAAAACGGTTTTTTTAAATTCACGCTTTTTCCATTGAGGTTCCCTATGGACAACCCGAGCTTCCGACCACTTTATATTGTACTGTTTTAACCAGGCATAGTCCGCAATACCTGACTTCATTGTTTCGCCTTTTTGTACATGCTTTTTGTGCTCGTTAAGTCGTACATTTATATGACGTTTGATCTCTCCAACATACGACTCACCGCATTCACAAGGTACCTGGTAGATGCAATTTTTCTCTTGTTTCAAGGATTCCGGCCTTCTTTGTTTTAGAACGCTTATAGAGTCGATCCAGATTTGAAGACAGTTTATACTTTTTGGCTATACGCCTGGGCCCGTATTCTGTAACTTTGACATAAAAACGTTAACGCTTTCAAAGCGGTGAGCGCAAGTATTCGATCAGCGAAACGCAAGGCAGTCGATTTTGGTATTCTCGTTGCCTTGCGAATCGTGTTCTGGATACGCGTTGAGCACATATTAGCAACATCACAATTTCTAATGTAGGTAATAGTCAAAAGTTGATAACTGACGGATGTAACAATGAAAAATATCAATGTTACGTGAATTTCATAACCTATTGTTGAGTTATGTCAAGCTATTTTTCTATGGATATGTAATTATTCTTATTATACGCGGGAAGTGTTGAAATCGCTTCTCAGCATTTTCGATGTTTTGAACAATATTTATAGCTGCCAAGTCGTAAATTATCAATTACTTATTGAGAGAGAGAGAAAGAGATTTTCTTCTTTTCATAAGTAGTTATTAATTCGCGGGCTAACCAGCAAAGAGCTGAAACAGATGATATGACAAAGTTTTAAATATTCCTTTCTTAGTTGCTTCAGAATGGTTTGACTGAGAACTTAAATATTGTCCCGTGTTTGTGGGTTTTCTGTATACATAAGTTTTAATAAATCCCTCATTTCTAGTAACAAGGACATCTAGAAACAGCAGGCAGAGGTCTCCCTTTCTCAATCTTTATAGAAGAACTAGTAATTTTCGTTAAAGAGCAAGATAACGCACAAAATCACAATTATTTCGATTTTCACTGACAGTTCGACAAGCAAAACGATTCTTAAGGCAACCGTTTTCAAAGCGCTCAGCGCAATCAGTAAAGACGCTAAGCGCGTCAGACGAAAATTAACGTCATATACGCTGAGCGTCTAAAAACGCTTAGCGTTTTCAAAGTCAAGTTGAGAGAGAGAGAGAGAGAGAGAGAGAGAGAGAGAGAGAGAGATATATTCTCCATGCCATCCGTTAGCAAAAATTTTTACTAGACATATTAAATTGCCGATTGCAAATAACACCGATTCATACATTAAAAACACACCAAATTTTATAGAAAAAATCTCAAAAATTAATATAACACCTAACAGTTTAATGGTTAGTTTCGACGTTGTTAGTCTTTTCACTAATGTGCCGGTAGATAAATCACTTAAAATAGTTAGGGATAGATTAGAACAAGATACACATTTAATAGATAGAACAAAATTAAACATAGATAGTATTTTGGAATTGTTGACATTTTGTGTTAAAACTACTTATTTCCAGTTAAATAATGAATTTTTTCAACAAGATTTCGGTATGGCAATGGGATCACCTCTCTCTCCTTTGTTAAGTAATATTTTTATGGAAGATTTTGAAAATAATACAATAAATAGTTTTTCAAAAAAGCCTGTAATATCGCTGCGTTATGTTGATGATATTTTTGCAATATAGCAACATAACGTTTCTGAAATAGACATTTTATTGGATTATATAAATTATCTCGAACCTACCATAAAATTTACTTTAGAAGTAGAGAGAGGTAATCGTTTGCCATTTCTTGATGTTTTAGTGTCAAAGTTTCAAAATAAACTAATTTTAGATGTTTACAGAAAACCCCACAAACACAGATAGATACTTACATTTCACATCTAATCACAGTATAAGTGTAAAAAAAGGTGTTATAAAAAGTTTATATGATAGGGCAAAAATAATATGTACAGACGACATTTCACTAAATAGAGATATAAACCACATAAAAAATTCATTAATCAAAAACGACTATCCACCATATTTTATTGACAAAACATTAAACGAAATACAAACCCCAAATCATAGACACAATGATAACAATACACAATATATACAACTTACAATTCCATACATACGAGGCGTTTCGGAAAAAATAAGAAGGATAGGAAAACAATATAACATACGAACATCTTTCAAAACACAAAATACACTTAGATCCATTTTATCACATACTAAACCAATGAATACAGAACAACAAACAAAAAATGTAATATACCAAATACCCTGTGAATGCGATAAATTTTACATTGGTGAAACATCTAGACCCTTAAATGTTAGAATTAAAGAACATAAAGATTATTTAAGAAAGGGAGATTTTCACAAATCTAAGATTTGTCAGCATTCTTGGGACACAAAGAAAATAAATTTTAATAACGCCAAAATTATAATGAAAGAAGCGATAGCCTCTAAAAGAAAAATAAAAGAGGCTTTTTTAATTCAATCTAATAAAAATAAATATATTGCTCATGCATCTGGAGATGTTAGTAATGTATGGCAATCGCTTCTTTGATTTTAAAGAACCATAGATACAAGATAAATAATCATAACATACGTAAAATTTAAAAATAATCATACAGAAAGTTTGGGGCTTTTTGGTTTTACCTTATTAGGTAATTGTTATCAGGTAGTAATTGTTAATTTTGAAGTTTAAATATCATGTTAAAAATGTCATTTTAACAAAACGTCAACGGTTTCTTGTAGACGTATCTGTTTTAAAAAAAGTAAAGTGTTCACGAATAGTTGGATTTAAATATTTTAAATAGTTTCTTCTTTATTCTTTGTATTTTTTTGCTTCCGACGACGGAAAGAGATAACTTTCCGAAACGTTAAGCATTTTTTTTTGCTTTGTTAGGCAAATTTGTATTACCGTAAACATAACTTCTGACAAGCAACGTCCGTTTAGGTTTAACGCAGAAGTGTTCACAAAAAAATAATTATTTTATTTTGTAGATTTTCTTGCAGTGCAGTGGCGAAATACCCATACAGGATTTTTTTGAAAATCAGAATTCTTATATGGACAATTAATTATCTAATATATATTTTCAATAGCCATAATATTTGAGTTTTATAAAATTTGTGAATCTGAATAGTGATATTAAAAGGAATCGCCCGCACAGACCCTACGCCCATAAAATGTTATTTTCTTAAAAGCGTCTATAAATTTGAATAAGGGATAATCTAATAAAGCCAGTCCTCCCAGAGTACATACATCATCTAAATTAAGTTATCCCTGGTTTGGTTAGTGTCGGATTTACGTCTTCGAAGAAAAGTTTAAAAATCAGAGTAAATGTAAGGCACAGAGTTGAAAAATAAAAGAGATAAGTAAAGAAAAAGTAGCTCGACCATTATATTTCGACACTCTTATGGAAATCAAAATTTATAGGGTATTTTCCGTTGACCTGGGACTAATATTATATATAGGACCAAAGACATTATAAAGATAGACCGAACATCTCATTCATAAATACTCGTTGGTAGTGTATCAAACATTCCAATATATCAAACAAGGACAGAAGAGACAGAGAAGTCTAAAATTTCCGACCCCGGCAACTAGGAGCATTTCGATTGTTCTAATGGCCAGTGGCGTATCGTTTTTTGGAAAGCATTTAATTAGTAAAGTAAAAGTAAATTAATTAGTAAAATTTATACTCCATATTGATATACTATATTAACACTTTTTCGTCAGATGAGTTTTGTTATAAGGTCTAATATAATAATATAATTAATATCCCACATATATCTATGTTGAAACGTTAGTAGGTGGTTTTCGAAAATCGCTCCAACGTCGATTTTCAATTTAAACTTTCAGTTACTTCTATATAAACTTTCAGTTACTTTTGAATATTCACAGGGTGACTCAGGCTTCCGAAACAGTTCTATATTAGGTTTGTGGTTGGTGACATTTCTTTCAATTTTTTTCAGAATATGGAGGCAATGGTAAAGCACATTTTAGACATTTTTGTAAACATAGGTGGCCGGAACATATTTTCAAACTAAAGTTGTAGATTTGCCATTAAATTTCCATTCCAGAAATACCTAGGGTTGCCACCTGTCCTTTTTTGAAAAGGACAGTCCTTTTTTGGAATAACTTGTCCTTTTGACTTAAAAAGTCATTTTTATTTTCGTATTTTCTCTGAGAAAATTATCTACAGCAAACAGAAATATTCTTTGCGTCCAAATTTAATTAGAGATGTTATAAAACTTATAAATAAATTTTTCTTGTTTAGAATAGGCAACATTATTTAGAACTTCCCGTTTAATCTGAAATGACAGTTTAGGTTTTAGTTTTACCATTTTTGATCTTAAAAGAACTTCAAAATTAGTAATTAGTAACGATTTAGTTCGCAATCGTAGCTTCCTGCCAAGTACTGTGTAATAGTTGTTTAATCTTGTATTATTAATAACTTCCTATACCTAAAATCAATATTTAATGAGAAAATTGAAAATTGATTCATTAAAAGTATCAAACATGTGTGCTACAGTATGGGATTTCTGTCGCATAATAATGAATTACGTTTGCTTCATCTACGTTACCGTAGATGGAGCTCAAGGCTTGGTAGGGTATGTATAAATAAACAAAATACAAGAAGCAAAAAATTATTAAGGCCTAACCCCTACATATATGCTTATTCTCTGCATTAAGTTCAACAGACTTGTCTAAACAAGGCCGAAGGGGCAGATATAATAAAGCAATAAAATGTAAAAAAGGTCGGGTAACACCTTTGTTTATTTGTTGAGCAAAATTCCTTTAGAATATCGTATATAATGACCAGAAATGACGCAATTTTAAGAAAAAAATGTCACTTTCTGGCTTATAATAAAATTTCAAATGCAACGTTTATATTCAAATTTGTTATGATCTACAACAGTCATTGGGACGAATTATAATTCAATTACTGGCTACTACGTTCTTGTTTTAATAGATTAATTATTACAAATATAATTAGAAATTATTTTGATTGTGAGAGGCTCCCTTGTGGGACGCCTATGTACAATGACGAAAACAATACCCACCTGTGAAAAGACAAATTCGGGTAATTTGAGCTTATTTTTCCACACACTTGACACTGTCGTACCATACTGAATTCGCAGATTCAAAAGTACGTTAAACAAAAACAAAAACCACCGAAAAACACTGAAAGTTCACTTTCGTCTTGATTCCGACTTCAAACACACCGCAAGCTAAACGTAGTACGCTATAACGGACCAAGGGCCGTCGCGAGGGGTGGTGGGACGGACGGCTCATTTCATTCTGGAAGACTAGCAGCGACGTTGCCAATAGTTCTAGACGTTTCAGCACATTAAACAGTAAACATGTCCTTTAATAGTAACGCATATATCTTCTGGTTAATAACATATTATTACGCATGCTTCTTTAAAAATAAACTATTAATTTAATTAAGAAATTGAGATTTATTGATATCCGGTGAAGGTTTTAAAGTCACCTTTTCTGCAAATCAAACTGAGGAGATAGGCGCAAATTTGAGATGCGGCAATGTCGCCTTCTCTATCTCAGTTGATTTTTACAGTACGTAGTCAACCTCCGATTGTTTGATCGGGTTAAAATGTCTAATGTGATATCTGTTCTTACTAAATCTATGTATAGGACAAATAAAATTTGGCAATTAGTACTGTCTTATGCTACAAGTATAGATATATGTATCTGATAAATATACATTTGTAATTAAATCAAAAATATTTATTTAAAGTAAGTACATAAATAAATAAAAACGTTTTATTGTGCAAAAAGCCAAAATAGCATTTACAAAACAAACAAAAGCACAAAAAATATACAAATAATAAAAAATATACAATACAAATCATACAATTCAAAAAAAATTAAGTCATTAAAATTACAAATAGAACATACATGGACAATTGCAGAACACAAAAAAGGCGTATTAATAATATTTTACAACAGGAAAATTGTAAATGGATAATTTTAAGAGTTATAAAATATTAAATGCTCGACTTTTGACCAGTGTGTGACATGATCAAAATTTTAAAATTCAAAATTGTTCATGATTAAACATCAACAAAAAAGTCGTTTACCGCATATAGGGTAAGTAAGTATGATTTCAGAGCTTTGCGAAATGCGGGAAAGAAGAAAGCGACTTGATATTGAAAGGCAGATGATTGTACATTTTTTTTGGCATTCTACAGTATTGAGCCTTTATCTAATTCTGAGCTCGGGGTTGGCAGATAAAGATCGTGCTCCGATTTTCTAAGTGGATAGTTGTGAAATGGCCTTTCGGGAATAGCAGATATGTGCTTGCGGATTAAGCAAACGGATTCAAAAATTAATAAAAAAAGAAAGAGTCAGTATTTTGAAATTTTTAAAGAAATTCTGGCAGTGAGTTCTACTGTTCAGTCCCAATAAATATCGAACTGCTGTCTTTTGAAGTTTGAAAATGTGATCAAATTTTGTTGCGCAGCAAGTAACCCAGAATGGAATGGCATAATGAAGATATGACTCAAAAAGGGCATAATAGGCTATTCTAGAGGTGCGTAAGTCACTGGATATAGTATTATATAGTGCAGTAACATCTGGGTCGCTCCAAGTGAAGCTAGTATCGTCCGCAAAGAGGCACATTTTACCGCTAATGTCTAGATTTGCAATGTCGTTGATAAACACCAGAACAAAATAGGGTCAAGTACTGAACCCTGAGAGACACCACATTCTATAGGCTTACAAGAAGACATAGACGTATCAATCCTCACAAACTGCCTTCTGTTGCCAAGATATGTCTTAAGCCATTCGAGTGGCTCTCCCCTGAATCCATAGTATTGCAATTTGTTAATTAAGATATTATGATTTACACAGTCGAAAGCCTTAGAGAAATCACAGAAAATTGTAGCTGTAGAGTGATGGCTATTCTATTAAAAAAATCGAACATAGCATCATTTGTGCAACTTTTACTTTGAAATCCAAATTGATGGGTAGTAAGTACTTTATATTTAAGGAGAAAAGATAGAAGCCTTTTTAACCATCTTTCAATGATCTTAGATAATGGGGGCAGGAGTGCAATTGGGCGATAGTTCGAAGCTTGATCTTTATCTCCTCCTTTATGCAGAGGAATAATTATTGCTGTCTTAAGGCAGTTTGGAAAAACTCCTTTGTGGAATGACTCGTTAATTAAAGTAGTAAGATGGATTAATGTGCATTCCGGAAGTTCAGAGAACATTTTGAGAGTAAACCAATTAGTCCCAGATGAGGATTTGTTTTTAATACTTTTAATTGTACTACGGAACTCATCTAATGCTACGGGCGTGAAGAAAAAACTGTGAACATTCTCATTTGCTTTAAGGAGATACGAAAGTGAATCATGGGAAGGAGTTATGATGTTCACTAAATTTTTAGCCACATTAACAAAGTAAGTGTTTAAATCTTCAGGTGAATTAAAGACTGTGCCAGACGAAGAAGTATTATTCCTTAAGTCATTTACAATAGCTCAAGTCGCCTTAGCAACATTACCGGATTTGGCTAGCCTTCCATTATAATAAATGTTCTTGGCAGCTTTTATAGTCTTACGATAAACCCTTCTATAAAGTTTCACGTAATTATAAAAGAAGACGCTGTCCGTGAATTTTTTAAAGTGAGATAATGAGCGCATGTTCTTTGCAGATATACGGAAGCCTGTAGTAGACCAGGATATACATTGTTTAATATTGATAAGCCTAAGAGGAAACGCCTTGTATATATAAATCTAGAAAATTCGGAATCGACGTCAGCCGAGAGGACAACCAATTCAGTTGTTAAACATAGGTGGTGGAAATTTAAAAAATTTTTATCCGAAAAAATACGGCCCAATTGGCGCGAGGCATGTTTGCATTTGGATTTTGGCAAAAACTCAATACTGCCTCATGATCAGAGAAACCTGAGTGAAGGGCTCTACAGTCCACGAATTCCGGGTCAAAAAACGACACAACAATGTTCAGTTATGGCAACAATTTCTGGAAAATTGAGCTTTTCTTATAAAAGATACAATTCATCCGTTTTATGTTTGTGTAACGACTGAATATTAATTAAAAAAACACTAAGCTTGCTATCGTCTTGATATGTCTAAGTAATCAACCATCGAGGTTAAGATTTTTGTAGATTTGTTAAGGTTGGATGAGTGGTATCAAACGGCAAAAGAATTGTCTTTTTTCTTTAATTCTATCAAGAACAATCTATCAAAGAATGAAATCGGCATGATGTTGCCATAGAAACGCCTTTTAATCTTTAGGACTTAAAATTCAACTATATTTTTTTGTTTTTTTTAAAGTATATGAAAAGTATAAATTGGATTAACCATTTTAGAACAAGCAAAATTTTTTTAAAGAATGCATTTTTGTCAAAATGTCAATAATAAAAAGTGTTTCCTGGCCAATCCGGGGACATACTCTAGATGAAATTCCAATATAAATCTATTTTGTGTTGACATAATACGTTATTTTATCCCTTTTTGGGCATTTTAACGAAGGTTAATAACGCACGTGGGTCGTGAAGGGATTTTAATAAAACATTGTGTCCTTTCTGGCCACTCTTCTATACACGTTGCATTTTAAAATCACCAACACGAGGGCAATTTACTTTTTTTTAATTTTGTAAATCAATTTTTCACGTCGTTCACTTTATATTGGGTTTTTGTTGAAACCTGATTTCTATTGGTGTCGAAATTTCTCAAATTAATGGTTCTAATCTGATGGTTCTAAAAGGTTGTTCAAATTTTAAAACAGTAATTTAAATGTCGTTGAAGTAAACATCTAATTAAAATGTCTGTTAGAGAATTTAAATATGCCATATTCCCATTATTTTCTGTTGAATTTATATTCTACACACTATTTGTTCATATCAGCATCACAACACTATTTAAACAAAACGTATAACAATGTCAGGAAGTAAATAAATTAATGCAGCAACATTTAAAAAAATATTTCAATTAAAATGGACTATATCTGGAATTATACAGTTCATACCAAATAAACTTTTAGTCACGTGATTAAGCTTGACCGGCACAACGTTGCCCATTTTTATATATTTTCTTTTAATCAAAATATTTTAGGAAACAAAAATAAATTAATTATAAGTATATAAACAGTTATTATTTACATCAACAAAACTGAGCTTCCGCTTTCTTCATTACTATCGCTTTCCCGTTCAAAATATTCTAATAAAGTTGCGATGAGTTTTTTACGGGTATTAAGCTATCTTGTACAGGGTGGGTCAAATTCGACGCTTTTAAATGGAAACACCCTTACAAAAACTAATATCGGTGTCTGGAGCTCAATTTTTGTCAAAAACATAATGGTAAAAACCGCATATCGATATCTGTTACCGTTTCGGCGTTACGGGGTATGTTTTTCAAAAATATGTTTTTCAAATAATATTTTTAACAAATCGCTGTAACTTTTTTGCTATGGCAAATTTTGTATTTTTATGAAAACATTTCCAAAGCACCTTTTTACGTAGAATTTAATGGTTTAAGTATAATTTTTTTAAAATTAATAATTTAAGAATTATCAATAAAAAATTTGATTTTTTATATGAGACACCCTGTATATTTTTAATTTATTGAAAAGAATTTAAAATTGCCTTTCCAAAAATATAACACACTTGATATTTTGCTCGATTCCTCTTCGAGATATATAATATATAAAAATTCGCCCGCTTTAAACAAGTAGGCTTGGAACGGCACCGGCTGTAATGCAAAAAAATTATAGCTGTGATCATCAATTAAAACGAAAATAATATTTGCTATGAGAGATGCAGAATCTTATAACAATTTAAAATAAATTTAACCAACATCAACACATTTAAACTATATCTAATAACAATAAAAATAAATAGCAAACCAAGACATGAGATTTTGCTACAGGTGTTTGACATATCGACCATCTTCTGTTATGAACAGTTTTTGAACATTTCTCGCGGAATTCATTAACTCAGTGGGGGTGAAAGATACCCTCTCATAACTGCTAAGTATTTCTAATTCTTGTCTAGATTATACGGAAGAATAAGGAACCTTTATTCTTCCGCAAATATATCCATAGGATTAGATCCATGGGCACTAAGTCAGGCGGCCTCGACGGCCAACGGCTGGGATCTTGGTTAGCTATTCAATTATTATTCTTGAAATTGGCTGCAAAAATTTGCTGATAACTTCAGCGTTCAGAGGCGGTGCGTCGTCTTGCTGGAAAAATATGTTTTCGAGTTCCATTAAGGGCATATCATCAATAAGGGGTCCAAAGCCTACTAGTTAAAAGTGGCAAACTTTTAAAAATTCTGTATTTCGAAGGAGATTATAACAAAATATCAAGTGTGTTATATTTTTGGAAAGGTAATTTTAAATTCTCTTCAGTTAATTAAAAATATAGAGGGTGTCCCAAATAAAAAATCAATTTTTCTGTTGATAACTCTTAAATTATTAATTTTAAAAAAAGTATACTTAAACCATAAAATTCTACGTAAAAAGGTGCTTTGGAAATGTTTTCATAGAAATACAAAATTTTCCATAGCAAAAAAGTTACAGCGATTTGTTAAAAATGCACATTTTTGAAAAACACCTAGTAAATACGAAACGGTAACAGATATTGATGTGCGGTATTTACCATCATGTTTTTGATGAAAATTGAGCTCCAGACACGGATATTAGTTTTAGTCTATCTCCTATAGAAAAGGGTGTTTCCATTTAAAAGCGTCGAATTTGACCCACCCTGTACACTTCGCACTAAAAGAGGTTCTAAAAAGAAATGTTCTACTGCAAAGTCTGCTAGTAAACATTTTCAAGCTTAAAGTATCACAACACTATTAAAACCAAAAACTCGTAATACAAAACTAAAGTGTCAATACCATAGACTAAAGTAAGTCAAAACGAATGACAATGTCAGGAAATAAATAAATAAATGCATCAACAACTTGACATTTTTTACAGCAGAGCTACCACCTGAATCCTCAGCGCAAAATTTAAATTCCAGTTAGTCAGCACGTCACCGAATATGTCCATAGTTGGCAACAATAAATTTAAATTTTAATATATAATATGTAGTATGTCACTGATTTGGGCGTAACAGAAGCTGTCAATTGCGGAAGGTGAGAGAGTTCCAAACCTATTTTTTTTAAATTAATTTTTGGTATAATTTTTTCCATAATTTTTTATGATATTTTAAGTTATTCTGCTATTCGGGGCGGAGACAAATTCAACAAATCAGGGACCATTAAAACAGGTCCAGCCGTTCTTGAGTGCAGTCATAATATTGCAGTCAAACCGACATTATTTCATTTATTTAGATTATTACACATTATAGTAGAGGGAGATGGCCGATTCTGCATCAGGTGATGCAGAATCGGCCGCGGCGGTGGCGGAGTGACATCATACGCCAGACGCAAATCAGGTAAAAACGGTTAAAATACGCTAATAAGAAGAATAAACAGGTTTGAGCCGTTGTGAACCGCTTTTGAATTGTTTTGAACCGCTTTTTAACTTTAAACAACAGACCTGTTCATTTTTTGTTCAAACCTGCTTATTTCTGTTTAAAGCGGTTGTTTCTTGTTTATTAGCGTATTTTAACCGTTCTTACCTGACTTACGTCTGACGTCACTCCGCCACCGCCATCGCCGCCGCCACCTGATGCAGAATCGGCCATCTCCCTCTACTCATTATAAATCCAAAGGGTATTTACTTTAAAAATTTGTTTGTCAATCGCATCAGTTAAATCAATCTAACAGAATAAGAAAGAAGAGACCATATCGATTTCTGACGAATGTAACATTGGCCACCAGAGTAAATAGATTCGTTGGATGCGTTTGAAAAGAAACGAAAGCACATTGTCGGAATGTCAATAAAATGCAACTCAAACTGTTACAAAAGCCTATTCAGTTTTTGAAGTGGTTCGTTTGAAAAATGCTTTTTCGAGTAGTATATTTCTTGGGAAACTTTATATAAGTTTATTTGTTAGTTCTGTTAATTATTCAGGCATTGATAAAAATATAATTAAATAAAACAGAATGGGATTGATTACGTAGTTTTAATAAATCCCTCATTTCTAGTAACAAGGACATCTAGAAACAGCAGCCAGAGGTCTCTCTTTCTCAATCGTAAATTTGATGGAATCATTTTGTGAATTGAGATGATTGGGGAAAGGAGTCCAAAACTGGTCGGTCGGTTCCGTTCCATATTATGAAAGTATTTAAACGGATATAAAAGTATATAAAACGGATTTTAATGATCTCTGATTTCTTGAATTCGTCTCCGCCCAAATAGCAGGATAACTATTACAATATCGGAAAGTTTATTTTTAATTAAATTAAGTTTGGAACTCTGCTATAGGAGCGCCTAAATTAAGCACGCTCCAACGTTGCCATTAATACAAATATTCGACGATCGTCTCGCACCAGTAATAACACGGCTGTGGATTTGCTAAATTTCAAGTACATCCCTTGAAAATTAACAGAGAAACACGAAAGATAACAAACGAAAAGGTTTAAACCAATGCAATCAAAACTGGTTGCTTTGGTTTCAAACTTTTTGTTTGTTTTCTTTCGTGTTTCCCTAAATGGCAATGTCGGAGCTTGCTTAATTTAGGGGCTCCTCTCTGCTATCTTCTGCAATTGATAGCTCAGGTCACACACGCTTATAGCTTATTTGTAATAATGTCTAGTATGCCTCTGATCTGTATCAGTGGACATCTCTCCACTGATACAAATCTAAGTAAAGATTTCAGTTAACGTCTCCTTCTTGCTGCCAGGGCTAATCTGGACGGGGCCTACTTTGTTTACGCGGATTCCAAACCGCGGTCCTCGGCCATATCATAGTCAATGGCCTACCGACTTGGCAAGTGTTGAAATCAACTCTTACTCACGAGCTTTCCGATCTCATTCGGCCTCGAACCGGCGTGAATGAGCAGTGTGTGTCAATAGATTTTACACTTTTGCCTTTATTGGACACCAGCACGATACAGAGTTTCGAACCGGTCACCCGTCCATCCACTAGTATCGCCTTACGTCGCTTAACTTCGGTGTTCTAATGGGAACCGGTGTTTCGACATAGCTGGGCCCATAGAGAAATATAAAATAAAAGAGTTGTCATTTCCATAGTCAAAAGTAGGCAACACGTTTAACGAGGATCGATTGTAGCGCACCCTTGAGCCCTAACTGAACTAATTGAAATATGACAGACGTTATCGGTAAAATAGGTATCTGCATTGCCTACCACAAAAAAGGCGGGCTGTTTAAATGTGAATATAAAATTTTATGTATTTTTCAAAATATTACGAAATTAAAACTGCAAAAAATATAATGAAAGTTTATTTTTAAAAACGGAATATTTGAAAAGTATAAACTATTGTACACTTTTCAAATGCTTACAGTTAAATGCTAAATTAAATTTGATGATATAAAACATATATGCTGAATTAACTTCGAGGGGTAAACTCCTGATGAATTTCTGTACACTAATGCCAAAGTAATGCCAAATAATTTAGTACTAATACCAATAATGCAAATCTTGTACACCACCAAAATACACCAGCGGTTTACCCTTCGATTTACCTATAGTATTATAAAACGTATTTAACAACGCCACTAACAAAGCATATAAGATCGCAGGGTTTGCAATCTATGCTATTATAACAGATAAAGATTTAAATAAGACATCAAAAATTAATTCACCTTTAAGTTGAATTTATAAACTCAGCAGTCAGCAGTTGAAGTTCAGTTGAGGTAGCAAATGTTCAACACTATTAAATGAAGGCGCAAATTTATAGTCAGTTCGTTTTACGTTCACAGAGTTCAGAGATGGGCAATGTCTTTACATATCGAACTTGCTTTGCATGATACCCTTTCCTGGATCGTGTTCAAATCACATCATCGGCTGAACAAAATATTACATGATGATGGCAAAACACAGCACAAAATATAAAGTTCAAATCATAGAGAAATATAAGGTCTCTGGTTCCTCGGGAAATAAAACTTCGTCCATAATTTCTGTAGCACAAACACAAAACAAACAAACAAAGTTTATGCTACACAAAATAATAACAAAATTCCAAAATTCAAAACAAAATTGTAAACAATCGCAAAATACAAATAATTTGCTGTCATGTCACTTGTCATTCTTATAATGACACGTGACAGGTAGCAGGTGGCGACGCTTTGGAGCCCTAACTGAACTATGCAACATTATGGCCAAGTTAGACAACCTTTCAAACACTCTTTTATTTTAGTTACTTTATGGCTGGGCCGTTCTATCAGAGGCATACTAAACATCATCTAAACATTATAGAATAAAGCTTTATAAGCTTGGTGCATCCTCCGCTGGTGCTGCCACAACCGGAGAAATGTAGATGTAGAATGAGTGAGAGGGGGGGGTTAATCAATCACTGCGACCTTAAAGATTTATTGTGTCCCCCTTCCTTGAGTCATTACCGGAGAATATCGTAAACAACTAGTATATACAAATAAACGAGTTTGAATAACGAGTATGCGAAACATTTAATATTTAATTATTCTAAAAGTGTTAGGAAGTATAAATTGTGGAAATTCTAAAAATAAAAATAAAAGAGTAAGTTGATATCTTCAGAAGGTGTAACTTATATTATAATTTGTTATTCAAGCTAATGAGACTTTTCAGATGAGTTTAACTGCAGTAGGTAACATATAGTTTTACGCACGGATTTTGCTAGCAGAGGCATAACTGCGGCTATTTCGGTTATAACGATTTTTTTAAGGTACATAATTATAATTTTATTTTAGGATAGGGTTTGTCACATAGATATTTTTTTTCATTTTATGTATGATGGTAAATAATGTCTGTAATCAAAAAGCATAAATATTATGAACTGATGGTATGAACTGGAATTAGACAAAAAAAATAGAGTCCTCCTACTCTGGGTGCCAGCTCACCAAGGGCTAGAAGAAGTTACGATAAAATCTAGTTACGATCTAGCTAGAAAAGTAGAAAACGCTCCACTAACTGGACCAGAATAGTTCTGCTTTCGAAGTGGAAAGCAACTTAAAGCGGAACTAAAGAACCTGGAAGACTGGAAGAACCGAAACGTCAACCATTTGTGCCATAAACTTTAGTGCGACCGGTATCGGAGATGCAGAACTACCTCTGTAAAACCGTCTCAGATATTGGCTTTTGTCAAGACCCTGAGACTGTATAATGTGTAATAACTCAAGAAAGGCGATTAACTTCCCCTCTTCTGGCTCTCCTATACAATCTATAAATCTACATGAACTAATGGTATGTGCCATCCACATCTGACGACATGGATAATTTCTTCTATTTCACCTTAATTCCATTGTTTATTGAAAAAATACAGTTTAAGTGAAGCTCTAGTACATTAGTAACGCTTCTTATGGAATGTGCTACCCACAAAAAAGACGCAAATAAGTCAAGAGACATAATTTTTCGACATAGCTGGGCCGTTCTATCAGAGGCATACTAAACATTATAGAATAAAGCTTTATAAGCTTGGTGCATCCTCCGCTGGTGCTGCCACAACCGGAGAATATGTAGATGTAGAATGAGTGAGAGGGGGGGTTATAATCACTGCGACCTTAAAGATTTATTGTGTCCCCCTTCCTTGAGTCATTACCGGAGAATATCGTAAACAACTAGTATATACAAATAAACGAGTTTGAATAACGAGTATGCGAAACATTTAATATTTAATTATTCTAAAAGTGTTAGGAAGTATAAATTGTGGAAATTCTAAAAATTAAAATAAAAAAGTAAGTTGATATCTTCAGAAGGTGTAACTTATATTATAATTTGTTATTCAAGCTAATAAAACTTTTCAGATGAGTTCAACTGCAGTAGGTAGCATATAGTTTTACGCACCGATTTAGCTAGCAGAGGCATAACTGCGGCTATTTCGGTTATAACGATTTTTTTCAGGTACATAATTATAATTTTATTTTAGAAGATGTTCATAAAAAAATTAAGCACTAGTTGATTAAAACAAGTATACCATTAAAATTGCAAATTATAATTTATCCTCTCATAGTATATGCCTATTTAATTTTTTGATTATGTAATAGGCACTTTGTTTACTGACTTGTTTCGTCGAGCTGCTTGAACCCATTTTTGCTTTTGATCAAATCGGTGTGAGAAGTTGTGAAGCTATAAAATGTTGTTTCCGGAGAATTGAGTTATTGAATATTATTGCACCCAACAGCCACACGTTCTTTACGTATGTATTAAGATTTTTTCAACAATTTTATTAACATTTGAAATTGTCACAACACAAAACGACGCGCGACTCCTAGTTCAGGTTCTTTTTTACTTAATTTTTACTACCCGAAACAGCGTTACAGCACACAAACCTCGTCGTAGCTGAGTGTCTTGTAGTTTCAATAACTGCACTAGCAAAAAACTAAAATACTTAAATATTATGACAAATCCATGATTTTAATATGATTTCAATGCGATCAAAATCGGAACTGCGTGAAATACAGATCGAAAACTTCTGATTTCTGCTGTATCGAGCGCTGCGGTCGGAATTTTTAAAATCAACTGAAATACACCAAGCCTATCGGGAAATTATGGGAAAACCTATATAGAAATGCAAATTTGAAAAAACGACATTCAAAAAAACTTCACGTTATTAAATCAGTGCATGGTTATATCATGTAGGGTTGTACAACACCCGGGTTTTTAATTA
Source organism: Sitophilus oryzae (assembly GCF_002938485.1). Taxonomy (NCBI): domain Eukaryota; kingdom Metazoa; phylum Arthropoda; class Insecta; order Coleoptera; family Curculionidae; genus Sitophilus; species Sitophilus oryzae. Next base: position 2,934,614 of record NW_022146424.1, read on the forward strand.
AATTGCCCGTGAAAACACGATCTTCCTACAAAACATACACATACGTTTGTCGTAAATTTATTTCCAAAGTTTCCCAGCTCTCGAACGGCGCACTTCGAACTCGAGCACTGTTTTCCATCGTTTGATGAAATATCGTCGCTATATTATACGTTGATTTTGGCTTTTTAACTGTAAAACTCTGGCAGCAGCAAAAGGTCACCTTTGTTCAGTTGTTTTTCGCGATTTTAGTGTGAGTAAATAAACAAATTTTCTACGTGCTGGAGAAGTTCGAGTTTTTTACCATAAAAATGACCAATTTTTCCAAAACAAAACAACGTAAAACAAAACCAACAAATTATTGAGTCTGCCGAACATTATATTTTTATACGTTTCAAATAATATTAGAACGGCACTAACGATTCGGAATTTAAGTCAGCCATATTAGTCCCCCATCGAGCTCCACCTAACTTTGTTAATGTTCTACTTCCTTAGTATTTATATTCAAAGGTTATATTATACTCTTCTATTAAATTCTCCATAAATAATAATAAATGAATTTAAATAACCTACATTTGAATAATTTAATGGCCTTGGTATATACATGACTAGTTATGACCTGTAATTTACTCAAATGCCTAAGGGAATAATACTTTAATAACAGGATAATGTTAACATGCAAATATTTTGGAAACTATATTTGTGCTCATCGCTTATAGCTTATTTGTAATAATGTCTAGTATGCCTCTGATCTGTATCAGTGGACATCTCTCCACTGATACAAATCAAAGTAAAGATTTCAGTTAACGTCTCCTTCTTGCTGCCAGGGCTAATCTGGACGGGGCCTACTTTGTTTACGCGGAATCAGAACCGCGGTCCTCGGCCATATCATAGTCAATGGCCTACCGACTTGGCAAGTGTTGAAATCAACTCTTACTCACGAGCTTTCCGATCTCATTCGGCCTCGAACCGGCGTTAATGAGCAGTGTGTGTCAATAGATTTTACACTTTTGCCTTTATTGGACAACAGCACGATACAGAGTTTCAAACCGGTCACCCGTCCATCCACTAGTATCGCCTTACGTCGGTTAACTTCGGTGTTCTAATGGGAACCGGTGTTTCGACGTAGCTGGGCCGTTCTATCAGAGGCATACTAAACATTATAGAATAAAGCTTTATAAGCTTGGTGCATCCTCCGCTGGTGCTGCCACAACCGGAGAATATGTAGATGTAGAATGAGTGAGAGGGGGGGGGGGGGTTATAATCACTGCGACCTTAAAGATTTATTGTGTCCCCCTTCCTTGAGTCATTACCGGAGAATATCGTAAACAACTAGTATATACAAATAAACGAGTTTGAATAACGAGTATGCCAAACATTTAATATTTAATTATTCTAAAAGTGTTAGGAAGTATAAATTGTGGAAATTCTAAAAATATAAATAAAAGAGTAAGTTGATATCTTCAGAAGGTGTAACTTATATTATAATTTGTTATTCAAGCTAATGAGACTTTTCAGATGAGTTTAACTGCAGTAGGTAACATATAGTTTTACGCATCGATTTTGCTAGCAGAGGCATAACTGCGGCTATTTCGGTTATAACGATTTTTTTCAGGTACATAATTATAATTTTATTTTAGAAGATGTTCATAAAAAAATTAAGCACTAGTTGATTAAAACAAGGATACCATTAAAATTGCAAATTATAATTTATCCTCTCATAGTATATGCCTATTTAATTTTTTGATTATGTAATAGGCACTTTGTTTACTCACTTGTTTCGTCGAGCTGCTTGAACCCATTTTTGCTTTTGATCAAATCGGTGTGAGAAGTTGCGAAGCTATAAAATGTTGTTTCGGGAGAGTTGAATATTGGGGAAAGTTGAGTTATTGAATGTTATTGGACCCAACAACCACCCAACACGTTCTTTACGTATGTATTAACATTTTTTCAACAATTTTATTAACATTTGAAATTGTCACAACACAAAACGACGCGCGACGCCTAGTTCGGGTTCTTTTTCACTTAATTTTTACTACCCGAAACAGCGTTACAGCACACAAACCTCGTCGTAACTCAGTGTCTTGTAGTTTCAGTAACTGTACTAGCAAAAAACTGAAATACTTAAATATTTTGACAAATCGACTATTTTAATATTATTTCAATGCGATCAAAATCGGAACTGCGTGAAATACAGATCGAAAACTTCTGATTTCTGCTGTATCGAGCGCTGGGGTCGGAATTTTTAAAATCAACTGAAATGCACTAAGCCTATCGGGAAATTATGGGAAAACCTATACAGAAATGCAAATTTGAAAAAACGACATTCAAAAAAACTTCACGTTATTAAATCAGTGCATGGTTATATCATGTAGGGTTGTACAACACCCGCGTTTTTAATTAAATTGCCCGTGAAAACAACACGATCTCCCTACAAAACATACACATACGTTTGTCGTAAATTTATTTCCAAAGTTTCCCAGCTCTCGAACGGCGCACTTCGAACTCGAGCACTGTTTTCCATCGTTTGATGAAATATCGTCGCCATATTATACGTTGATTTTGGCTTTTTAACTGTAAAACTCTGGCTGCAGCAAAAGGTCACCTTTGTTCAGTTGTTTTTCGCGATTTTACTGTGAGTAAATAAACAAATATTCTACGTGCTGGAGAAGTTCGAGTTTTTTACCATAAAAATGACCAATTTTTTCAAAACAAAACAACGTAAAACAAAACCAACAAATTATTGAGTCTGCCGAACATTATATTTTTATACGTTTCAAATAAAATTAGAACGGCACTGACGATTCGGAATTTAAGTCAGCCATATTAGTCCCCCATCGAGCTCCACCTAACTTTGTTAATATTCTACTTCCTTAGTATTTATATTCAAAGGTTATATTATACTCTTCTATTAAATTCTCCATAAATAATAATAAATGAATTTAAATAACCTACATTTGAATAATTTAATGGCCTTGGTACATGACTAATTATGACCTGTAATTTACTCAAATGCCTAAGGGAATAATACTTTAATAACAAGATAATGTTAACATGCAAATATTTTGGAAACTATATTTGTGCTCATCGCTTTGTGGCCCCATTTTTTTGGCAAATATATAAAAATTTAGTTTAGACAAACAAATATCTTCTTCTTGTACTGTATATTTTGCTGTTTTTTCCCGCTATGTTCATTTATGTAAATGCAGCTTCAGTCACCTTTTTATAAACCTTCTTTCTCCTTTCATCCTAGTCCCAATCCTATACCCGACAGCTTTGAAAGAAACTGGAAAAATCGGTGGAAATATGAAAAAGGAATTCTTTTAAATCTGCCAGGTACGTCAGGAGTGTCGTTACAAATCAGAGAACACTTTTGTCGACCTTAAAATTCCATGCAAAGAAAAAAGAAAAAGAAAAGGTAGCGCGGCCATGAAGATAGCTGTAGTAGTGTTTCTGTAACCCAAATATCTCTATTTCAAAGATTCTCAAAAACGTTTTCATAAGTAAAATAAATTGCATAATTCTCAGACGAATAATATGTAAAATTTAAATAGACAGTTCTTACAGTGTACAAAACAAAGGTACCCAAAATATACAAACCAGATGTAAACAGGTAAATCCTAGAATAATATTATAGTAGAGTATTTTATTAAATAATGATTTTTTTGTGACATTTTTCCTAATAATCTTTTTTTCTGGAAATATATCAATGATATAGTCAACTTTTGAAAAAAAGTACCGTATGATCGAATAAAAACGGCGTCAACGATGGCTATGAAATGAAGGTCGCTGTCATTTTATATGTAAAATTATATGGGAAATGTCATCGATCGTCATTTCCAAGCCAACTGGACGCCGATTTTTTTCGATCATACGGTATTATTATATATGCGATCAAAACAAACTGTAAATAAACAAGCAGACGGCTTGTTTACATTTTGTCTGTATATTTTTAGTTTAGGCAAAACCAATCAATGATATATTTAATTAAGGCAGAAGATTCATTGAAAACCTCGAAATTAGTGGAATAAATTAGCGGTTTCAATTATACTTTATACTTTTTAGTTTACGATCATTCTCGATGTTTAAAAAATACAATTAAAATTAATAGGATATCTTAGCAATAGCTGGCGATAGTCAGTTTTATCCATAGAAAACAACTAATAATTCGCTTATAAAACAATAAACTTTATATTTATAACAACAATTTCAACAATTTTTTTATAATTAAAAAGTTAACAGTTTATTAACTTTTTCTACTAATTGAAAATTAGTGCCACTAAGTAATTTTGACGTTTTCAATGCTTACGTTGAAATTAGAGGAACAAACTTCTACGCTACGTAATTGAAACCACTAATTTATACCACTAATTCCGAAGTTTTGAATGAAGCTTTAGTCTATATTTTATACATATCTAAGGCATAATTGCTCGCATAATTGTTAATTAAGAATTATTATTTTAAAATACAAATATTTATTTTCTTAATTATCAATAGGTAAAATAAATCTAACTACTATACTTAAACAATAAAAAATATAAACAATACTTACTGCAATATTTTCAAAGCAAGCGATAACCAAAAATTGGCTGATTTCATCCGATTCATCCTATATACTGTAAATCTAGCGAACGATGCTAATACCGATGTCATTCGCTAATGAAACTGCCAATAATATAAATAATCTATCGATTAATCTTGTCACATCGCATTGTCCAAGCATTCAGAGGGATGGACACATTCTAAACGATATAACCCAATTTATCGAGGCGATATAGGTTATATGAATGGAGAAGTGATAAAGTTTGTTGAACTTTTATTAATTATACACAAGGTAAAACGAAAAAGGTTAAAATTTCCGGGTTTAAAATATTTTTAGTCAGATTTGGCGTTATAGAAAATAATACAATGAAATAATTGTTAATATTTGTTGACAGTGTTGCCAGAACTACGGATTAATCCATAGATTTAAGGATTTTCGGTACAATACGTTAATAATACGGATTTTCTATCATTAAATAATTTAATATAATGTTATATGATTAAACAAAGAACGGCGTCAGAGTTGGCTTGGAAATGAAGATCACTGTTATTTCATTTGTTCTGGTAAATGTCAATAGTCGTCATTTCTGAGCTAACTAAACGACTTTTTTTGTTCCTACGAAATATTCAGTACCTATAAAAGAAATTTTATTCTTGTTGTTTATTCTATATTTAGCACGAATAAATTTTCAATTTTTTCAATTTCGTCAACGTATATGTCAACCGCATTACAGATATTGCCTATTTTAATATGGCAACACTGTCGCTTTTAGTTCCACACCGCCTCCGATATGACTTCGCTAACCGAATTAGAGAAAATTAGTTTTATGCATTGGCCGCAGAACGATACGTCAAATCAGCTTTGTCACGAATTTACCCATTAGATTGCGTATCTTCCCAATTCTTTCAATAAACGATATGACTGACCATGTGTATCGACCTATAAATTTTACTTACCATCTCGTCCAAGAACATCGACTGTAGTGATATTGAGACTTTTCAATTTGTCGTTGACCCTGGTCATGTTGAGAGGATAGTAGCAGAGTTCGGTGAGTACGAGTACGGAGCGGGGAGACTGGAAGGAGAGCGAAGGGAGTACGCAGGCCAGCAACCACAACAGGTACAGGCCTGCCATTTGGGCCTGTTCAACCGGCCATCTCGGAGAAACGGCTCATGCCGGCAACGTCGTGGTCCACCGTCAGCCCAGCGGCGGAGATAACACCGTCATGGCAAACCTGAAACAACAAACTTATTGTTAGTGAAATATATATACAAAGGTGATAGGGTTTGTCACATAGATATTTTTTTTCATTTTATGTATGATGGTAAATAATGTCTGTAATCAAAAAGCATAAATATTATGAACTGATGGTATGAACTGGAATTAGACAAAAAAAATGGAGTCCTCCTACTCTGGGTGCCAGCTCACCAAGGGCTAGAAGAACGATCTAGTTACGATCTAGCTAGAAAAGTAGAAAACACTCCACTAACTGGACCAGAATAGTTCTGCTTTCGAAGTGGAAAGCAACTTAAAGCATAACTCAAGAACCTGGAAGACTGGAAGAACCGAAACTATAACCATGTGTGCCATAAAATTTAGTGCGACTGGTATCGGAGATGCAGAACTGCCTCTGTAAAACCGTCTCAGATACTGACTTTTGTCAAGACCCTGAGACTGTATAATATGTAATAACTCAAGAAAGGGGATTAACTTCCCCTCTCCTGGCTCTCCTATACAATCTATAAATCTACATGAACTAATGGTATGTTCCATCCACATCTGAAGACATGGAAAATTTCTTCTATTTCACCTTAATTCTATTGTTTATTGAAAAAAAAAATACAGCTTAAGTGAAGCTCTAGTACATTAGTAACGCTTCTTATGGAATGTGCTACCCACAAACAAGTCAACAGACATAATTTCCGAGCTCTGTGGTACCCCTGATTATACCACCCCCATCTGAGGACATAGAGGACTTATCACCCTCTGGTAGTTTAAACCTTCGGTTGATTAATTTAGTTAGAGAGAGCTATGAGTTATTAAACTCGTTAAAAAAGAAAAGACCCAATCAAAATTAAGCACAATATAAAAAATGAAATACGACCACACGAGACTGCTTTTTGATTAAATCGTAAATCTTTATACGGTAAAATGTATTTCGTAAATTGATTTGGCAATTTTATGCCTCCTTGGTTCCCTCGTTTCCTGTTTTTCCCCATTTTATCCTTCTTTCCGTGTTTTTTCCTCAGTCAGAGATATAATAATGTTAAATCACAGAAACATCACAATCTTCGCCCTATATAAAAATATGTACCATTATTTATCTGATATACCGGGTGCGTCTCAAAAGTGGCTCACCCCTATAACTTTTTTATTTTTTCAGATAAAACAACGAGATTAGGTATGTTAGTATATGACATAAATTGGGATTGCTTGACGTATTCAACTGTTTTCGGTCGCTTCCGGTTTCACCGGAAATGACTACATCTTTTGATTTTTAAATGGCACCCTCGGTATTTTTTTACTTTATTCGATAGAAAATGACATTCTGAATCGAATGACATATCATATGTCAATTTTTGACATAGTCACTCAAAAACAAATTCTATTTTAAATTTCAATCTAGAGTGGCATGGCTGTGTTAAAAACACTAATTTTTAATCAAGGAGCCTTGGAAAAATAGATTTGATCGTCTAATGTTTTTAGTGTCTTGTCCTGGCCGGTTAAAAGATGCCCAAATCGTATTTTTAGTCATATCTCAATTTTTTCAAATGGAACGAGGGTGGCTCATTAACATATTTGGAAAAAGCATTTTTTTACGAATAATTTGAAACCACACGCTTGGTATTTTGAGTCAAATTGTCGTTATGAACCGCATGTTATAATTTCAAATAAACCATATGCCAAAATGTCAAAAGTTGACAAATGATATGTCATTCGATTCAGAGTGTCATTTTCTATCGAATAAAGTAAAAAAATACCGAGGGTGCCATTTAAAAATAAAAAGTTGTAGTCATTTTCGGTGAAACCGGAAGTGACCGAAAACAGTTGAATACGTCAAGCAATCCCAATTTATGTCATATACTAACATACCAAATATCGTTGTTTTATCTGAAAAAATAAAAAAGTTATAGGGGGTGAGCCACTTTTGAGACGCACCCGGTATATGTTACGGTTAAGGTCCGATGTCCGGTTAATGTCGACATTACCCGGTTAATCTCGAGAATAACACACAACAAAACAACCAAAAACATAACCTAATCCAAACATTAACCTGTTAATGTCGACATTAAGCAGGACGCACATTATCGCGGAACGGAATGGATCGGAACGTATCGGATCGGAATGGAAATTTTGAATCACCGCACATTAGCGCGGATTTCCTCGGAAAAAATTATTTTTACATATTTGAGTAATTTACGACTAGATTGGCTTGGTTTAAGTTTTAGTGTGTTGTTCTTTTGCGATGGATACTTTAGAATTTCATCTCATGCATTTTCTCTCATTTGTTGATTATGAAAATTTTTATCACTCAATAAATAACGATGTGGATAACCACGAATAAAATTAATCAATTGTTCTTCATCCATCGTATTCACAAACACAGAACTGCGTGATAATATAATAAATAACTTGCTCTAACCTGTCTAAAATTCTTGTGCATCGTGCGTATTTTGTAAACATTCTATTGAAAACCTGACGGGTTTGTGGAACCACGGAAAAAAATCGCTCGGCAAGCAATTCCAGCGATTCCCTTCGGTTCCGATCCATTCCTCGCGGCTCCGGTCCGCGGTAGTGTGCGGCCTCTAACTTAATTATATACTTTTTAAAATTTCCGTTCCATTGCGATCCGTTCCGATCCATTCCGTTCCGCGATAATGTGCGTCCTGCTTTAACCGGACATCGGACTTTAACGGCAACTTATACATTCTTATTAAGGCTGACGCTCACTAGACGCAAGCGCGACGGAGTGCAAGGCAGCGCGGCGAAAAGGAATTTTTATAATACATAGTTTTAAATGGGAGCGCGCTTGGCGGAAACGCAGCGGTCGGCAGCGAAACGATTTAAAACTATGTACGAGTATTATAAAAATTCCTTTTCGCCGCGCTACTGTGCGCTCCGGCGCGCTTCTGTCTAGTGAGCGTCAGGCTTTAGAGATCGATAGTTATGATTATTGCGTACAGTATTATAAAAACTACATTTCAACAGCATGTAACAATATAAAAACTATACGTATAAACAAGCCACGTTATTTCATTTACACGTTTAGTATTTTTCACCATAAAAGGTTATTGACAGGAATTTTTAAATTTAATAAATTCGGCCCGGTCCTACTGCCTACAGCGCCCCTGCCGCAAAGCAAATAAAACAGCTGAAACCACAGAATGTTTTGAAATTGTTGTGTTTATTAGTTTCAAAGTGTTTTTAAGTTTATACAATTCATTTTTATTTATAGTTAAAAAAATCGCCTTAACGAAGATTGCCTTTCCAAGTAGATATATCAGTCAAGAGTCAAGTCTCTAAGACACTAAGCAATAAGCCAACAAAAGCAAACTTTTACCCCATATACCGACATAAAAAGGTACAATAATTTTGAAGAAGGCGATTTTACGCAGATACATTTTGTCAGTAAATGTGTACGTTTCGTGAGTATTTAAGTAAATGGGAAGATTCATGTGAGTTTTCCATGTACTGTGTTGTGTACAAGTGTTTGTTGTTTTCAGTGTGTTGTGTACAGATAAGGCAGTACTTGCACGTTAAGAATGTAATAAATAATAACTTAATAGCATAATACCTTATTTAAATATCAGAGGTACGCTTTTTCAATTTATTGTGTAGGATAACAGTGCTACTGGCGAACAAATTCGCCAGACTATCAATTACAACTAGACACATATAATAAATTAATATTACACTTTATATTAATAAAATTCGAATTTTATGCGGCAAAAAACGGCAATTTTATCACCTTCTGTGAATTTTGCTGTGCCATTCTACTACAAATTGGGTTAGAAAAAAGTCCTTTGGCATCAAATCGAACAAAAAAGGAAATTGAATAGCCGAGTCAATAATTTAACTCTCAGTGAAAACCGTTCTATTTTATATATACGTGGAAACATTTGAAATTTTATCGGGATGTCCTTTTATCGACAGCTATAAATTTATAAGCCGTTTTGTCGTTGTAATGTTCTATGCTCTGGCGTATATTTCTTTTTGAGAGGTTAAAAGGTTTTTTAGGTTATATTTAGGTGATTTCTATATACAGTTCATACCAAATAAACTTTTAGTCACATGATTAAGCTTGACCGGCACAGCCTTGGCCACTTTTATATATTTTCTTTTAATCAAAATATTTTAGGAAACAAAAATAAATTAATTATAAATATATAAACAGTTATTATTTACATCAACAAAACTCACCTTCTAAACAGCACTTAAGGGACATAAAGGGCCATTACTACCGCTTTCCTGTTCAAAATATTCTAATAAAGTTGCGATGGGTTTTTTACGGGTATTAAGCTATCTTGTACCACTTCGTACTAAAAGAGGTTCTAAAAAGAACAATGTTCGACTACAAGGTCTGCTAGTAATAGAATAGTACAACACTATCTATTTAAACCAAAAACTCGTAATTGTAAAATCGGTATTTTTGGGGCTTACTCAACCGGGTCTCACAATGCAAATTCACCTCAAATATCCATTTAGTTGGTCATTGGCAAGCACTCTCTCATTGTACATGAAAATAACAAGACAAACATTTACTGATCTGGATAAAATTGATAGTTAAATAGTAAGACTCACCCGGGGGTACTCCGCCCCCTAGCCACTGACATCACTGATATTCTATTCAATATATCCCATTCCACATCTTCCATCTAATTCAAATATTATTCGGATCTATTGGTTAAAAATCTTCAACAACTAGCTAGTGTCACCTGAAATAGTATAGGGGCTTCCACCGGACGCAATTCTGCCGCTAAACAGATTCGCATCCCAATCGAATAAGCTATTTGGGTGGCTCACCATCCCAACGCCGCATCGTCAATCGAGAAGACATTATGGAGACCTCAAACTCTCAAGACCAACTCGAAGGCAAGACGTCACAGAGGTTTTCTTACCGTGGTCAAACGACCCCGTTGGCTTACAGTCAAACGACTTGCAACTATATTAGTCAAAAGACTCGCAACCTCCATTTGTCAGCTCTCTGACAAAACACAACACTACACAGCCAGCCGGCCTATCAACGACTGACTGACCTGCCGCCTCCGAGCTAAGCCTCCTCTTACATCACAATTTTACCTGATCACAAATATTTACATCGCTTGCCAATGAATCATACTGTTTTCTCTAATCGACTTTCAAATAGAGTGTTTTAGCATTACCAAATAAATAAATAGAGAGTTTTCGAAGGAATGCATATTGTTTATTAGAATAGTGAATAAATAAAAGCATTATTATGACGAACTTATTTTCCAAGTTTTACATAATACAAAACTGAAGGGTCAAAACGAATAACAATAATGTCAGGAACTAAATAAATAAATAAATGCAACTTATTACATATTTACAGCAGAGCTTCCACCTGAATCCCCAGCGCAAAATTTAAATTCCAGTTAGTCAGCACGGCGCCGAATATGTTCATGGTTGGCAACAATGAATTTAAAAAACAGGCCCTCGATTACGTAACTAAAAGTTTAATTAATATGAAATATATAGTATAGATAACCTACTGTGTCCATTTTCCGTAAAAAACAGATTGTTCAAACAGATGATTCGTATTTCAGAGAAGAGTCTCGTATTTGTATTAAAAGATGTTAAAATAAAACATGTCTTTTTTACTAATATTGTCTTTATTTCTTAAATTTTACTAGTGATGAGATAACTCGAGCGAAAATTTGCTTGAGTACTCTATTATTGAAATAATCGACATCGCTCGATTATGAACGAGCGATGCCAGTGACGAGTACCAAGCGATCCTAGAATGAAATAAATTGAAATCCGATTTTAATGTGACTTACTCGATAAAAAGCCGAGCGAATTTTCTACATACATTGCAGGTAGCAAATTTATACGACGCCGTATATACCGGGTGCGTCTCAAAAGTGGCTCACCCCTATTACTTTTTTATTTTTTTAGATAAAAAAATGATATTTGGTATGTTAGTATATGACATAAATTAGGATTGATTGACGTATTCAATTGTTTTCTGTCACTTCCTGTTTCACCGGAAACGACTACAATTCTTGATTTTTAAATGGCACCCTCGGTATTTTTTTTTACTTTATTCGATAGAAAATGACATTCTAAATAGAATGACGTATCATATGTCAACTTTTGACATATTCGCTTAATAACAAATTGTATTTTAAATTTCAATCTAGAGTGCCATGGCTGTGTTAAAAACACTAATTTTTAATCAAGGAGCCTTGGGAGTGTTAGTGTCTTGCCCTGGCCAGTTAAAAGATGCCCAAAACGTATTTTTGATCATATCTCAATTTTTTTCAAATAGAACAAGGGTGGCTCAGTAGCATATTTGGAAAAGCATTTTTTTACGAATAATTTGATACCACACACTTGGTATTTCGAGTCAAATTGTCGTTATGAACCGCATATTATAATTTCAAATAAACCATATGCGAACATATCAAAAGTTGATATATGATATATCATTCTATTCAGAGTGTCATTTTCTATCGAATAAAGTAAATAAATACTCAGGGTGCCGTTTAAAAATCAAGAGTTGTAGTCATTTCCGGTGTAACCGGAAGTGACCGAAAACAATTGAATATGTCAATCAATCCTAATTTATGTCGTATACTAACATACCAAATCTCGTTGTTTTATCTGACAAAATAAAAAAGTTATAGAGGTGATCCACTTTTGAGACGCACCCGGTATATTTATCCGTTGCGTATCTGAGAGACAAAATTTTACGACCTACATCGACAATGCTTCGAAATAAACTAAATCCACAGACTAAATCAGGCGATCAAGCGACTCGCTCGCTGCTTACTACTTGCCGTTCGTTACCGAAAGAATATGTGCCCTGCGCACGCAGCTTACTGCTTGGCGCTTGGCGTTAACGAGTACTTACAACATGCGACGGACAAAAAACCGTATTTTTAAATACGAGCGATATTTCGCTCGAGTGATCACTCGGTTATTGCAATCGCTTGATACTCGAGTACTCGATTATTGAAATTAATCGGTTTTTCCCATCACTAAATTTTACACAATAGACTAATTAGTGTAAAGTTTTAAAAAAAAATTTTATGTCAATTTTTAGTAAATGACGTCTACAGGATATTCCCGGATTGTCTTTGCAAGAGGAAAAATATTTTTATTATTGACATTTTGTGAAAAATACATTCATCATAAAAATGTTTGCTTGTGCTAAAATGCTTAATCCCGTTTATACTTTTCCAAATTTCCATAACGTTTTGGAGAAAAAAAAACATGAAAATATGGCAGAAATTTTTCCTAAAAATCAAAAGGCCTCTAGTAATATAATTTAGATCTCATTCTTTGATAAATGCCTATTATTAATTTTTATCAACGTCATATTTTTTGCTGTTGTTAAGGTATCACCATTTTTCCGATAACTATTATTACCGAGATTATCACCCTTTCCGTTGCATCGAACTAAATAAATTTTGTGCTTCTTTAACATCTTAAAACAGCAAAAAATATGACGGTAATTAAAATTCGCTCAATAACAATGTAGTAAAGGTTGAAAACCACATTATATTACCATAGAAACGCGTTTTAATTTTTATGTTTTTTTTTATTTTTTAGTCATTTTTAGTTTTTTCATGGTTTTTTAATTGCCTTTAAAATCGTATGGAACGGCATTAACCATTTTAGAACAAGCACAAAAATGTTCTCTCAAAATGTCAATAATAAAAAAGCGTTTCTTCATGTGAAAATAATTCTTCACACTGTTTTTTTTTCGATCATACGGTATTACATTAAACGTTTCTAAAATTAAATGCTTACTGTGGAGCAGCAATAAAGCTGAAGATTTACTCGCAATTTTCAACTCCTTACGAAATCCGTTAGCACGAAATAAATTTGCCGGTGTTCTTCTTGAGATTTCCTCTTTATTGGATTTGGCGCAGTCACAAACATCGAACCGCAGTTTGCATTTCCGCCGATTCGATTTGCGAGGACAGAGGAACGAATATTCAAAAAGTGCTTATCTCAATCCCCGTCTCAAAATGGCTTCGAAATATTTTCTATTAGGGGAAATTGCGCGAAAATTCTGCAAATAGAAAAGATCCTAATGGCATTTCGATGTGCTCTGATAAAGAACGCCTGGATAAATTTCCCTTTCAATTTCGAGGCTATTTTTTCCTGGAATATAACGGTGTGGTTCTCAAGAAAGCAGAGAGTATGTCCTTAGGCAGGGTTTTTAAATCTTGAAATCTTATGCACCCTTATAATTTTCATACTACTGCAAACTTTTTAAGAGACGTAGTTTTTTGAAAAAATTGACATTGTTAATATACAATATTTAATAAAAGATAAGATAATAACGAGATAATAATACAGATAATAACTCTTTATAAACTAGCAATAATATTGTGTAATGGACAGATGTCTCTAACCCAAAATAAATTATATGAAAAGGGGCTTAATTCAAAATTTTAACTTAATTAAATCCAAAATCACTTTAAATAAACAGGTTCTGTGAAATACCCTGTATACTTCTTTCCAATATAGATGAAAAAAGTATATAGTTGAAAAACTACAGTCTAAGTCTAAATACTATAAACTGTGAATCATATCGTGTAATATTATGAGTAAATATTTTAACCTACAGTACGTCTGTCCGTTCTGTGACTACGGGGTATCCGTGAGAGGGGAAACGATATTCTCTCGATGTTTTTCGTAAAAAATTAGACGACGCGTCCCATCAATAAAAATTCGACAAATTTGCAAGTAGCCAATAAAATGAGTGGGCGGAGCGATTTGCGGTGACGTACTCGTCAAGTCGACGTATAAAATATATTGCTGTTTATTTAAATGTGTTTTGTCCGCATTCCTTTCATAGACACAGATCCAACAGACGAACTGTATCTATAACTTTTTAAAAGAAAGTTGACTACATTAATTAGTGCAAGTATACATTTGTGTTTTTATAGACATTTTTTCTTAGTCTCTATATGTGTCAAAATTTAAAAAAAAAATTACGTAAATATGTAAATAATATGAAAATTTGTATAAATGTGGTAAATGACTGAATTTTGGCTAGTATAAACCACAGACATGTACAAAAAGGCTAGGCATATACAGTGAATTATTATGACACAACACATACCGGGTGCCTCTAAAAAGTGGCTCACCCGTATAACTTTTTTTCAGATAAAAAAACGAGATTTGGTTAGTATATTCAATTGTTTTTGGTCACTTCCTGTCTCACCGAAAATGACTACAACTTTTGACTTTGAAATAACATCCTCCGTATTTGTTTACTTTATATAATAAAACTAGAATAGAATAACATATCATAATCAACTTTTGACATTTTTGCATATGGTTTATTTGAAATTGTAACATGCGGTTCATAACGGCAATTTGACCCAAAATACCAAATGTGTGGTAGGTACCAAATTATTTATAAAAAAAATGCTTTTTCAAAATATGCTAATGAACCTCCCTTGTTCCATTTGAAAAAATTGAGATATAATTAAAAATGCGATTTGAGCATTTTTTAACCGGCCTGGACAAGACGCGCAAAAAAAGACGATCAGATCTATTTTTCCAAGTCTCCTTGATTAAAAATAAGTGATTTTAACTCCTAGATTGAAATTTAATAATATAATATAAAAAAAATAATTGAAAAAGCATATAAATTTAATGTTAAAACGTATTTATGCTTCGTCGACTACAGTAGGGATTTTGATTGTGTAAAGTGGAAGAAGCTGTGGCTGGTTTTGGAAAACATGTGAGTACCAAAACATGTTATATTTCTACTTAAAAATCTTTACAAAGACAGCTCCGGAAAACTGGAAGTCACCAACGCTCTAAGTCTTTTAGTCCGAAACATGGTGTGAGACAAGGTTGTATAGTATCACCCATACTCTTCAACATCTATGGAGAATGCATAATGAGAAAGGTCTTACAGGGCTGGCGAGGCGGACTAACGATAGGTGGAAAAAGATCACAAACCTTAGGTATTCCGATGACACCTTAATTCTTGCTCTGAGGAAGAACTTGTTCAAATAATGAAAAGGTTGAGTAAGATCAGTGCGGAATATGACCTTATACTAAACAAAAGGAAAACGCAAGTCATTGTAATAGACCGAAATCCTACTAACATCAGGGAGATTGATGTTTTTGAGGTGGTTGAAAAGTTCAATTACCTCGGATCCCTCATAACAAACAAGGGAGGTTGTGACGAGAAAATCAAACGCAGACTAGCAATAGCTCGTAACTCTACTATAAGACAAACACGAATATGGAAAGACTCTTAAAATTAGTAAACAGATTGATCTTTCCTATCGCTACTTATGCATCAGAGACCTGGACTCTGAAAACTACAAACAGACGAAAAATAGATGCTTTCGAAATATGGACCTACAGAAGAATGCTGCGAATTTCATAAACAGAACATCGGACCAACGTATTAATTCTAAGGCAGTTGAAAGTTAACACAAGACTTTCACCTAAAATAAACCAGTCATACCTTAGGTATTTTGGGCACATTTCGAGAAGAACAGATGGACAGAAAAAAATCATAATCGAAAGGAAGATTAATGGCAAACGACCAAGAGGAAGATCTCCAACGCGCTGGGTGGACAAAACCAAAGAAATTATTGATCACGGCCTGCAAGAGGCTTCTAGAGCCGCTCAAGATAGAGGGGGATGGAGAACAACGATCTGAGCAATTGAGACATGATGTCACCATACTCTTTCGAGAGTTAACGGACGAGAAGAAGAAGATTGAAATTTAAAATACGATTTTTTTAAGCGAAAATGTCAAAAATTGACATTTTCGTCGTTGATACAGAATATATGATATAGTCATTATTGATACAGAACACCAAAATCCTCAAAAAGTCAACCTCAAATTCAGGACTCCTCGTATACAGTATAAATCTTTAATAACGTCTATCTATAAGCATTCAGCGCTTCTTTCCTTATCTTAAACTTAATAATCCTGAAACCCTTTATGATAGCCCCTGTATAAATTTAAGTTAGTGCTAAATCTACCTTAAGATGTAAGCGGTGTTCTATAGAGGATTAAGGTAATGCATAGAGTGAATTAAGTGTCATACATTATGTCTTTATACCCAAACCGTGACGTAAAGGTTTATATAAAGTTTTAGGCGCTTTAATGTATCTAATGGAGGCATGTAATATTAGAGTGTTTTATGAGAAGATTACGTCAGCGTGAAGAAAAATGAGGTCTGAACATGACAAATATACAGTTTAAAATCATATATATGTAAATATTTTGTGGTAAAAGTGTATTTATTTCTTTTAATATTTATTTTAAAACGACGCCAACGTCAAATCAGTCCAAAATATCCAAGTTATTCAAGTCAAAAAATTGATATATTTTTGACCATCCTGTAAAAATAAAACAAGGCAAACTGTTACAAAAATAGTAATTTTAACCTTTAATACTTACACAGGATAGCAGTAAATTGATCTTGTTGATCGCATTAGTTGATTAATAGTAAAGTTTCAATTTAATTAACAAATTAGTATTAGGACCTGAAGATATAGGGGCTCGAGGCCTACTTTACATTAGATTTTGCTAGAGTGCCTTGCCCTCAAATCCTTCTTGTTCCTTAATCGCATTTTACTATCCTCACACTAAATCCCTCTAATGAGAAAATTCGGCAACTGAGATCCTACTTTAAGTCTCAAAATCCTATATAAGGTTTTAGGCCTATTCCCATGATAGCAATTTAGCAATTGACAAATACTATCAAAGTTTAGAGAAAAAGAATCGGTTCTACAGAGTGTTTTTAAACAGTACAAGTATTTTAATGGGTAGTATACAGAGTGTCCCAGGGTAAGCGTGCATTAGAAGTTTCTAGAGAACCACAATATCTAGTCTAACTAACTCTGGTCCATTTAGATTTTTATTATTTCCAAATTAAAAAAAATTATATTACTCTCTATCATTATACGAGAATATTTGGAGTTTTCATTCATTGGAGTCAAAATTTGGTAAATTGGGTATCGAGTAAAGGAAGAGTCGCTGCTATAATATTAATAATACTCTTAAGAAGGTGTAACAAGGTAATTAAAAAAATGTGCTTACCTTAAAATCTCTTTTAAACTACACACAAACAGAACATTAATATAGAGCTTCCGAACGATAAAACAATAATGGCTGCTAACACATACCGCTCCTAGAAAGGAGAAAGGAGAGAGAACACATAAGATACACTTGGTCGGTGTATCTACGCTGAGGCTATCTGCGCGTGCGCACACCTTCATTTCATGCTAGAATGTAGACACAACAGTACACTATTACAAAATGTCTATATAGAAATTTATATTATGTGTATACGTCACATTTTTACAAGGTGTGTACTATAGGCACAACTATGATACGAAGTATCACACATACATATGACATATACATTGTATGTCTCATATACCGACGTCAGATATCATCATTTTAATAATTATTTGTTACGTTACAAAAAACTCTTTAGAATCTTGAGTGCATACGGTATACAACTAGTAAACACTGTATCACACAATTCTATCAATATAAACCTGCGTGTATCTCATATGTATATGTTAGAACTAGATAAACACTTAGGTTCACTTTAACATATTTGGTTTCTCATGTGTCTCCCTTGTAGAAACGTAATTTCATTTGGACGTGCTGTATGGGAAAACGCTGTTATTTCACAGCTACATAGATTCTCTTGAAAATATTTAAAAAAAAATTAATAAAACATGACAAAAAATGTAAAAATAAAAATAAAATTAATTTTTGATTTTCATAGGGGATGCACATGCCAATATGAAAAAAAACGCAAAATTTATATTTTTAGATATTACTCGTATTTGTTTATTGCTTTATAGACTTCTATATCTATTGTTTCTTTCTCCGTGCAATTTAAAATACACAGGAACTAAACACATTAAATATATTCTTGCAACGTATCAGATAAACTGAATTTTATGGACATCGTAAAAAGACACTTCTGGAAAGGTTGCGTATCTACATCCTTAGATAATAGGTCTGCTTATTTTTTATTTAAGCGAAACACCTAAAACTTTTTTAAATAGGACAACAATCCAGTTACGTCATTACACCGTTTCTCGCTCGATAACAAAAGTTAAGCGACGCTGAACAAGGTAAGAGTTTGGACGGATAAAAAAATCGGCTTACCAACTTTTCTATAGTTGGTTCCACAAAAGAATATAGCACCTATACAGGGTGAGTCTTAAGTAAAATATTTTTAGGGGTAGTATATTTCGACCCCAGAAACACGACCGATTTTTTTTTTTAACTTTTAGTTCAAAAACAAACTTTCTTCTACCAGCCCTAAAAATATTTGCACTTATTTAAGACTCACCCTGTATAATATTATGAATATTAGCGGTAGTTATGTGAACTAAATAGTACTAAAAAGTAAAGAGTATTTCCGCATACCACGATTATTTTTTAAGGTTTTATCCAAAGGTAACAAACTGTTGAGATGGGAATAAGTTTAAGACCAGTGTTACCAGCCATAAAAAATAAGAGCCGTGGCATATAAACGAAAATAGCACTTCGCAATGGAATATTTAAAATTTTATAAGAATTCCTTGAGTGCAGAGAACAGATACAATATATTAGTTAGCATTATCAGATCCTTATAAAAAAAGTTTTTGTATTATTAAAAGCAATTTTAAAATTTAAAGTTTTTGTCAATAGTTTTTTTTTATTCTTCGTCTATCGAAAACTATACATCATAAAAATAATTAAAAATCTGTTTAAGCTTGCCCCAATAAAGCCCTTTCATATACGATACCCTACATGACAAGGTTAATTCAATTCAAAATTTGCCGCCGTTCCTTGCATAAAGGCCCTGGTTTGTGTGATTTGATTAAAAATATACGGCTTTCAGAATTTTCCTCTTCTGTACAAAAGTTTTAAAAAAATGTACAAAAAGATTTAATTAAGATAATTAAATAAAAATTTAATTATAAATTATGACCGCGAATACCGTTGTTTAACCTCGATGATAATCCTTTATAGGCCAGTACTAATTATTTTCTAGTTTGATAAAATTGACTTCAAAAATATATAAACTGACACAAAAGTATCTTCTAAATAACATTTTTCAAAAAGTTTTTTGAAAAGGAGTTCTAAAAAGTTTTCCAAAATATAAAGAAAAATTTAAAAGAAAATGCTCGATTTTTAACACCTTTTTTTGCAAAAAAAAACTCATAGACGTGTTCCTGGGGTCGAAATATACCACCCCTGAAAATATTTGCACTTATTTAACACTCACCCTGTATAGTTTTACCCCATATTCTTTTATTAATATATAATAAATATGACTGACTGGCAGCAAAAAAAAGAATGAATAGCATTAGGTAAGTTTAAACAGTCTCGATCTAAATGTATACTAAGAATACGGTAGCGTAGATTGACAACTGGGGGCCTCGGTGCAATATTTTTCGAGCTCCCCTTTGTAAGAAGGTAGACGAATTTGACGCGAACTCTGCGGTTGACGGAGAAAACATATCTATTCTTGGCTTGACTTGGGAACGGAACTAAAAGCCAAGTTTAAATTGTTGTTTAAAATATTGCTACAATGAATTTGCTAAAAATTACTGAGACAGCAGAGAAGAGTTAAATAAGGTGTAAACTAGATTAGATAATAAAATATTAATATGTCTCGAAAATCCAAATCCAAATAAAGGAGAAAGGTGCGAGGGGTGGTGGTCGATTTTTCGACCAGAGACTGTTAAGGCAAATAGATAATATGTAATGATCTAATGCATATAATGTATAAACTGTATGTATCATCCAATAGAAGAAAAAGAGTAAGTTCATTTCATTATCTGTTAGCTCTCTATTCAACAATATACCCATATCAAGTAAATCAAATTTTGTATTTCCAGAAACTCGCATCCTATGAGATATACAGGATATGTTAACGATTTTAGAAAATATCATCGGAGCCGTAAATTTGGTGCACTAAATAAAAAGAAATAACCGTCACAGATACATTTTTAGCTGACCATACCAACAGGTATGTTAGGCTATTAAGATGGGCAAAAAAAAAGTTTTTTTAATTTCACTCAAAATGAGTTATTTGGGTCATAAATGACCTAAATACAAAATATTTTCATGGTGTCTGTCTGTCTGTCTGTATGTCAGTCTGTCCGCCTGTAACACGATAACTCAAAAACCGCTAAACCGATTTTAACCAAATTTGGCACAAAAATACTGTGACACCCGAGAATCTCGCCATTAGTTGGTAAGAAGGTATGGGAGGGGGTTAAAAATTTTAAAAAATCGTAACTCCAAAATTACAGTAGCTAGCGAAACGCGGTTTTCAATTTAAGATTAGGAATAATATTTGCAACAAAATTTGTAATAACATCAAAATCAGTCAAAGTCGCAGTTTTCGAGATATTAACATATTTTAATATGGGCGGCTATAATTGCCCCCCGGCGCCAATTTTTTTTAAATAGTAAAAATTTAAAATAATTTTATTTTATACAAGACTGTGAGTTTGAGTCTCTTGTCCCTCAGTAGAGGATTTTAACTAATAATTATTACCTATATGATACACAGCGAACTCAGTGTCACCAATGCTCACTGGTCGAATATTCAACCGTTTACACTAACTTTTCGCGCCAATTGGGCCAACGTTTAGGTAGATATGGTTAATTAAATGGCCAAAGCAAGCATAGAAATAAGCATATAGTAATCGCAAAACAATTTCCGATGCACGTGATCAATTTTGAGTGACAAGCGATGGCGACAGCGCTGCCAGATTGTGATGGATTTATGAGATAAATCTTGATTTAAAATTGACAAACAACATATTCATTATATAATTTTTCAAAGAGTTTTACGTTTTATTTTCAATTTAATAACTAGTATTTTAGTAATTAATTGATTTATTTGTGATATATACAGGGTGGTCCGAACTGTATTCCGGAAACTTCGGCAGCATAATCTGCAGGTAAAAATAAGTAAAAAAGTTCGTATAAATGTGTGTCTTAAAATGCTTGGTTTCGGAGATACAGGGTGTAGAAATTTCATTTTTTATTTCGATTTTTTCAAAATAATTTCTGAACTAACCTCAATATTTGGATGAAAATTGGTGTCTGGGAGTTTTTTGACATGAGAAATTTAATTTTGATGTCAATATGACTCCCAATTGGTAGAGGGCGCCACCTACATGTGTTTTAACTCATTTGAAGAGTAATAATTTTTCGTCCGTACCTGTATAAAACTACTGAGTGAGAAAATATACATTTCCGTGACTTTTTACGTAAAAAATATCTCTTGGCAAAAATCGCTACGAGCAACCGTTCTCAAGATATTTAGAACGGAAATAGTCAATACACATTTTTGACAAAAAATAAACGTATGTTGAGTAGATAGTTTGTTTGTAATGATAAAATTGGGAATTTTTTATTTTTTTAAATTAATCATATTTTTTTTGGAAAAATTATAATAAAACAATTTCTGTTGAACTTTTGACACAATATGTTTAATTTATGTCAGTGATGATAGGTATTGATAATTTCGATTCCAAATATTTCGGGGACCATTTCTCGTAGCGATTTTTACCAAGAGATCTTTTTTACGTAGAAAAAGCCGTAAATGTAAATTTTTTTACTCAGTAGTTTTATACAGGTAGGGATGAAAAGTTATTAATCTTCAAACCAGTTAGAAAATATGTAGGTGGCGCCCTCTACAAGTAGGAGTCATATTGACATCAAATTCAAATTTCTCATGTCAAAAAACTCCCAGTCACCAATTTTCATACAAATATTGCCGTTACTTCAGAAATTATTAGAAAAAAATCGAAATAGAAATGAAACTTCTACACCCTGTATCTCCGAAACTAAGCATTTTAGGACATACATTTATACGAACTTTTTTACTTACTTTTATTTGCGGAATATGCTGCCGAAGTTTCCGGAATACAATTCGGACCACCCTGTATATTTAGATATAGATATGGTTATTGGTAAAATGGCCAAGGCACGCATAGAAATAAGCATAGCAAACAAACTGGGCAATAATACACTTCCACGCGAGTTGGTCAAATTAAAGTGGTCGATTTAGCGACCATCAACCTATAGAGGGTTAAGACTATATAAAGACTATTAAGAAACATAAAGACTATGTTTTTATGATTTAATTACAAATGTATAGTTTTCAGATTTTTTTCTATACTTGTAGTATAAGACGGTATTACTTGACAAATTTCATAATTCTAGATCAACGGAACATATACCCTATAAATTTTGAGTCCCTTGAGTGTCAAAATATACGTGTTTTGCGCCATAAACATCTTTTTTTGCGTTACCTTAGAAGCTTGATTTTTTCACAGCATCAAGGAACTGTAGATCTGAATATATGGTTTTAATTTCAACTCAGTACCTCCACGCGTTTCCGAGATAAAGGGTCTTGACAGACAGACAGACGTACGGACAACAAAGTGATCCTATGAGGGTTCCGTTTTTCCTTTTGAAGTACAGAGAACCCTAAAAAGGTATTTAAATTTACAAAAATAAATTTCAAATTATCTTACAGAAACATTTTTAAGCTACGAACCTTTGCTTAATTTAAACGTCTTTTGTCTGTCACTCTTATTTTCTTTAAATACAAATTATTAAATTAAAAAAATACAATGGTGATTTATTATTTCAGTTCCAGGCTCTTAAACATTTTGGCCAAAAAGTTTGAGGCAACAAAAAAAGGTAATGAAGGAAAATGAAAAGTTCTTTTTTATTCTCCAAAAAGTTTACTTCTTTCGAGTTTGGGCTCTTCATAAATAATTGAATCGTTTGGTATTCTCAAGACGTGCCGAAGTATTCGACTTTCTCCATTTTTTAGGTGTATTAATCATTATTCTTTCCTCTTTTTGAATGTCGTTTAGCCATTTCATGTTATTGTTTTAAAAAACACTTGTTTATACAGTTATGTGGAGATGCTATTATGGAGAAATATATAACTCTAAAAATACATTTTAAATTTTAATATTTTACTGCAATAGATCTTCACAAAATAACACCATACGAGGATGGTCTGAAAAGTTTTCGACCTCAACGTGAAGATGGCAGCACTCCTAGATAAAAGCTAGTGAATTTTCATTGTTCATCTGTTGACAGTTATTCACCAAAGTTTCAGCCATTTTGGATGCGTAGTTGTTATGTAACAGTCGTTTGAGTGAGTTGATGTCAGTGTTTTTGTGAAAATGGACAAAATCGAGTATCGAGCTGTCATTAAATATCTGGTTTTGAAAGGCAATACGCCTACACAAATTAAACATGAGTTGGATTCTGTGTATGGGGACTCTGCACCATCATTTACCACAGTAAAATTTTGGGCAGCTGAATTTAAATGTGGCGGTAAGAGCTTGGGAGACGATGAACGTTCGGGACGTTCAAAAACTGCAACTACCGACGATAACATCGCCAAAGTTCACCAAATGGTGCTAGGCGACTGCCGAATTAAAGTCAGAGAAATAGCAGAGGTTATGAACATATCAAAAGAACGTGTTTGTCACATATTAAATCAAGATTTAGGCATGAGAAAGCTGCCCGCGCGTTGGGTGCCGCGTTTGCTCACGTTAGACCAAAAGCGTGTTCGTATGAACATTTCCAACGCTATGTCAGCGCAGTTTAGGCGCAATAAATCCGAGTTTTGGCGTCGATTAATTACTGTAGATGAAACTTGGATACACCACTATACACCAGAAACAAAAATACAGTCCAAACAGTGGACGGCAAAGGGAGAACCAGCTCCAAAAAAAGCAAAAACTGTTATTTCGGCTGGGAAAGTGATGGCGACTGTTTTTTGGGATAGTCATGGAGTTATTTTATTTGATTATCTCCAAAAAGGAAAAACCATCCAGGAGCATTCTACGCATCATTGCTTGACAAGCTAAAAGCAGAACTTACGGAAAAACGGCCACATTTACAGAAAAGGAAAATCCTGTCTCACCAAGATAACGCACCGTCTCACACGTCAGCGGCTGCCATGGCGAAAATCCACGAATTACGGTTTGAACTGCTTGACCATCCGCCTTACTCACCAGATCTAGCCCCTAGCGATTTCTTTTTGTTCCCTCATTTAAAAATTGCGCTCTGAGGACAGAGATTTTCGTCAAATGAAGAGGCAATCACCTTCGTGAACCACTATTTTGTAGAGAAAAACGCGGAGTACTATTTGGACGGGTTACAGAGATGGGAGCATCGCTGGGAAAAGTGTGTAGAATGACAAGGGGACTATTGAAAAATAAAATAAAATATTCAGAAAAAATATCTTGTATCTTTGTTAGGTCGGAAACTTTTCAGACCACCCTCGTAGATAAAAAAAACCCTAGAAGTCACTTGATAACGGTCAGTGATACTTCTTACCGAAACGTTGTCTAAGCAAAGATAAATACAGACAATAAAAGTCCGAAATTCTTTTAGTTTCCAATACTGAATACTACTTAGTCTACCACATCATTAATGTCACATATAATAAAATTACAACAGAACAGTTTCATTGACAACCCCTGCTATAATATTTTTCTGTCACAGATACTGAAGATATTGTTATAATCCTTTTGGTAAATTGATTCACTTTTAGGGGGAAGTACCGCTTGTCGTGTTTCTTCAACTTTCATTAATATTTTCTCCATTTTAATGGAAACGTACTCAAACCTGTGCCGAATTCGTACGAAAGGCATTTTTTGTCAAAAATCTGAACTCCATGCGACAACAACCGTCAATTTATAAACAGGTCATTTATTACAATAGTAACCTGGCAACAAATAATGTTCCTACCTTTGAATAAGAAGACTAAGGAAGGAGCATATCAAAAATCTTAGGTGCACCGCGATGGGCCTCAAATATGGCCGACTTAAATTCCGGTTTATCAGTGTCGTTCTAATTTTATTTAAAAAATGTAAAACTATGATGTAGGGTAGACGTGGGGTAGACTCAATAATTTGTTGTTTTATTTTACGTTGTGAATAAATGTTGGTAGTTATTAAAATTGTTATAAAAATATATAATTCTAATAAAAATATTTAAGTTATAATAAGTATTTATTAACACAAACATCCGATACGCTACTGAAGCAGGTAAGTCAAATTAACGTATCTAAATTCTTTGACATCTAATCTTTGACAAGTAATAAATAAAAGCTAAAATGCAAGAAAAATATATAATTTAGTTAATTTAAGTGAATTTCATAAATGATCGGTTTACTACACGTATGTATATTATATAGTCACTTACTAGCGAAAAGTTGTTCCATTACACAACCAACTATTTTAGAGTCTTTTTCGATAAATCGCGATAGTGTCACTGTTAATTTAAGTTCTGCAACAATTTCCATCTAGATTTACTACCTTTATACAACTATCAGTAGTAGAATAAATAATAAATAACATAAAATAAGCTCCGTAAAGACTGACAAATCCACAAAATTTCAAATCAAATTCAAATGTGTCAAATGAATCGTCAAACAGAACTGTCAAGGATCCCCACCCTAGAGAGCTTTTATGGTGGCTTTTCCGCCCACCATGCATGAATACATGGATAGCATTATGCTCCTTCCTTAGTCTTCTTATTCAAAGGTTCCTACCAGAGCGTTGTTGCTAATATACCGGAAGATTAATAAATACAATATTTGTGTCGTTTTAAAATGGGACAAAATATACTAAATTCAGTAAGAAATAAAATTATCTATGTACCACTCACCGCGCACCGGTACGAAAAACATCAGGCACCTTAAAATTTTCATGTAATTTAGAGTTTAATATATTCCGTTCTAGTGAACCGATTTTGATGATTTTTTAAGCAACTTGTAGCTAAATTATTTTAATGTTAAAAGTTACCATCTGTCAATTATACGGGGGAAAACAAAATATTGATATTTTGGTGAAAGTTTGAAACACCCGGTGGAGTACGTTAACAAAGCAAGGAATTTAAAAATTATTTTATCATCTGGGTGAATATTTTCTTGATAGTTTGCTTTTTAATTCATCTCAATAGTTTTTTTTTAATATATTCGCTTTTGAAGACAGTAATATTTTTTCGTATTTTTACGTTAAAACCATGCCTTTTGTATTTGGTCCTAGTCATCAGACCTATAACTTAGTGGTTATGATTTATGTAATATCACTGCCTTTACAGGGATAGTTACTCTAGCAGATATGGTTTTAAGTTTAAAAGTTGATCTCCACCATGATCAATTAAAGCAACAACAGCCGATTACCTCATAACTTTAAAAACCATCCCTACCAGAGTAAACGTCAATAAATAATAATAATATGATATATCAATCAAAGTGACATTACAGAAACATTAAACACTTTTTTATTAATGCTAAAATAGGGTTAAAATTGTTACTGTCTTATTCATAAGCGAATATCTCCAATAAAAATAAAGTTATTGAGATAAATAAAAAAACAAGCCATCGAGAAGAGACGTAGGTACCTAGATGATAAAATGATTTTCCTTAAATGAAATGTGAAATGAAAATGAAATGTCTTGCTTTGTTAACATATTCCACAGGGTGTTTCAAACTTTTACCAAAATATCAACATTTTGTTTTCCCTCGTATAATTGACAGATGGAAACTTTCATTTTTAATTTAGAAAAAGACAATAAAAAGAAATTTAGCTGCAAATATCTTAAAAAATCATGAAAATCGACCTATTGGAACAAAATATATTAAACCTTAAAATACATCAAAATTTTAAGGTGCCCGTTTTTCGTACCGATGAGTGTATAAAGTGTTAATAACCTCGGCTAATTAACTCCCTTGATACATAACTATTGAATAAACCCAAATAAACACTACTTACAATAAACAAATGATTGAGATTTTTTACTTAATATAAACGAAAAAATCTTACCTTGTCTCAAAACAAAGACATACTCTCAAACATCGTAAAATAGACGAAAAAATAAAAAATCCCAATGGAGAAGACGAAAAAAATTCCCGGAAAAATGTATATTTTCCTACTCGCGTTATATCGACGACACAACACGCTGAAGAGCGCTAGAAGCAAAGTGAAAAGGTCTCGCTAGCGACGCTCTTTGCCCGAAACTGAGTCGCGAAACGCGGTTGTCGCGACGCTTGCCGTCGACGCTGCGTCCGCCTCATCCAGCTGGAGCAGAGGACCAGACGCCTGGACAGGCGTCCCTGCCAGCGTCGGTACAGAGCGCTCTTCCGACTCCCAATCGATGGCCGAACTGCACGCGGGGACTTCGAGCGGGCCCGCATCATTGACGTAGTACCACAAAAACAAACGAAGAATATTATTGGGCCATCCTGTACAGGGTGTCCTCTTTTTGTTTGTTTTACAGGCTTTCTCGTGTATGAGTAGAAAAACAAAGATGCGGTTTTCACATTACTATACTACCATATGATCGAAAAAACGGCGTCCAGTTGGCTTGGAAATGACGATCGATTACATTTCCCCGAGGGTTGTCTCGCTGTTGGAATTACATTACAGGGTGGGTCAAATTCGACGCTTTTGAAGGAAAACACAGTTTCCTATAGGAAATAGACGAAAACTAATATTCGCTTCTGGAGCTCAATTTTTATTAAAAACATGATGATGAAAACCGCACATCGATATCTGTTGCCCTTTATGAGTTACGTGGTGTTTTCCAAAAATGTGCATTTTTAACAAATCGTTATAACTTTCTTGCTATGGAAAATTTTGTATTTTTGTGAAAACATTTCCATGACATTTTTAACGTAGAGTTTAATGGTTTCAGTATATTTTTTTTTAAATTAATAATTTCAGAGTTATAAACAAAAAAAAATATTTTTTATTTGGGAGACCCTGTATATTTTTAATTAAGTGAAAAGGACTTAAAATTACCTTTCCAAAAATATAGCACACTTGATATTTTGTTATAGTCCCCTTCGAAATACAGAATTTTTAATAATTTGATACCACACACTTGGTATTTCGAGCCAAATTGTCGTTATGATGAACCGCAGGTTACAATTTCAAATAAACCATATGCAAAAATGTCAAAAGTTGAACGTTGAACGACATATGATATGTCGTTCTATTCAGAGTGTTATTTTCTATTGAGTTACAATTTCAAATAAACCATATGCAAAAATGTCAAAAGTTGAACGTTGAACGACATATGATATGTCGTTCTATTCAGAGTGTTATTTTCTATTGAATAAAGTAAAAAAATACCGAGAGTGCCATTTAAAAATCAAATGTTGTAGTCATTTCCGGTGAAACCGGAAGTGACCGAAAACAATTGAATATTGACAATCAATCCTAATTTATGTCATATACTAACATACCAAATCTCGTTGTTTTATCTGAAAAAATAAAAAAGTTATAGGTGTGAGCCACTTTTGAGACGCACCCGGTATAGTTTAAATTGTTAAAAAATTCTGCATCTCTCATTGCAAATATTATTTTCATTTTAATTGTTGCTCACTGCAAAAAATTTTTGCATTCCAGCCGGCGCCGTTCAAAGCCTACTTATTCACAGTGGGTGAATTTTTAAAAACTCTATATCTCGAAAAGGAATCGAGCAAAATATCAAGTATGCTATACTTTTGAAAAAGTAATTTTAAATTATTTTCAACGAATTAAAAATATACAGGGTGTCCCATATAAAAAATCAATTTTTCTGTTGTTAATTTTTAAATGATTAATTTTAAAAAATTATATTTAAACCATTAAATTCTACGTAAAAAGGTGCTTCGGAAATGTTTTCACAAAAATACAAAATTTTCCACAGCAAAAAGTTACAGCGATTTGTTAAAAATGCACATTTTTGAAAAACACCCCGTAT
The DNA here is from genome assembly GCF_002938485.1 of Sitophilus oryzae. NCBI lineage: Eukaryota > Metazoa > Arthropoda > Insecta > Coleoptera > Curculionidae > Sitophilus > Sitophilus oryzae. Next base: position 2,964,133 of record NW_022146424.1, read on the forward strand.
GTCCGAAACGGTAACAGATATTGATGTGCGGTTTTCACTGTCATGTTTTTTATAAAAATTGAGCTCCAAAGTTATAGATATTTTTGATGCACTTGTGCAGTAATTCTATACACAGACACTAGCGTGGAATAGTAAATAACCAACATTTGACGTTGAATAAATGATTTAATTGTTTTGATTACCTAATTTAAACAGGCCGCTATGTTAAAAAGTGAAATAATGCATTTTTTACAAGATTAATAAAAATAAGTATAAAGCAGGAACGGATATACGGTAGGGGTAATGGGGGACAGGGCCGTATCTGGGGAGGTGTTTTGGGGGTTCAAACCCCCCCCCGAAATTATGGCCGAAAATTTTTAAAAAGTAATGATCATTAAGTAAGTAAGTAAGAACGAAACAAAAAAGAAGAAGAAGAAGATGGATGAATATCAATGACTAAAGAATACCAGGACATGTAACGTCCATATACGGGCTGCAGCAGAATTTGTGACCTTAGACGCCAACTTTTTAGACATAACGACATCATCAGCTGGTCATCAGCGACAATTTTAGCGATTTTTAATAGTTGGTTGTGTTTTGAAAAATTCCGAATACTTCCGAAATAAAATGAAAAACACATTTTCATGGCCACTTTTTCTGCTCTATAATTCTGTGTGATTAAATATTGACTCTGACGTTTCGGCTTCTGGCGACCATCATCAACTTAATTTTTTTAAATACGGACCTGATTTTTTTTCAATTTAATTAAATCCTTTCATCACTCTTAAAACACTATAGTCACTTTGATATTTGCCGACATTTCGTACAGAAAATTCCATCCAGGCCCGTTCCTGGGGTATCTGTCGCCTACGTGCAGCATTCTTTGGTGCGCCCTTTTTATATTTAAATCAATTATATATTTTAATCTTAATCTCAAAAATTTAAAGAATTTATAATCTGCCACAAACGAGCAATATGTAATTGGAAATGTAAAAAAACTATTCTAATTAAAGTATAAAAACATTTATTAAATAAAGCAAACAAACAAAACCACAAAAATATTTAGTAACAAAAATAGTACCCTAAAGAAAAAAACTGACCCATTTTATATGAAATATATAAAAGCAATAAACTAAAAATCGGAAATAATATGCATGTATTGATTTCTTTCGAAAATTGACAACTATGAAACTATGAACCCTTCCCGGACACAAACGGTACATTGTGAGACAGGAAATTGTAGAGAGAAACAAGCCCTATAACATAGGATACAACATTTTAATGAACAGTGCTTTCCATAAAATCAATAAAATGAAAAATATACGAAATAATATACATGTACTGATTTCTTTCGAAAATCGACAACTATGAAACTATGATCCCTTCCCCGATACAAACGGTATATTGTAAGACAGAAAATTGTAGAGAGAAACAAGCCCTATAACATAGGATAGAACATTTTAATGAACAGTGCTTTCCATAAAATCAATAAAATGAAAATATACGAAATAATATACATGCACTGATTTCTATCGAAAATCGACAACTATGAAACTATGATCCCTTCCCCGACACAAACGGTACATTGTGAGACAGGAAATTGTAGAGAGAAACAAGCCCTATAACATAGGATACAACATTTTAATGAACAGTGCTTTCCATAAAATCAATAAAATGAAAAATATACGAAATAATATAAATGTACTGATTTCTTTCGAAAATCGACAACTATGAAACTATGATCCCTTCCCCGATACAAACGGTATATTGTGAGACAGAAAATTGTAAAGAGAAACAAGCCCTATAACATAGGATACAACATTTTAATGAACAGTGCTTTCCATAAAATTAATAAAATGAAAAATATACGAAATAATATACATGTACTGATTTCTGTCGAAAATCGACAACTATGAAACTATGATCCCTTCCCCGATACAAACGGTACGGTGAGACAGGAAATTGTAGAGAGAAACAAGCCCTATAACATAGGATACAACATTTTAATGAACAGTGCTTTCCATAAAATCAATAAAATGAAAAATATACGAAATAATATACATGTACTGATTTCTGTCGAAAATCCACAACTATGAAACTATGATCCTTTCCCCGACACAAACGGTACATTGTGAGACAGGAAATTGTAGAGAGAAACAAGCCCTATAACATAGGATACAAAATTTTAATGAACAGTGCTTTCCATAAAATGAATGACAGATTGCCCTAGACTTGTTTATTCGGTGCGGCCAACGCAAAAAAGACGCTAAGCAAACTTTATTCTATGATGTATGTTTAAGTATTTGTTTATTAACAAGAAAGCGTATCGGTTTTTTGTTACAAAGTACTGATTGACACTTTGATTTTGCGCCCCCAAAATGTTGCGCCTGCGTGCGTGCACGCACTGCACGCTCGCCAGGAACGGCCCTGATTCCATCACCAGAATATTTTATGCAAAAAAAAATAAAAAAAAGGCAATACACAGCATTTTATTGAACATCAAATTGCGCAACTTTGCCTCCATTTAACCAATCCTGTATCTCTTACGGTTTCCGAAATCCCAATGATGAGCGTCGAATTCGAGCCACCCTGTACATACCATGCAATATAATGTGTTTAGTTTATGGTACTTAGTTTTGAAATTGATAATAATCCCAATTTAAAAATACAAAGAATTCGTTATTTTATAATTTTAGAGAAGTTTTCTTATACAAAATGAACGCTCCATGGATAACGACAGCTTGTATTAAAATGAAATTTTATGGGCGTGTGAAGGTAAATTTAGAGCGCTTTTTGAGTGTTCTTGCGTGTTTTATAAAAAATATAAATTTGATGTGGAATTTTTTGGGGTCACCCTGTAGAACAACATATTTTTTAAAAATTATGCTATAAAATTAATCTACATCTTTGTAAGGCCATCTCTGTAATCTACATCTTTGTAATCTACATCTTGCCTATATGTAGGTCGTTCTCCTTGGAGCCTTGCTGGTCATATTTAAAAACCATTCAGTATAAATTATAACGTTATGATATTCCGAAATTAGAAATTTTATGAAAAAGTATCGACCGAGTAAAAAATCCTCCAATTTTCCGAAAACTTCGATAATTTTTTATAAATCTACTTACCTATATACATTCCTATATACGTTTTTAACAATGCATATTATTTCTTTATGAGAAACTATATATATACAGCTTTTAACTTTTTATCGAATTCAAAATTTAATAATTAATTTTATTCTAAAAAAAATGTTAGTACTTACGATTATTACCTACGCCATTTTCAGTTAAAATTTCTTAACTTAAAAAAACTGCGTTTTTTTTCGAGTTGTTTATTTAAAAAAACAAATTCTTGTTGCCATGGACACAGCCACCTACATATTATGTTACTAATGTGCTAATACCAAATACTTAAATTTAATAAAGCATTGAAAATCTCTGTTGAAAACGGCCTACTATAATTTTTAAACGCTCCTACAAGTTTTGCGTCAAATACTTATTATTATTTTTTCATGTTGTACAAACATAGTGAAAGTTAAAATTTACTTCAGATATTGAACAAGATATATAAGTAAATTATTTAAGCAAATTTAATTAGATAAGTAGTAATTATAATAATAGAAAAATTTACTTAAAATAAGATTTTTTCTACAATTTACAGCGCCATTTATGCAACAATTTTCGTAATTGATTTTTTCGCAATAAATGTTTTCTGTAACCCAGACTGTCACATTTCACTACGCTTCGTATAGATGTCGCTGAATCCCTTGTTTTGTACGTAAAACAGGCTTATCATTACACACTGTACACTGTTTCATACTTCCATAATGGTGTATTCGAAATCATATGTTTTTGTGAGTGATATCTCTATGAATAAATACATCATGTAAGTATTTAAAAGCCATATTTCAATATTTAGTGCTAAATTAAACGTTTTCTGTTGGCGTTGGTTAATTATATAAAGGGAAAAGCCTTTGATCCTTTGTGTGGTGTGATAGGGATTTTTTAATCTGTCATGGCACTCATGGCCACAATCTCTCCTCGCAGCAACTTGACGTGGTCGTCGAAAATCCATTAATATAATAAACTTTTAATACGCAAATTGTATTTTCGCTGTGAATCTTCCTATTGAAAAATCCCCGAGAGCTTTTCGCAATGGATCTAATTCATAGGAGGTAGTGTAAAAAAACGATTGTATGGATTTTTTCGTCAGTCAACATCTGTAGTTGGCTGATACACTCGTTAATAGTTTTATTTCATTTTGATATTCAATGTCGTATTTTACTTCAAGGAGCAACACCCATTGGCTCTTTGTTTCTGATGTATAAATATTTTTATTTATTTTCTTTTTGAGTAATATTTTAGTTCAGTGAAATTAAGTAATTTTGATCAATGAATAGGTATGACAAGCTTGTTTATGTTATTTGTGAATACTAGATTTTTGGTTCCTAGATTGATTTGGAAAATGTAAAATGATCTGCTATTTCAAAAGTTTACTTTGTAAAAATGAAAGAGAAGGTTGTAGGTATTTTTAAACATAGTAAACAGTTTGTTAATTCAACCTTTGTATAATTGATAATTACGATTGTCGATAATTTATTATATTAGAATTATATTTACCTACTGATTACACACACTTTAACAGTTATTTTGTAGTTTTTAATCTGTAACCTTCAAACTTATTTATCACGTTTGTCTAAATTGACAAGTGGATATTTACCTAATACAGAATTTGTACATGATGACTTTTCAGCAGAGCCTAAGCGAACTTGAGCAAGTCAGTCGAATATTAAAAGGGAATGTGTGTCATCAGTAAGTGGAGGAGCTTAGAACGCTTCGTCTATGGCAGATCCAGCTAACGCGTTCGCTGCTGCAAGCACTAGCCGCCGCAAGCGTGTGCTGCAATCGCAGCTCAAGTCCGAGGCCAAGCGCCTACGGAAGTCCTCACTCGAAGAGTCCAGCTCGCAACCTAGAAGCAATTGCTCCACTTCAACAAAGACAGGGGGCAGTGTAAAGGTAATGAATCTATTTTCTCTACCTAGACAGAATGCCATTCATACTATTTATAGACTTTAGATATATCCAGAGCTGAAACAAGTCACTTTCAAAAACTTAAATTCTTAAGTTCTAAGTCATGTAAAATCTAAAAGATTTTAATCTTAAGTCTTTGACTTAAATCATTTTCTTTCAAGTCAATAGTTTTATAGACTTTAGATATATCCAGAGCTGCAACAAGTCAATTTCAAAAAGACTTAAATTATTAAGTTCCAAGTCATGTAAAATCTAAAAGATTTAAATCTTAAGTCAATTTCAACATAAAGTTAAAATTATTTAAATCTTAAGTCTTTGACTTGAATCATTTTCTTTCAAGTCAAGTCATTTTGTTAAGGACTTAAATCAGTATAATAATTTAAGTTGTTTTTATGACTTGTAATCTATATTTTTGATTTAAATCATGATGATCTGCGAGTTAAGTCAGCAAAATGACTTAAATCAAAAAATGCAGCTCCTTAGAAGCAAAAAGGACACTTTAACTTAAATTACCTTCTTTTTTACTCTAATTTACAAAACCATCTACTATTTTATTTGTTTTGTTATAGGTTAAGTCAACTAAATCCCAAACTGCTAATAACAAACGGGAGCGGTCGAGGTCTCAAGAAGGCCCCACATCGTCTACATCTTCCCACAAGGACACCTCCGCACACAACAACAACATTCTCTTTACGAGGAGAGCGTCCAGGTCGAATCCTATTGATCTAACTCCTTTGGATATCGAGGGTCCCGAACACAAGACGAAAAAGAAACACAAAACTGACAAGGAGAAATCCAAGCCACACAGCAAATCCGTGGATTTGGAAGCTTCAACGTCTTCGGAAATCAACATAACAATTAAGAAAGTGAATTCAGCATCACAAAAACCGAAAGAAAAGACCAAGAATAACAAGAAGAACAAGGAGTCAAAACATCTAGACCGTAAAGCGTCCAAAGAAAAGGGATCTGAGAGAGATAGAAGCAGTTCTCAGGAGAAAAAGGACAATTTGAGAAAGCACAGGAACAAATCTAATACTAGTTTAAGTGTTAAGTTAAATTATACTCTAGGCGTAGAAGATTTTGAACCAAGTACTTCAGGTTTAAACAGTACATATCCACAGACGCAAGTAAGTTTTCAATTCTTCATTTAAATGTTGATTTAACTGACCAGAGAACTGTGTTAACGTAAACCGCTTTGACATACAAGTGTATCATTAAAAAGATTAAGGTATTCTCCAACTCTAAATGAGAAGCAAAAACCCCTCACCATTTTTATTTTGGGTATTAATGAAATATAGTTTCATCTCAAGGTATAAATCAGATGGTTATATTATATAAAAATATCCTATTTACAAATATTAACAAGGAAGATCTTAACTTGTTCGAAGCATCAAATTAAATAAGGTGTCATATGTCTACAGTTTATATGAAAATGTATTTCTACAGGTACCCAATATACGACAACAAAATATAAGATTATTTACGTATATTTTGAAACAATTTGTATGTTTCTATTAACATTTTAGGTTCACAAGTATTCTTTAAGGAGCCAATCAAAGTCTACAGAGAAACCTTTGATCTCAGCTACAATTACTAGCAACAACCAAACCAAAAACCAATTAGGCGGGGTGGTACCACACCAGCAGCAGAACTGGAAAAGGTAACTTTTTATCTAATATAACCATAGTAAATATTTATACATAATGTTTCTAAAAAAATACAAATATTTCAACTGGCAGTAGTATTTTGGCACCGGATATGTGTCTCTTTATTTTTTTAGTTATGTGTCTATCTCATTTTCAAAGTTATGGGTCTATCTGGTGTCTATCTGATACATATTATAGACGCCAAAGTTTGTATGATGGATGTTTCTTACTCTTTCACGCAAAAACTACTAAATGGATTTTAATGAAACTTTACAATAATATAGCCTATACATCAGAATAACACATAGGCTATAATTTATAAAGCTATTGTGTAAATTGTCCAAAATATAACGATAATGTTGAAAAATAATACACTGTTCCTTTAAATTCTGTCAAACGAATTGTAGACTATAAATTACAACTAGACACATCATAGGTACTTTCAAATATTGCCACTATGTGCTATAATAAATATTACACTTTATATTAATAAAATTCGATTTTTTTGCAGACGAAGTCGCGGGAAAAAGCCTAGTCTTTTATATTTTCATGTATATTTTAGAATCTTAGTCTTGAATTTCAAATACACTTTGTCCGATAAATCTCATTTGTTGCGGATTGCATACTGCTTATTATTTTATTTAACAATCTAATTAATGATGAGCATGTTAAATAGTGATTTTTGAAAGCTCGTTTTTCAGATCTACATTCGGCAAAAGGGAACTTGCAGCACTGGGGGCAGTGAGCAGCAACACCAGCACTTCCAGGCCTGTAGCCCTGCCATCGCACCACAGCAACTCCAACATTGTCCAGGAAAACGGAGCGGAGCCCTCGAGGCTCAGTCGTACGGGAGCGGTACTGCGCAGGAGCACAAGAAGCAGCAAAGGTACGTTTTTTTTCACCTTTTCTTCTAGACAAATGGAAAGAAATATTTATAAAATTGAGTACATTATTTTATTTTTACGTCAGCCTAATAATTTGCTTATATGATGATATTCAAAGTCTAAAATGGCATTACTCGCTAGTTTTGAAGTGCAATTAGTGGTAAAAGTTAAAAGTTTGTTAACTTTTTCTACTAATTATTGAAAATTACTACCACTGATTTTAACGTTCTGAATGCTTACATTGAAATTAGAGGAACAAACTTACTACGCTAATTGAAACCAGTAATTTATTCCACTAATTTCCGAATGAAGCTTTAAGCTTCATTCAGAGCCTCGCAATTAGTGGAATAAATTAGTGGTTTCAATTACACTTTATACTTTTTAATTTACGATCGTTCGTAATGTCTAAAAACACAATTAAAATTAATATCTATTATTTAACTAATTATTATCTATCAACAGCTTGGGGTATCAGGTGTATTCATAGAGAAAGCTTAATATTTAGCTTATAAAACAAAGTTTTGATTTCTAACCATAATTTCTCTAAACGGATAATATAAGGTCCAAAATGACATTCCAAAGTTTGTTAGCTTTTTCCACTAATTGAAAATTCGTACCACTAATTTTGATGTTCTAAATGCATACATTCGTTAAGAAATTAGAGTAACAAACCTCTACACTAATTGAAACTACTAATTTGTTCCACTAATTGCAATGTTCTGAATGAAGCTTTACTACCACTAATTTTGACGTTCTGAATGCTTATATGATGACAATCAATGTCTGGAATGACATTACTCGCTAGTTTTAAAAGTATAATTAGTGGAAAAAGTTAAAGGTCTGTTAACTTTTTCTGCCAATTTAAAATGACTACCACTAATTTTGATGTTCTGAGTGCTTACACTGAAATTAGTAAAACAAACTTCTACGCTAATTAAGACTACTAATTTATTCCACTAATTGCGATGTTCTGAATGAAGCTTTACTACCACTAATTTTGACGTTCTTAATGCTTATATGATGACAATCAACGCCTGGAATGACATTACTCGCTAGTTTTAAAGTATAATTAGTGGAAAAAGTTAAAGGTCTGTTAACTTTTTCTGCCAATTGAAAATGACTACCACTAATTTTGATGTTCTGAGTGCTTACACTTAAATTAGTGAAACAAACTTCTCTACGCTAATTAAGACTACTAATTTATTCCACTAATTGCGATGTTCTGAATGAAGCTTTACTACCACTAATTTTGACGTTCTGAATGCTTATATGATGACAATCAATGTCTGGAATGACATTACTCGCTAGTTTTAAAGTATAATTATTAGTGGAAAAAGTTAAAGGTCTGTTAACTTTTTCTGCCAATTTAAAATGACTACCAATAATTTTGATGTTCTGAGTGCTTACACTGAAATTAGTGAAACAAACTTCTACGCTAATTAAGACTACTAATTTATTCCACTAATTGCGATGTTCTGAATGAAGCTTTACTACCACTAATTTTGACGTTCTGAATGCTTATATGATGACAATCAATGTCTGGAATGACATTACTCGCTAGTTTTAAAGTATAATTAGTGGAAAAAGTTAAAGGTCTGTTTACTTTTTCTGCCAATTTAAAATGACTACCAATAATTTTGATGTTCTGAGTGCTTACGCTGAAATTAGTGAAACAAACTTCTACGCTAATTAAGACTACCAATTTATACCACTAATTTCGAGGTTCTGAATGAAGCTTAATTCGATTTAATTAAAACGGACCGTTTTTTCGTCTACACTCAAGGTTTTACTTGATACGTTTTGACTGAACAGGTAAAAGTTATGCGTAGACGGGGGGAGCTTAAAGCTAAGATATAATAAAATATGAATGGCACCAATTTAAAAATAATTATTTATCGATTTTGTATTTGTATTGTGTTCAAATAAATTAACTAACAGATAGCAATGGCAAAAATATCATTTATGTAAAATTAAATAACTGCCTTTTAAAATTCAAAACATCTGTTTTACTGTAATCTCATATTTATTTTTTGGATTAATGGTAGTAAATTAAAGGAGATAATTTTGTAACTATTTATTTATTTGGCAAAACGAGGTTTTTATGACCAGGGAATGTTTTTAATATTTCCTCTTTAAGTCGTTTTGGAATAAAATATCAATTACGATTTATTTACCAAATATTTAGTTTAGTAAATAAATAATTCATAAGTAAATATAATGGATTGTTTGTTTTTTTCTGTCGATACATATACGGAATGAATTATTGATAGTTGTGCCAGAAAAAGTTTTCGATCTCAGAAAAATAAGTAAACCTAGAGGGATTACAAAATACTTGTTGGTAGAACCGTCATGTTTAATATGTGTTTTTATTTAATTTGCAGAGATATTTTACCGGTACAGCGTTGCCCGCTTTTACATATTTTCTTTTAATCAAAATATTTTAGGAAACAAAAATTAATTTATTATAAATATATAAACAGTTATTATTTACGTCAACAAAACTCTCTTAACAGCACTTAAGGGACATAAAGGTTCATTATTACCGCTTTTCCTTTCAAGATATTCTAATAAGGTTGCGATGAGTTTTTTGCAACTGCTGTTTAGCTGCTTCGGCCATTTTGTACGCCTCGCATTACAAGCAGTTCTAAAAAGAACAATCTTCGACTGCAAGCTCTACTAGTACAATAATTTCAGCTTAAAGTATCACAACACAATTCAGTTCGGACTCCTAATACAATTGTCAAAACGAATCAAAATGTCATGAAATAAATTAAACTACAAAAACAACAAAAAATAAATGTGGCAACTTGACATTTTTTACAGCAGAGCTAACACCGAATGGCTAGCGGGAAGTAGTGATACCGGGTGTTGCATCGTCGGACGGGACATAGGAAATCCCATGTAAATTTTAATGGGGTCAGTTATTGGCTTCCCTAATTATTTTAGAAAATAATTCTATTTAGGTTTATTGAAGAGCACTAAAAACCCACATTCAAAAGAATAACTTTAGATATCTTTGATTAGCTCGTTTACGAGTTATCGCCGATTTCTTTTTAAATATTTCTCCTTTCTTATGGCCCTGTATTTACTTATGAGCACCAGTTAAGATAAAAGATAACTGTCAAATGAAGTTGTCATTTCAGAAATTTACCATGAATTTACCTATTTAGTGCTTTATTATTATTGAAAATTCATTCCTACATCGGAAATCTTAAAGATGTATTTATAACTACAAATTAATATGAATTAAAGTAAAATAAAGTAATCAATTACAAGGTTAATTATAGTATTATTACAATATTCAATAACTTATTAATTTAGGTGCTATTAAATTGTTAGAACTTTAAGATTTAAGAAAATGTTCAAATATTCCTCCATCGACTACTAGACAATAACCCTGGCGATCATAAAATTCTCTTCCTACATTCGCTAGTTGGTAAACTGAAATTCTATTGCATTCGGCAGAAATAGCATTTTTTAAGTCGTCTAGATTTGGGTATTTTTATTCTTGTATATCCTGTGGGCTATTTAAAAATGGCCCCAGAGAAAGAAATCATTTGGCGAAATATCAGGAGACCTTGCTGGCCAATTTACTGTGTGATTTAGGCCAATAACGTTTCCGTTAAAACTATTGTCTAAATATTCCCGAACAGCCAGGGTACTATGTGCCGGGCAGCCAACCATTTGGTACCAAACTTCCTGATTTTCCCTAGCGGCATCATGTAAAGCAGGTAAAATATGATTTTCGAGTAGTTCCAAATAATATTATGCATTTAAATTACGCGTAAGAAATTATGGCCCCATAATATTGTGTCCGAATATCCCTGCCCAAACATTTACTTTCTGTGGATATTGCGTCCTTGTTTCGACAAACCTGTTTTGGTTTTCTTTGTTCCAATGTTGATAATTTTGAACATTGGGTTCATTATTTAAGGTAAACGTGCATTCGTCAGTGAAACATTTGTTTTTTAAAAATTCCCTATCCATGTTTGCTCTTTCCATCATATCAAAACAAAACGCCTGCCGCCGTATTTCGTCCCCATCTCGTAGCTCTTGGTGCTTTTCATATTTGAAGGAATAGTATTTATGTCGTTTCAAAATTCGTAACGCTGCAATGTGATCTATTCCTATTTCATCCTCAAGTTTTCTTGTGCTGATCTTTTCATCGTTCTCTTCCACACACAATAAAACTTCCAAGTCGGTATCATTTCTTGCATCTTCTCTTTGTTCCTGCCTTGCTTCACATCTGCAGTTATTTATTAGGGTACCTTTGGTCTCAAATCTCTGGATATTCCTTGCGATTTTAGATTTTCCAGGTATCGGTCTATTCGGATACAGAGCAGCAAACATGGACACCTTTTGATAACTATTTCCTTGATAATACCATTTAATCATCAATACTTTTTCTTCGGTAGTGTAATTCATGGCTAATATTTTCGATGTAAGCACTAAATAGATAAATTTCTGAAATGACAACTTCATTTGACAGTTATCTTTTACCTTGACTGGTGCTCATAAGTAAATATAGGGCCATAAGAAAGGAGAAATATTTAAAAAGAAATCGGCGATAACTCGTAAACGGGCTAATCAAAAATATCTAAAGTTATTCTTTTGAATGTGGGTTTTAGTGCTCTTCAATAAACCTAAATAGAATTATACTCCAAAATAATTAGGGAAGCCAATAATTGACCCCATTAAAATTTACATGGGATTTCCTATGTCCCGCTCGACGATGCAACACCCGGTATATGCTACTGTAAATGTCCGAAATGCGGTAAAAACTAAGATAAGCGCGCTAAACCTAGGATTTACCAAAATCACTAACTAATTAAGTTAGCCTGGTTATTTATATGGTGTTAATGCATTGGTTAGCCTGGTTATTTGGAGGGTGTTAATGCATTGGTTAGCCTGATTATTTCGGGGGTGTTTGTGCATTGGTTAGGTGGTTATTTGGTAGGGTTGGTTGGTTTTTACTACCACTTGCTGACATTTACAGTAACATATATATTTCATATCCATTAAACTTTTAGTTACGTAATTGAGGGCGCAATTTTTAAATTCATTTTTGCCAACCATGACATATTCGGCGCCGTGCTGACTTAACTGGAATTTAAATTTTGCGCTGGGGATTCAGGCTCTGCTGTAAATATGTCAAGTTGCATTTATTTATTTATTTAGTTCCTGACATTATTGTTATTCGTTTTGACATTTCAGTTTTGTATTACGAGTTTTTGGTTTAAATAAATAGTATAGTGATACTTTAAGCTTGAAAATGTTTACTAACACACCTTGCAGTAGAACATTGTTCTTTTTAGAACCACGTTTAGTGTGAAGTGTAAAAGATAGCTTAATAGCCGTAAAAAACGCATTGTACCTTATTAGAATATTTTGAATGGGAAAGCGGTAGTAATGGCCCTTTACGTCCCTTAAGTGCTGTTAAGAAGGTGAGTTTTTTTATGTCAATAATAACTGTTTATATATTTACAATTATTAATTTATTTTTGTTTCCTAAAATATTTTGATTAAAAGAAAATATATAAAAGTGGACAACGCTGTGCCGGTCAAACTTAATCACATGACTAAGAGTTTATTTGGTATGAACTGTATGTAGATTTGGGTATGCCCGGAAACGGTATGATATTCTTCATTTAAACCGTAATTTTGACAAAATTTTGGTTCGGTCAAGCAGAAATTATCATCAATTATCATTTTAGAAGCTACTATGACGTCTTTTTTTTCAATTATACCATTTTGTGTCAGAATATTGCCCGTTTTTATAGCAGTACATTTCACACCCACTCATTAACGTTCTAGTATTTTCCTCTACGCTTCCAATAAGTTTCGCCGTCGTCGACCTGATAATTAGCGTTATGGAGATAATTTCCTAATCTTATCGGGATTTTTATTGAAAAACGAACGCGCTGCCTGCGCGGATCGACACCCGTTTTCTTGTAATTGAATGTTTTGTTTAATTGAACTTTTATCAGTGTGCCGCGGTCGACTGCAAAAATAACGTTGTCGAATGCCGTTGACGTTACAATATTGAACGTGTCGTTTTTCAATTTTTAAAAAAGCCGTGTTGTGTTCTACATAATTTAATATGTTGAATAATTGTATGAGTCGGACGTTTCAGTTCAGTGTTTTGCCGTATAATTGCATCGATTTTTACCATAGGCTTTTTAAGTTTTTTTGGTACGTTATTTCTTTTGTTTGGTGCTAAAAAAAGTATTATTCCAAGCAGCTGTTATCTGTCAAAGTTTCAATAAATTATTTGATTGTTTCCTTTAGGTTTATTCATATACAGGGTGGTCCGGACTGTATTCCGGAAACTTCGGCAGCATGTTCTGCTGATAAAAATAAGTAAAAAAGTTTATATAAATGTATGTCCTAAAATGCTTATTTTCGGAGATACAGGGTGTACAAATTTCATTTTTTGACGTGAGAAATTTGATTTTGATGTCAATATGACTCCTATTTGTAGGGGGCGCCACCCAAGAACGGTAAACTAATAGGATTGCTCACCCTCATAAGACGTACGTTCGCCTCTTCCCGCGCTTCAGCTGACAGTTGTGACGTCATTGTAGTTCTTGTCAAAGCCTTGTCATGATAGTGTGTATTATTAGTTGCCTATGGTAAACTTATAAAAGTAACAGCTGAGAAATTTTGAGTTAATTATTTTGTCAATTTTAAATGTGAAAAAGGTGTCTTTAAAGTTTTTAGAGCTATAGAGTGTATAAATACGTTCGTTTTGTGTTGTGGATTGTGACAAAGTGCTTTCTAAGTGCCCACGATTTTGTTTATTAATTATTTTGAAGCAAAATATGGAAGTACTCTAAAAAGAATGCTTGCAAAAGGTGATGCTGGGAACTGCTGTTCTTAAAAATGCATTATCCGAGTATTTAATACGATTTATACAGTTAATTTTCTATACTGCATACATATAAGGTGTTTAAATAAATAAACTAAATAATGAACGTTTTGCATTCGGCAACCAATAATGCACGTGTGTGTATTATTGGTAGCCGGATAGGGACTAAAAATCATGACAAGGACTACAATGACGTCACAAAGCGAGTAGTTTTCGCATGCACCTGGCGGACACTTTTGGCTGAATGAGCAGCCCTATTAGGTTAACTGTTCTTGGGCGCCACCTACATGCGTTTTAACTGTTTTGAAGGATAATAACTTTTCGTCCGTACCTGTATAAAACTACTAAGTAGAAAAATATACATTTACGACGTTTTTTATGTAAAAAAAGGTCTATTGGTAAAGATCGCTACGAGTAATGGTTCTCAAGATATTTGGAATCGAAATTATCAATACCTGTTATCATTGACAAATTTTAAATGTTTTTGCGCCAAAAATTCAACAGAAACTATTTCATCATAATTTATACGAAGAAAAATTTATGATTAATTTAAAAAAATAAGTCAAATAGTATCAATAATAAAATTCAGTCAAATAACTATCTCTACTCTCATGTTTATTTTATTTTCAATAATGACATGTATTGACTATTTCCATTCTGAATATATTGAGAACGGTTGCTCGTAGCTATTTTCACTATGAGACATTTTTACGTAAAAAATTACGGAAATGTATATTTTTTCACCCAATAGTTTTATACAAGTACGGACGGAAAGTTATTAAACCGAAACCGTTAAAACACATGTAGGTGACGTCCCTTACATTTACAATAAGAGTCATATTACATTACAATAAGAGTCATATTGACATCAAAATAAAATTTCCCACGTCAAAAAACCCTCAGACACCAATTTTTATCCAAATATTGATGTTACTTCAGAAATTATTTGGAAAAAGTCGAAATAAAAATGAAACTTCTACACCCTGTATCTCCGAAGCTAAGCATTTTAGGACATACATACTTAGGAATTTTTTACTTATTTTTATTTGCAAAATATGCTGCCAAAGTTTCCGGAATACAGTTCGGACCACCCTGTATAGAGGAAGAATATTTTTTTAACGGTGTAGTTTAAAATTCAAGAAAAATATTTTTTTGGAAAGAGATTTGTGTGTCTGCGAGAAAAAATGTTCTATCCTTTTTTAATATTTCTATAATTAGTGTTAATTTTTTTGACAAGTTTTACGTAAATTTTTAGTAAATTTCGTCTAGAGATTGACCTCATCATAATTATCACGATTGGTATTCCCCAACGTCTTTAAAGCCGTTTTTTTTTCGATCGCATGGTATTTTCTGTCATTTTTAGATGTCACCTGTCGAACTCTTCCTTGACATATTTTGTAAACATGTGTGATATAATCATAACACAAAAATTGATATTACTGGTAATAATACAATATACATATAGGGTCCATTTTTTGACAGCGACAGATGTCAATTTCCTCTGCTATTATATTATAACATACAGGGTGGCGCCACCCTGAAATTGTATTATTATTTTGCATACTACTGTGACCTCGTTTTTATTCAATCACGCTATATTTCCGTTTTTCTAGTGTTTTTTTTTGCTGTCGTCATATTCCTGATAGTATCTATATCTAATCTTATGATACTAATACAGTCTCAAATGTAAAATACTTACAATCGAAGTAAAGTAAATACAAAACGGATTAGAATGTCCAAATTATATTTTTAAACCAATAATGAAATGCTATTCAGCTTGAAAATTAACATTTAAAAAACAAGTTTTGCCATTTTAGGGGTTACTCTACCTTGTCCTCTCTGCTTTTTGTGTGTTTGTTTTTAAGCGTCTGTGTTTACACTGATGGGATCTGTAGACAAACAATAAGTTTCAATAATTTTTATGCGCGTTATATTTTGTTTATTATTACAAGATATATGGCAAACATTTTTTTTTGAAAATAACTTTTATACCAATGCTTCAGTGCATTGCATAGCAGTTATTGACTGAATTGCTGAGGTAAGTAATTTATTGGCAGTATTTTTATACAAAAATCTGCCTCTAATTCTAAAGCTTAAAATTATTTGTTATAATTGTTGTCTACTGTCGCATAGTAGATATTACAGAAGATAAATTTAAAGGGATATAGTTGGGAAAAGCATGTTAAAATTTAAAATCTAGAAAGATAATGACATATTATATAGAAAATAACTAAACCTAATAAAATTATGTTATTTTTAAATATTATTCGAAGAAGTATAATAATATAAAAGAATACTTTAGAGACTGTCTTGGTTGAATTCAAATAATAAACATTTAAATTTCAGTTGAATTATTTAGGAGATTCATGAACCCGACGTGCCGGTTAGACACTAGTAACTCCTTTATAACCAGGTATAAGAAGCATTTATTCAAAAATTAGGATAAATGAATAAGGAAATTTTGTATACAAAAGAACCTAAATAACAATAAAGTCATCAGAAGCAAATCATTTATAATAACAGCCCAATATAGCAGTTTATTTAAATAAGGTTTAGAGATTAAAATTCTGTTATAAATTCATTTACCTACATTGTAACAATGGTTACTTAGCTCTTGTTATTTATGACATGACTCATAAAAACATTTACCTGGGGGCTATTAAGGCGTTTGGGGCTATTAAGGCGTTTCACGGCAGAACTTACTTCAGAATCGTCTTTAATTGTGTTTATGATATTTCGAATACTAGGAATTTATATTATTTGTAATGTGTTATAGTTTAATTTACTAAAACGACCGAGTCTTCGTTCTGGCTGTTTCGAATGGTGTTTCTCAGTCGTTGGCTTGGTGTATTAGAAGCAGTACCATTTTTGAGACAGACATATTTTACTAATATGGTGATATATAGTCTAGAACGCGCAACTTATTTGTAATTATGTGTTTGAAGATATCGGTCTTAGTGCAATTTGATGTAAAAATATGCTTAGATTTTTACTAGGTAAGAGTTATATACACATGAATTTTTTTTTCGAAGTGAAATATTTTTATTTTTCGTCAATTTTTGTTACTAAAAGGGGTTTTAAACAGGGTTGGCATGATTTAAATCATTTTTTTAATTTTAATCATGTGATTTAAATAAAAAACAAAATAATTTTATTGAAACTTTATAATAAATCAAAAAATAACTGTAAAAGTTATAAAAATCTGTCCTAGAAAACTATAGAAAATATTTCTATAACAGATAATAAATCGAAAAATAATTGTAAATTTTATAAAACTATATAAAAATATCTATTAATCAATTTAAATGTTGAACCGATTTTTGAAGCAATTTCGTGTGAATCCATAAGACCGCTAAACGCAGGGATTCATTTTAAAATTTATGTGTAAGTGACAAAAATTGTTCAAAAATTCGCTGTTCGAATACATATCATTCGCAGACTAGTTCCAGAACTAGGTTCTTCTGATATAAAGTACATTTTTACTCGGAATAAAACACTATTTTTTTAAACATTACAAATAATTTTTTAATCAATTTCAAACATTGCAAATAATACAAACAGTAATCGAGAAACAATTTGTACACTCGTTGAATTTGACACTTCAGTTAAATAATATATTTTTGTACTTTGCGCTTAGGCGTAACAGTGCTTTGCTTTTATGCCTAGCCATTAAAATAACAAAAATTAATACTTTTGAGACGTTTGAAAAAAAAATCCTTTTCATCTGAAGCGAGCGACTTTTTTGCGGAATATATTGGTAACCGATGTGGAAAAATGACGCGCCGTAGAATTGTTAATGTTATCGGTTTCGCCCAGAGTTATAAAGATTTAGTCATTTAGGATAGGACTTTAATTGGAAATAAGTCCTAGACATTTGGAAATCCGATTTAAATATTGTTTTGAATTAAAATCAAAAAAATCTGATTTAAATCAAAAAAATCTGATTTTCTTGATTTTTTTTCAATAGTAATATAATTTCAGATTCATTTTTTGATAGATGGTTATTATTAATTTTCATTAACATGATATTTTTTTGCTATTGTTGAAGTATCACATTTTTCTTGACTATTATTACCCTTTCCGTAGCATTGAACTAATAGTATATTGTTTTGTTAGGAGCAAAAATGACACTTTTTGTGACGAGACTGTACGTACGACATTTAGGCGAGCCACAAAAAGTCATTTTTACTCCGAATAGAACATGCTATTTTTTCAAACTAAATAATTTTTTAAACAATTTCAAACGTTTAAATTATAAAAACTTTTGCGACCTTTGAAAAAAAAGTTATTTTAGGCTTCTTTAACATTTTAAAACAGTAAAAAATATGACGTTAATTAAAATTCTATCAATAACAATCTATCAAAGAATGAAAACGAAATTCTATTACTTTTGATTTTTAGGACTTTTCTTTAGGAAAAAATTCAATCATATTTTCATATTTTTTTTTAATCAAACGGTATGGAAATTTGGAAAAGTATAAACGGGATTAAACCATTTTAGAACAAGCAAAATTTTTATGAAGAATGTATTTTTCTCAAAATGTCGATAACAAAAAAGTTTTTCCTCTTGTAAAGACAATCCGGGGTCATACTGTATACCGGGTGCGTCTCAAAAGTGGCTCACCCCTACAATTTTTTTATTTTTTCAGTAAAAAAAACGAGATTTGGTATGTTAGTATATGACATAAATTAGGATTGATTGACGTATTCAACTGTTTTCGGTCACTTCCTGTTTCACCGGAAATGACTACAATTTTTGATTTTTAAATGGTACCCTCTGTATTTCTTTACTTTATTCGATAGACAATGTCATTCTGAGTAGAATGACATATCACATGTCACCTTTTGACTTTTCATATATGGTTAATTTGAAATTATAACATGCGGTTCATATCGAAAATTTGACTCGAAATACCGAAATTTGTATCGAATTATTCGTAAAAAAATGCTTTTTCCAAATATGCTAATGAGCCACCCTTGTTTCATTAGAAAAAATTGAGATATGATTAAAAATACGATTTGGGCATCTTTTAGCCGCCCAGGACAAGACACTAAAAACATTAGACGATGAAATCTATTTTTCCAAGACTCCTTGATTAAAAATTAGTATTTTTAACATAGCCGTGGCACTCTAGATTGAAATTTAAAATACGATTTTTTATTAAGCGAGAACGTCAAAAGTTGACATGTGATATGTCATTCTACTCTATGATGACTCTACTCGAATGACATGTTTTGTCGAATAAAGTAAAGAAAAAAAAGTTGTAGTCATTTGCGGTAAAATAGGAAGTGACCAAAAACAATTGAACACGTCAATCAATCCTAATTAATGTCATATACCAAATTTCTTTTTTTTATCTGAAAAAATAAAAAAGTTATAGGGGGTGAGCCACTTTTGAGACACACGGTATAACGACTAGTTCGTTGTCGCTTAAATTATTAGTTTGAGAATTCGCTAGTATACCATTAGGTATATAGTTTTTTTACTATAGATTTGGTGTAGCCGTTTAAGCAAATTTTGTTATAATTTTTCATGATAACCAGGTCCTGTGACTATTCGATTTGGCAACAGTCTTAGGATATTGGTTCTTTCTAAAAAAAATCTGATAGCACAACCATTAATCGGCGTTTTGTTTGCAGGCCAAGGTACCTCAACAACGGGTTCGTGTGCCAGCAGCTCGAGCGGCGGCGCTAGCGGTGGGGGCGCGGCGAGCGGCCGAAGGTCTGTCGGGGGCGGCTCGGCCTCCGCCAGGACGCACCACCATACCAAGGCAGCGGCTGCGGCGGCATCAGCAGTGCCCGTGTCGACTGTAGCGGCGCAAAATCCGCCGCCAGCGTTGCTACCCGTCCCCCAGCAGCAGCAGGGCTCGCAGAGGACCATGGCGGCTGATCAACCGCCAGTCGACGTGCCCAACAACGGACTGTCTGGTTAGTATTAAACCTAGCTTTCAGAAACTGATTTAATCACTCATATCAAAAACTAACATTAAGTAATTCTTAGAATAAGTCTTAAACACCCTCTACACTATGCGCGAAACAGTTCCTCGTCTAACTTTCTCTCGTCTCGGCTTATTTTTATTTCTTAAAACGTATCTATAAAAAGTTGTCGTGAAATTGCGGAGGAGGACGTGGGGGATTTTTTTAGCGGCTTTCCTTTTGTCTCGAACTACTTCCACGACGCCAGTTTCTATGCCAGAGACAAAGGACTTTTTTTTATAAATCTACATATAATCATACATATAACAACTTATAATTAAGGATACGCACTTACTTGCTAAAATATTTAGAAAAATTAAGGGGGAACTCGTTAATTTACTGTTACTAAAAATAATACAGGGTGGCGCACCTCATTCGCGTCGGTTGATTATACGAAAACGGAAAGATGTAGATACAAAATATTTTATAGGTATATGTGGGGAGGCAATGCGCACAATTTAAAATTATTTTGAAATATTCAGGGTGTCTCAGAACTAAGATCCATGTCATAGTTATATTTTTTCTTATGGAACACCCAGTATTTTATTTCATTTTTGGATTCTTGGGCCCAAAAAAGGCTCGGACCACCCTGTATATAAAATAATAAGTTTTTAATGACCTGTATGTTTGATAACTGGTAACATATATATTGTTGAAAACGTCACCTGGATTTAGCAAAATTGACAGAAATCACGGATAAAAACCAAAATGAATAGTCAACCGAACTTAATAGAGTTTGTATATTGTTTGAAGGATTTAGTTTACAGTTTAGGTAACCCTCCTTTTTAAAATAATATTCGAAAGTAGAAGAGAGAAAACATTACCTGTGTTTTCATGTCTGTAAACTGTTAGGAACATTTTCAATAAAACATCAAATAAATATCAAACAAAAAGTATTTGTATGATGTCGACTTTATCGAAAATGAATCGTAATTTTTAGCTTCCGATGAGCCACCGTCTCCCCAAGAAGCTACGCAGGCGGTACCGACCACAGGAGCGCCATCCGGTCCGGGAGCCGATTCTGAGAGCGATGACAGCGAGGTGGGGCGTCTTCAGGCTCTGCTCGAGGCCAGGGGTTTGCCCCCGCATTTGTTTGGGGCGCTAGGGCCTCGCATGCAGCACCTACTTCACAGGAGCATGGGATCCAATAGCTGTAAGTATTTTATAATTTGATAGCGAAAAATGTATATAAATTTTGATTTCTTTTCTAGCTGTAGCAAGAGCACAGGCTCTTATTCCTGGCCTACAAGCATCGGGCGATGAAGGTCAGCAACTGCAAGCTGTCATAGAGATGTGTCAGGTTTTGGTCATGGGTAACGAAGAAATTTTGACTGGGTTCCCTGTCAAGCAAGTTGTACCAGCCCTCATCACACTCTTACAAATGGAACACAACTTTGATATTGTAAGTTTTTGTTATATTTATTTTGTTTTTTCGATAATAATATTCTTTAGGTAAAGCTAACATATAGTTCTTCTTACGTAATTTTTACTTGTTTTGATATTGTGAATGGTAATGTTTTGGCTCAAATAAAAATACTTAGACTGCATTATGGTCGTTTTTAAGAACATTTTTATTTTTCAATTTTTTATTTCAATGTTTTGTTATTCTATTTTATACCTTATTTAACTTTTTTGCTATCCCACTACTGGATAGATTGCGACAGAAAACATCCAAAAAATGACAGGAAATACCGTATGATCGAAAAAAAGGCGTCCAGTTGGCTTGGAACTGGCGATCGATTACAGTCCCCATATAAATTTACATATAAAATGACAGCGATCTTCATTTCATAGCCATCGCTGACGCCGTTTTTTTTTTCGATCATATTGTACAATTTACCGGTGCAAATATCACTGTCAGGTATCCTCTCGTTGTATAGACTAGTAAAAAATAATTAAAATTATAATTTCTATAACTTCATTTAGAACTTCAAAATTAGATGGACTAAATTAGTGGTTTCAATTAGCATACAAGTTTGTTCCTCAAATATCAATGTAAGCATTCAAAACGTTAAAATTAGTAGTAGTACTTTTCAATTAGTAGAAAAAGCTAATGAACTTTTAAAACTTTCCACACTAGCTGTTCTTCAAAATTTGCTATTAATGTCATTTTGGGCTTTGATTATTATCAGTCAAGAGAAATTGTGGTAAGAAATTAAAAGTTTATTGTTCTATAAGCTAATTATTAGGCTTTTTTATGGATACACCTGACTACGGCAAGTTGATTTTAATTATATTTTTTAGACATTATGAATGATAGTAAACTCTTAAGTACAAAGTAAAAATAAAAACGTCTAATTTATTCCACTAATTTTGAGGTTTTGAATGAGGCTTAAAGCACTGAGGTGTCGTGTTGTGAAAAGTTACACAAGAAGAACTATATAACAGTCAGCCTCTTTGTCAAGTTATTGTGGGATTATTTTTATGTTAAAATTTATATAAATTATCGGCATTTTTATACAAAGAATATCATGGTGGTTATTAATTAATATGCCTCTGTACTGATATTCTTTTAAATATGCCAAAATAAAAACTTTATGGTGCATATCAGGTGCAGTCTCTTTTCAAGACTCAGTTGACTGTGTATTCTTTTGCAGACATTTATTCGTTTACTCTTTCTTTTAAAAAATAGATCGTCTGTATACTGAATTCTAACATAAAACGGTGATGTTTTTTTAGATGAATCATGCCTGCCGCGCTTTGACTTATATGATGGAAGCTCTCCCCAGATCTTCG
The DNA here is from genome assembly GCF_002938485.1 of Sitophilus oryzae. Classification (NCBI taxonomy): domain Eukaryota; kingdom Metazoa; phylum Arthropoda; class Insecta; order Coleoptera; family Curculionidae; genus Sitophilus; species Sitophilus oryzae. Next base: position 2,987,253 of record NW_022146424.1, read on the forward strand.
ACGGTTGTGGTCGATGCCGTTCCAGTTTTCCTGGAAAAATTACAAGTGATTCAGTGTATGGACGTGGCGGAACAATCTTTGACAGCTCTCGACATGCTGTCCAGAAGACATTCGAAGTCAATCTTACAAGCTGTAAGTTTTAGTCAAATAGATTTATTGCTATTTTTTAAGAAGTTATAAGTTACGATGCGAACAGACTAATCTCTAATTTTTTGATAAATTCGTTATTTTTTTCGGTACTTATTTGCACTCGCACTTTTTTTGTTTTATTAAATTATTGAAACAAAAAGTTTGTCTTATTTTTTTTATTGGACACAAACACCTAGAAACCAGAAATATTTTTAAACAGTTTTAAGCAAGTATTTAAAACAAGTAATGGTTTTTAAACACTATTAAACACTATTTTTTAAACAAAATGTTTAAAACATAGCGAGTCTGCTTAACAGTATATTTTCTTTTTTTTTTTATTTTGTATATTAATGTATGTTTATAAAGTGTTTTTTATTATTTTTTTAGAGAGGTGTATCTGCATGTCTGACCTACTTAGATTTCTTCCCTATCAATGCTCAGCGTAACGCCTTTTCCGTAACTGCCAATTGTTGTCTCAATTTAACTTCAGAAGAATTTCAATATGTACAGGTCAGTAGTAATATTAATCCAACAAATATGAGAATTTTACTTAATATTTTTGGGTCTTTTTAGGATTCCTTACCTCTTCTTGCCTCCAGACTGACCCAGCAAGACAAAAAGTGCGTCGAAAGCGTTTGTCTGGCATTCTCCAGACTTGTAGATAGTTTCCAGTTAGAACCAGCCAGATTACAGGAAATAGCTAGTCCAGAATTATTGACCAATTTGCAACAGTTGTTAGTGGTGACGCCTCCTATTATTAGTACAGGGACTTTCATTACAGGTAAAATTTCTTTAAAAAGAAATAAAAACATATAAAAAACTACTAAATTTATTTTGTTTACATTTGGTAGAATGTATTGTTACGTTTTTATTAGGTTCGAGGATTTATTAAGATAACTTACCTTTTTCTCTTTCAATCCTTTTACCGCATTTTTGGTAATAATTGATTTATTTTTTTCTTAGTGCTGAGAATGTTGTCTGTGATGTGCGCTAACTGCCCTGACCTGGCACTGACGTTACTCAAACAGAGCATAGCCGAAACTTTACTATATTTATTGACCGGATCTGCGGAAATCAACCACGATATCATTGAGCTCGTTCCTAGACAGCCGCAAGAATTGTTTGAAATCACTTGCTTAATAGGAGAACTGATGCCTAAGTTACCCACAGGTAGGATTGAAAAGTAGTTGACGAAAAAATCGAATTTATTAATATATTTTTTTTAATTTTTAGATGGAATATTCTCTGTTGATACACTATTGGAGAGGCCTATTAGTATGGCGAAGGATCAACCGATTTGGCAATGGAGAGATGATAGAGGTTGGTGGCATCCATATGGACCAGTTGATGGGAGAATTATTGAGTCTGCTCATCAAAATGGCGAGGATGAAGTTAGCTTAAATACATTAGGTAAGCTTTCTATTTTGTTCATCATTTTATAATTACAATTAGCTAATTTTAAAAACTCCTTTTTGATTATTCTTGACAAATTTTTAATTGTAAATAAAGTAGCATACAAACTTTGTAAAATGTTTTTACTTTTTTAATTACAGGTAGGATATATACAATTGACTTTCACTCCATGCAACAAATTAACGAAGACACGGGAACTTCGAGACCAGTTCAGAGGTTATGCACGCCTACCAGCAATAGGTCTAGTTCTTCTGAACCGGCTCAGTCGTCAAGCAGACCTAGTTCAGCTAGTAGGGATGCCAGGGTTGCTTGTTTGAGGGAAGAAAGAGGTTTAGCTGCAGCCTTCATTAGATCGCTTTTCTCAGTGTTATACGAAGTTTATTCTTCAAGCGCCGGGCCAGCTGTGCGATGCAAGTGTCTAAAAGCTTTGCTCAGAATGGTATATTATGCCACGCCAGAATTGCTAAAAGAAGTTTTAAAGAATCAGATCGTGAGCAGTCATTTGGCAGGAATGATGGCTTCCAGCGATTTAAGAATTGTTGTAGGAGCTTTGCAAATGGCCGAAATTTTGATGAACAAACTTCCTGATGAGTTTGGAGTACATTTTAGGTTAGTAGAAGGCACTTAATCGTATTATAATTCATTATGTACGTTACGCACTTTTTGTAGCATTAAAATATAGTTTTCTTGATCAATTTGATTTTATTCCTGGTTTTTGTTCAGGCAAAAAAATACTAGACTTAACTTAGAGACTTAGACTTACTAAATTTATTTTCTTTGTTATAAGTTGTGGTATTTTTTATTATTAGACGCGAAGGAGTTCTTCACCAAGTAAACAGGCTAGCAGATCCGGAAGTTCCTCTTGGTGTCAGTCCTCCTAAATCGGCAAGTTGCAGTTCCGCATCATTTTCCTCCACACTAGAATCTCAACCTAGCACCTCGCAACCTTCGAGTAGTAGTCTACACGTTACCGCAAATGGTTCAGCATCACTTGTAAGTATATTTTTACTTCGGCTTTATTTTTCATAGTTCATAATAATCATTGATTATTCATCATTTGACTTATTTGTGAAGAAATTGAATTAATTTTTGTTTTTTGTACAAAAGGTACAAGTACTCGTTCAATTTATATCAAAACGTGTAATTTAATGATTTTCGTGTTCTTGTTCTAAATAAATACTAGTAAGGCACAGGTTCAAATAAACTACTGCTGCAGTTTGTACTAGAAAGTTTTTAACAAATCGGAAAATGTGTATTATTGCATTTTTATAAAAAACGATTATTGAAAATCAGTTCAGCCTGCCCAGTAGCAAAAAATACGTAGAAATTACAGGGCAAGTCGTCTAGCGACAACTTTATTGCGAACTTTTTACACGCCTTATAAATATAGTAAAGCAAGTTGTTTGCACGCCTTGTAAATATAGAAAAGCAAGCAAGAATTGTTTATACACCTACATTAGATCGTTTTAACTAAGTGGTCCAATTAGTACTACATTCTAATCTTAACAGATTTCAGTAAAGATATAATTTTCTTATAGGTTGGTACTCCTTTAACTTCAACAATTTATTCTTCCACTCCCGACGCTCAACGCGTTCAAGACAGCGACGTACGTTCTCCTAGTCCTACAGTACGCTTAGGAGACGTGTTGAAGAGGAAAAGAGCTACTAAACGAACGAGCGGAAGTACTAGTAACCGATCAAAGACGAGACAGGACGATTTGCCGCTGTCTCCCTCTTTGATGCAAGATTTCTTCAGCAAAGCGGCGTCCTGGGCCAATTCTACAAATACTACGACACCAGCCAGTGGTCAAAGACCCAGGTATGTATTTATTCTAGTATATGATTTTTTTTTTTCATATTTTTGAGTAAAGATGTTCAAATGAACTACTAAGTATTTATGAAATAATTAAAATTAATATTATGCCTTAATGATTTGTAAAATAACTAGTCTCTCTAACCAGAGGATGCATTACAGTGACAGCTGTTGTTTGTCAATTTTATTCGCAAATGAATTAAAATTAGTTTTTATTTTCTCCTAAATGGTACTCCTTATTTTTTATACTTGTGTTCTTTTTTCTGTAATCTGTCTCTGTTCAACTAAATTTATTGCCTTAAATTTTAAATTTTCCATAGTTGTAGTAATAAGCCCTTTGGATCTTCTTCAGGTACACTGGTTCAACATCGAAAAGCAGTTTTTTGCAAAGCCTAAACCCGGCAAGGTGGGGAAGAAGTATGAACTCGTCCCACGAAAGAAACTACAGCAAGGATTCTTTAAACAACCTGTCAAAATCCGCGTCAAATTCTCATATAACCGCCGGGAACAGAGAGAAAACTAGAGCCTGGATCAGAGAACAGGCAAATAAGTTTATTGAAACTTATTCAAGTAAGTTTTTGTTTTTTTTTATGTATTTTATTGTGATTAAGGAAGATACACTTGGGTTTTCTCTCAATGGCAACCTGAATTTTGTATAGTTCCTTAAAGAAAGTGAGAGATCTCTGTGTTGTTAGTTTAAAGTTGTAACTAAGACGTCGTTCCCCTCTCAACATTTTAGATAAGTTGTTTTTTTGATATTTAAAATAAAGAACTTATTTCTATTTATCATAATTTTCCTTCATTATTTTTACTGTTTTTCTCCTCTAGGCCACGAAGACGAACAACATCCAGCAACCACCGTCTTAACTCGTCTCAAATTCGCCATAGATAAGTTGCCTACAGGAAAATGTGGAGAAGCTTTACTAGAATTGCGAGAAATTTTAATAGAATCAGACATTTCACCCTTTGAAGTCAACTATTCGGGCCTCATTAAAGCTTTACTAACCTACTTGGCCGATGTAAACGGTCCTTTTGACCGAGATCAAAGATTAAGGATATTGCTGAACGTTTTTGGTGATTTTCCTTTGGAATCGAACGTGCAAGAAATCAGGAATATCAATTCGACGTGGATGAGCGCTCTGGTGGCAAAATTAAATGGTAAGAATGGTTTATATGTATTTTTTTATGTATTTGATATTTTATAACAATAATTTTTTGATCATACATTATTTGATTTGTTTATGGCGAAATTGAATTGATTTTTATGTTTTTGTTCAAAATGAAGCCCAGTAAGTAAATGGTACAAATGAACTACTGCTACAGTTTGTACCAATGAAATTTTAAAAAATTAAAAAAAAATTTATATAAAAAAGGTTATTGAAAATAAAGTTAGCAATAAATGGGGAAAAATTGTTATTGATTTAACAGAAAAAAAAGTTAGGCAGTATTTCTTCAGCATATCCAGTAAGAAATAATTTTGACATATGTCAACAACTCTCTGGTCACAGCTTACAAAAATCGGGGTAGTACAGTATATCAATTTCTTTGCAGGTTGTGTATCTCAATTGGAGCAATTTCCCGTCAAAGTACACGATCTACCAGCTACTTCCGGTGCAGGCAGGGGCGGCACAAGCGCACTAAAATTCTTCAATACTCACCAATTAAAATGCAATCTACAAAGACACCCGGATTGTAGCAATCTGAAGCAGTGGAAGGGCGGTACAGTCAAGATCGATCCTTTAGCCTTAGTTCAAGCCATTGAACGCTACTTAGTTGTTAGAGGTTCGAAAATTGATGTTTTTTAAATATTTTTTTTTCTAATTTTAAATATTTTTAGGTTATGGAAGACTGAGAGATAAAGATAGTGCGGATAGCGATGACGGTGACTCTGATACTGATATAGATGATACCTTAGCTGCAGTAGGCATATCGCAATCTGGGACTAGACATAAGTTGCAATTTTTAATAGGTATGAGTCTATATTTCGTTTTTTTTTCTCTGTTATTGATTGTAACTAATATAATTTTTAGGAAGTAACGTTCTTCCATATAATATGACCGTATATCAGGCTGTGCGACAATTTTCGAATAACGGAAATGACCAGAGCGAGACGGATACGGACAATGAGACTCCTTTGGGTAATGCTGGAATTTGGGTACAAACACATGTAATATATTACAGGTATGTGTTTACAGTAATAAAATCAAATATAAGTTATTAATAGTCATATTAAAATTGGCCATCATTTGGTTTAGTTAATGTTTCATTTCTATAATTTAATACTTTACAGTACTTTTTTGCGCTTTATTACTCTATTTATTATTTAAAATTGTATGAAGCCCGACGGGTACATATAAACACGCCTGTATTATTTCAATTCAATATAAAATCATAAATTGCATATTTTAAGAAAGCTTTGTTATCAAGAACAGACTAAATATAACAAATATTTTGTTTACTTAGACCATTAAAAGAGGACCCACCTGCATCAAGTCATAAATCTGGTACAAGTAGTAGTTCGTGGAATCATTCTAGTCGAAAAGGTAAAGGATCTTCAGGTAAAAGCACATCAAGACGAAAAGGTGATGAACTTTGGACTGAAGGTGAGAAGATATATATTAAAAGAAAAAATCAAATATTTACCTAAAAATATTTAATTCTTATTTTAGGTTTGACGCCTGCAACACAATCTCCACTCTCGCCATACCTAACAACTCAGCTTCCCGAAACTGTTGCCATTGGAGACGCATCGCTCGAAGTGCTGTGTCTTTTAAGAATACTAAACGCCTTAAATTTGTATTGGGGCGCACTGTATCCGAACGTAGAGTATAGACCTATTTTATCTGTATCCGAATTTATCAACGCCAAGATTGCCGCCAAGGCTAGTAGACAGTTACAAGATCCTCTGGTTATCATGACGGGCAATTTGCCTAATTGGCTGCACCAAATTGCCACGGCTTGCCCGTTCCTGTTTCCATTCGAAACCAGGCAACTGTTGTTCTATGCTACGTCGTTCGACAGAGATAGAGCACTGCAGAGACTGCTGGACATGTCTCCAGAGCTGAGTTCTAGCGATTCTCAGGTATGTTTGTCATTTGTACAGTACTAAAATGGTATAATATATTGTATTAAATCTAAATCGTATATATATACTCTATTACAACACTACTGCCAGTAAGACATGGATTAAAATTATTCTTTCTTTCGATGTAGGAGAGAGTTACGCCACGATTAGATCGGCGAAAACGGACAATTTCTCGAGAAGATATTTTGAAACAAGCGGAACAGGTGATGCAGGATCTCGCAGGTTCCAAAGCTTTATTAGAAGTGCAATACGAAAACGAAGTGGGTACCGGTCTAGGACCCACTCTAGAATTTTATGCTTTAGTTTCCAAGGAGCTTCAAAAGGTAATTAACATGTAACTTCGTAATAATTCTTCTAGGTTTACTTATTTCTTTGAATAGCGATATTTAGGCTTCGTTCAGATTAATTTTACTTGTGTTTTTTAGACATTGTGAATGATCGTATACTAAAAAGTATAAAGTGTAATTGAAACCACTAATTTATTCCACTAATTACGAGATTCTGAATAAAGCTTTCACCAGGGTTGGGTAGGTAGAAAATTTTATATTTTCTGCCGTATTTTCTACACGTAGAAAATTATTTTTCTACATTTTTTACATATCCAAACGTAGAAAAACATAATGAAAGTAAGAACTACAAACTGCAATTATAATTATTATATGTATATAGTTTATGAAATGCTTTTTATGGAACAACAAAAACTTTCAAAGAAAAAAAATCAGACTTTTCAGTACGCTCTTTAGATTAAACAGAAAAAAAATTCTAAGTCTTCAGATCGATTACTGTCCTTTATCTTCAGGGAGTTAGTACTGTCACAGAATAGAGAGATAGCGCGCGCGCACATTTTACAGTTTTTACGCTTATAGAATTTAAAGAAATTAGAAAAGAAGAATTCTCTAAAGTGAAAAAAATGGCTTGAAATATACAAAATTAATTTTGTACCTGTTCTCAGATTTTATACATTTTCTACTTAATATTCTACGTATTCTATATTTTCAACGAACTTTTCTGCATACACGTAGAAAATAAATTTTCTACGCGTCATTTACCCAACCCTGGCTTTAACATAAAGTAGTTCATATATACCATCATTTTTCGTATACTAAGGGCTGGCAAAGGTTAGTCTTGGGTCGAGATTTCCGTATGTAAGAAGAGTACAATGCGTTTATAATGTACTGAACAAAGAGAGGACAGTAAACACGTTGCCAAACGTATGAAATAAACCGAGAAACTGTGCACACCGCTAAGAGACGTGGAAGGGGATATAGCAGATTTGTCGCAGTTGACCGGTCGACCCAATCAATACCTCTGTCAGTACTTAAAGTTCTAGGGAAAGGTGTACATCATGCATTCAGCTTCGCGATTTAATTACGTCTCGTGATACTTAATTTGTTTATTTATTAAAGAGTCCTTGTAATTTTCCCTATAGCTTGAATTTTTGGTAAAAATAAGTGGATTTGAGTGGGTGTTCGATAGTGGTCGCGCTGTTAGAACTCTGAATTCAAAAATCGCTATCTCGAAATCTATTAGATATAATAGATTGTAAGTTTTTCAAGAACTTTGTTAATATTTCTGCTGTATTTTCTTTGTAGACAGTATGTGAAAATCTTTATCAATAAAAAAATTACACGATTGCTGAAAATTACTATGCTCTGAAAGCAAATGGAGGGATTGTTTACAATTTTTGAATGGAAAAAACAACCTTATCGAATTTTTCTTATGTAAACATATTGTAAAATATCCGATCTAAAATCGAGAAAATAAAAAAAAGTTTCAATATCTAAAGTGGTTCTTGAGTTATGGGCTGTTAAAAATAAGCGGTTTGCGATCGTAATTTTACTTTACTTGATAGGGAAAGGCGTACCGGCAACGCCGCAACAGCACACCGTCGCATTTCTCTCACTCCGACTTAATAAGATTCCTATGCGATTTACTTCCACACATGTAAATGCCGACCCAAAAGTAACAGTTGCCAGCACGGTATAAACAGTTGTATTGAGGCTTAATTATCCCAAGAAGTGATTTAATTTTGTTATATTTTTCAAAATTATTATCGAATTAACCTATGTATGTTTTTAGCACGGTTTGGACTTATGGTATGCTCCGAATGCTAGTCAGAGTGAAAGCGAGTACGTGCACAATCAGTCGGGTCTGTTTCCGGCGCCGCTGGCCAGAGGAGCGAAACTGGGACCCATAACGAAAATTAAGAGTAAATTTAGGTTTTTAGGAAAGTTTATGGCAAAGGCTGTGATGGACTCCAGAATGGTAAGTTTAAATCAAATATAGAATATAATGTTACACGCTCTTGCATTTGAAAGGTTTCTTGCTTTACTTATTGGTACTTTTTTTAGTTGGATCTACCGTTCTCTCTTACATTCTACCGATGGCTATTAGGTCACGAACACAGTCTAACGATGGCGGATTTAAGACATGTAGCTCCAGATCTATATATAACCATTCGAAAAATGCAAGAAATCGTTAGGGAAAGAGATGAAATTCTACAGAACGGAGATTTGTCCGAAGATGAAAAGATGGAGCAGGTAATGGTTTAGACACTGATGCGTTTTTCATGGTTTATATTTATTTACTTTCATTTATATAGATTGAGAAACTTGAATATGACGGTTGCTCAATAGAAGACTTGGGTTTAGACTTTGTGGTGCCAGGGTACAATGTGGAATTGATAAAGAACGGGAAAAATACTCATTTAACCATCCATAATCTGCATCTTTACGTGAAGGTAAGTTGAAGTTTTTACTTACTATAAAAATGTTGAAAGTAGTTCATATGTACTATTCTCTCCAAAAAAATCCTATATGGATATTTCGCCACTGCAAGAAAATCTACAAAATAAAATAGTTATATTTTGTAAACACTGCTGCGTTAATCCAACGGAGACTAATTGTCAGCAATTAGGTTTACTGATAACCAAATTTGCCTAACAAACAAAAAAATGCTTAACGTTTCGGAAAGTTTATCTCTTTCCGTCGTCGCGTCGAAAGCAAAAAATAAAGAAAAAAAACTATTTAAAACATTTCAGTGCAACAATTCGAGAACACTAGTTTTTTTAAAACAGATTTTTGACGTTCTGTTAAAATGACATTATATCAAGTTAAACTTAAAAAATTAACAATTACTACCTGATAACTTAATAAGGTAAAACCAAAAAGCTCCAAACTTTCTGTATGACTTTTCAATTTGTTTTTAATTTTTACCTATGTTTTGTTTATTTATGTATTCTTTAAAATCAAAGAAGCGATTGCCTTACATTACTACAGATTACTCGTTCTACAAATGCATGAGCAATATATTTATTTTTATTAAATTGTATTAAAAAAGCCCCTTATTTTTCTTTTAGAGGCTATCGCTTCTTTCATTATAATTTTGGCGTTGTTAAAATTTATTTGCAGTGGCGAAATACCCATATAGGATTTTTTTTTGAGAAATGAATCGGCCACATAGGTATAGACATTTTTTATTTGTACTATTGTTCTTTATTGACGATTCTTTCCCTTTTAACAAGATTTTTTATGAACTAACTACCAATAATTGAATATTTTTAACTGAATTTTCGGTTGGTGTAGGTTTTATCACACTGGATGTTAGTCGAGGGCGTGTCCCGTCAAATGGAGGCGCTGCGCGAAGGATTCGATTCCGTCTTTCCATCTCGAAATTTAAGAGTCTTCCAACCCGACGAGCTCGAGCAAGTGTTTTGCGGTAGTCCGAAGGTAAATACAGACTTAACTTCTTTTTATTCAATGGATTAAATTGTATTTGTTTTTATAGGACCATGTCGCCGGATGGGACGTTAAAACCCTGATGGAGTGCTGCAGACCGGATCACGGTTACACTGCCGACTCGCGGGCCATTCGCTTCCTGTTCGAGGTACTCAGCTCGTACGACAGAGAAGAACAAAGAATGTTTGTGCAATTTTTAACCGGTAGTCCCAGGTTACCAGTAGGAGGTAAGCTACAGATAATACAAAACGATAATTAATAAGTTTTGGTGATTTTTATTTGGACATTTTTATGTCCTTGGTCATCATTATTTTACACGTTAAAATCCAAACCACGGATTTTCTATGACGAGATGTGTAGAGTACTATACAGAGAAGACCAGGCTACTAGTAACATAGCAAGTTGCCGGATGAATTTACGTTTACCCGATTTGCGTTCGTACTCGAGATTCACTGCCGGCTAGTCGGCTGGTCAGGCAGTACGCAGTTACAGTTGTGCTTGGACGGGTCATTCGTGACAGACTAGGAATACAACGCGAGGAGTGCCGAGTATTTATTATTTTCATTTTAAGTGTTTGCCTTCACTTAAGGTAACATTTAAAATAAAAATACTTAAATATTTATTATTTGAGTGTGTTTACAAGCCAAAACTAAAAATAAATAAATTCTCTAAACCCCAAAAAAACTAAAATATTACCTACTCTAAATAAAAAAAAGTTATAACAAGTGTTCAAAAAGACCACCTTCTTGTGCTAGACAGAACGTCGTAAAATCCCCGTCTGACATTGGTTAACATATTAGGGCTAATAGTTTGGAAAGCCTCTCGTATTTTTACTTGAAGCTCATCCAGATTATTAACCCTATTATGACCATACACTTTGGATTTTACATAACCCCACAAAAAGAAATCATTTGGAGAAAGATCTGGTGCTCTAGCGAGCCACAAAATAGTTCCATATCGACTAATTAAACGGTTGGGAAAAGTATTGTTCAAATATTCTTGAACAATACGGGCATTGTGGGCAGGGCAACCACCTCAGCAATTTGATTTGAACTTGAAAACGTGGGATTTTGATCCGCGGTAGCAGAAATGAACACTTGCTTTAACTTCTGTTCTTCATTAATCAACACATCAGGCTTTTTGTGTTTTTTGTGGGGACACGCACCCATGTGTTTCAAAATTATTAATAACTCTTGATATAGTAGGTAGAGATGGAATTGGCCTGTTTACAAAAGTTTGCGGAAAATTTGTTTGTATATCCCGATAAGACCTATTTTAGAAATACCATTTTACAATTTGAATTTTCTTGACGAACTTCGTAAACATCCATTATTTTACTTAAAAAAATAAATTTTACGCGAGAACTGTCGCGAAAATCTATGTATTCGTTTTGGCTATTAAAACACGAATAAATACAAATTCTGAAACATTCTTATCACATATCTACCTATTTTTATTTTATCGCATTTTTTCGCCTGCTTTTTATCCGGCGGACGGGTATACGCTAATTCGTCCGGTTCTGCCTATGTTACTACTACGGTGGTCCGGTCTGTATATTATTATTTAATACAATTGCATATTGAAATTACATTTACAGCTATGTATGAAAATTATTTAGTTGTTCAAAATTTATGTGCAAATATTATAAAGGTAGACACGCCTCAGTTTTACTATCGTCATTTGTAAAATTGACAGTAAAATCTACCAACAGTATTGTAAAAATATATGTAATCTATACTTTGTCCAGACTAGATCCAAAAATCCACTTATAAATTGAATTGTGTTTAATGTTTCATTTAAATCATAATTATAAAAAAACGTTTTAACAGTGCACTTAAGAAAAGTGTCTTTATTAGTCAAATATTATACCGTGCAATTGCCAAATCATTTTTATTATTACAGAAATCCCAAGTAGCATTTTTGGACACATTTTAGGTGTTTCTAATAATCGTGTCTGTTTCATGGCACAAAATTGAAACGGTATGCCATAAGTAAGAAACATTTTCAAAACCTATATATTTTATATGGGTTTATTACCTGTGTCTCCTATGTGGTGGCACCACACGTTTCCTGAAATGTTTCGATACAGAATCAAAACTTTTAGAGGAAATGTTTCGAAACATTTTCTGCAATTTGTGTCCAAGATATTCTCGTTTTCAGCAGCCACTGTTTCTAAATGTGAAGAAACAAAATACCAAACTAAAATAGTTGTCTGTGTGTAGATTTCAAAATGAAAACCATCAACAAGGTCGACCTCCGCCATAATTTTTTGTCTTCAAATCTTTGTTTTTAGGGTTTCTCGCACAAAAAATGTCTGGCAAAAGCAAATTTAATTGAAAGAATAATAAATTTGTGCAATAGGCAAGGTGGTAACCGTTTCGAACATGTAGAGCATTAGAAACTAGTTTGTTGAAGGTGATTTATTTATAATAACTACGATTATAAATAATTGTATGTATTAAAATATGCATATTGTTAGATTGTACACTGAGAATTTCAAATTCACAATAAAAAAAGTTAAAAATAATATCTTTAATTTGCTGAGCTGGATATTATTTATTTGAATCTTTCAATTGGCTCGATTTTCCTTATTCAATGTTAATTAGCTCTGATCAATATTGTTGCAATGAATATAATCAGATTAAATATTTTAAAAAACCACGGTCGGACTTGAAAATATTTTAAATAATAATTAAATAGTTTTGTTGTTGTTAAGGTACCCAAAACAAAAAAATTATAAAGTGTGGCATATCATTGTACTCAGATTCTTTCAAAAACTGAAATAAAAAATGCAGGTCCGTATTTAAATATATTAAATCGGCCTCTGTATCTCACCAATTATCAACTAATTTGAAAATCTAAAAATACTGTCAGATATCCCTAATAAAGTGGCTATGAGAATATGCAATTAGTTTTTTGATTTTCTAAAAAGTAACGACAGGAAAAAATAAAATTGATTTTCAAATAAATAATCGTTTTTTCCAAAAAACTCAGCAATCTTTGAAATTTTAAAAACTTTTTTGATAGTACCTTGGTGAACATTCCAAGGCGCAACTTTGCCCCAATTCATATCTATTATTTGCCCATCTTCGTATCTATTACGCTTTCCGAGATACCAATGCTCGTACCTCGAATTTGTAGCACCCTGTATACATACATATAGAATAAGCCTATACAGGGTGAGTCTTAAATAAGTGCTGATATTTTCAAGGCTGGTAGATCTCGATAAAAGAAACATATTTTCTCTTACCATTACATTACCATTTACATTACCATTTTTCAGATAAGTCCAAAATAATCGAGTTATTTAAATTTGAAAATTAAAAAAAAATTTTATTGAAAAAAATTTGAGAGCCACCGTATTTTTTCTGTATTTGCATCCCTTTTAGCAAAGCCTTTTATGGAGTAAAGCCGTAACTATGGAGTAAAGCCGTAACTATGGTAATATCAGAGATTAAGAAATTATTCCGTGGGAAAATTTGCGGTGAACAGGCAGCGAAAAATATACAAGAAAATTTAAAAGAAAATGCACGATTTTTACCATCTTTTTTTGCGAAAAAAACCTCATAGACGTGTTCCTGGGGTCGAAATATACCATCCCTGAAAATATTTGCACCAACTCACCCTGTATAAAGAAACTAGGTATATACTGGGTGATTAACGCTATTTTCTTTTTTCGCAGGCTTCAAGTCGTTGTCTCCGCCCCTGACCGTCGTACGGAAAACACTGGAGACGAACATGAACCCGGACGACTTCCTTCCATCTGTGATGACATGCGTCAACTACCTCAAACTGCCCGACTACTCGAGCGTGGAAGTGATGAGAGAGAAACTGAACGTGGCCGCGTCCGAGGGACAACACTCGTTCCACTTATCTTAAAAAACCCGCGCGCCCACCAACCGCAAATTTTAAAATATCTTTAATATATATAATATATATCTCATTCTTTTATATAAAAAAAGATGGTAAAAATCAGTTAATTATTATAGAGTAACGTTCAATTTCGATTGGCTTTTGTTTTTTTGGCACGTTTGGAAGGAAAAAAACATAATAGGTGGAGATTTTTTGTGTTTTTTCGTTTAATAATAATGTTTATTTTGGGTTGAGAAAAATTGACCATCTTGTTTTACTGATTTCCTGTAAATTAAGCTTCAAAAACACTATTACTCTGCTAGAGATTGACTAACACTTGTTCTATAGTTTTTTTACAATAAAAAAAGTTCATTGTTATATATATATTTTTTTTTTGTTAGAATTCTCTATTTTTCAATATTTCATAAAAACATCTTAATTAACAATCGAAAAAAAACGGTGCCACAGGAACCTTTGAAATGACAGTTGATAATTTTTGTAATTCGCCCTCTTTTATGCCCCCCAAAAAAATAAGAAACTAAGATATATTTGGAAACTTATGCTTTTTTTCTAAATTAAACAATATTTTTTTAAAAAATCATTGTTAAATTTAATTTAGACATTCCAATCACAAATATAGTATACAATATTGGCAATACGTTGGAAAAAATGTGTCATAGTAGTAGTTGGGAACGACAGTTAAAAATTTTTGTTTGATTGACCTTATTAAAATTTGCCATGAAAAATTAAAAAAATATATTTAAATCTCACAAGAAAATAATTTTAATAAAACTTATTTTTTGAAAAAAGATTTGTGTTCGTTCATTTTTGCCTTTTTCTAAAATGAATAATAATTTTTCAGTCAATAAAGTCATTGCTTAATTTAATTTAGAAATTCGCCGGTTTTACTGTGGCGGCATTTTTTTTAAGTTTGATGAAAGTTAATACAAAAAATTTCAAGGAGATGAACTTTGAACCAACCCATTATAAACATAATATTTAAAAAAAACTTTTTAACATAAACGACTAGAATTGTCTTTTTTGTATATAATTCAGGGCCTTCACTAATATTATATTTATGTTCATATCTCTCTCGACATAATCCGAGCAACTTAACTGTATAGGAATTTATATTATAGTGTGATACAAGAAAAAACTATTTAAACTATTTTTTAGCCCTCCACGTACTCGGTGGTTAAAAAAGTGTCTTATCAAAGAAAAACAAACACTTGTAATAAATGTGTGTGTGTTCCGTTGACTTAGTGTTTGAGTTGATCAAATCAATCATTAGTATTTGGTTCGTTTCTATTTTTATTTAGTGATCTAATCGGAGAAGATTAGGGGTCGCTGCTGACTGATCTGTGCGATGGACACTCAAAATATTAATAATTATTACAGAATGTTAGTGATATGCATATTTATATCGATCGCAACGAACATATTTCTTACTGATTTCTTTACAGAACGAAACGATATAGAGCCCCACGTCTAATGAATTACATGTATTACAATACTATGCGTTTCGTATTTTAAGGAGAGGTAAACGTTTGTAGGAAGATTAAGACTTATTGTAATATTTTAGTTTGTTAGATTTGATGGTAATTCCCCGAGATTGTGAGGATTCGACCGTCGAAATACAGAGAGAGAGAGAGAGAGAAAATCGTCGAAATACAGAAATAATGGGAAAAATAATTTGCCAAATGTACAGTTTCGTCGGGTCTGTGGCCTCGGCTTTATATATTTAAATAAAAAAAATGAATGTAGTTTTAATTTTTAGATTATGTTTCAATAAATTTGTATACACGAATTAGGTTTTTTTTATTCAAGTTTACCCAGCAAGGAATATCAAGGTGTCCCAGAAATAAGTGCAAGAATTTTAAGGGATAGTAGATCTGGTCAAAAGAAACATATTTTCTCTTTACCATTTTTAAAATAAATTAATAACCACCCAGTTATTTAACTTTTTGCAGAGCATTTTGCAACATTTTGAGAGCCGCTGCGCCGGCAGCAATCGATAATCAGCCGCAAATACCAAGCAATTACCAGAATCTCAACTTGTTCGATGCCCAGTGTTGACACATCGACTAGAATGATTTAAAAACGACTTGGAAATTCAGATTAAAAGTAAAAAAAAAATATCTAACCTTGGAAAACATACTATATATACACGCAGAAAAATGTTGGATATAAAATATGAGAAAAAATTTACTTAACTTCTTTAATAAAAAAAATATTAAATATTTTAAAAAATATTTAATAATTTACAAGCTTGTATTCGATGGGGAAAAAGATTCCTCTTGCACAATGGACATACTCACTTCGCCGCCATTATGGTCATCATCTTGCTCAATCCTTTTTGCCGCGATTGCTTTCAAGAGGGCCTTTCCTTGTTCCTTTGTCTATAAATATTATAAAGTATAAATAAGAAAACTCTGTGCCTTTACTTGTGCCAACTTCTTTTGTCTTTTTTTAGAAGTCGTCTGTCAAAATCTTTGAATAAGAAGACTAAGGAAGGAGCATATCAAAAATCTTAGGTACACCGCGATGGGCCTCAAATATGGCCGACTTAAATTCCGGTTTATCAGTGTCGTTCTAATTTTATTTAAAAAATGTAAAACTATGATGTCGGGTAGACGTGGGGTAGACTCAATAATTTGTTGTTTTATTTTACGTTGTGAATAAATGTTGGTAGTTATTAAAATTGTTATAAAAATATATAATTCTAATAAAAATAGATAAGTTATAATAAGTATTTATTAACACAAACATCCGATACGCTACTGAAGCAGGTAAGTCAAATTAACGTATCTAAATTCTTTGACATCTAATCTTTGACAAGTAATAAATAAAAGCTAAAATGCAATGAGAAAAATATATAATTTAGTTAATTTAAGTGAATTTCATAAATGATCGGGTTTACTACACGTATGTATATTATATAGTCACTTACTAGCGAAAAGTTGTTCCATTATTTCACTCAATTTTTGCCGAGATCTACCGCACGCTACACAACCAACTATTTTAGAGTCTTTTTCGATAAATCGCGATAGTGTCACTGTTAATTTAAGTTCTGCCACAATTTCCATCTAGATTTACTACCTTTATACAACTATCAGTAGTAGAATAAATAATAAATAACATAAAATAAGCTCCGTAAAGACTGACAAATCCACAAAATTTCAAATCAAATTCAAATGTGTCAAATGAATCGTCAAACAGAACTGTCAAGGATCCCCACCCTAGAGAGCTTTTATGGTGGCTTTTCCGCCCACCATGCATGAATTCATGGATAGCATTATGCTCCTTCCTTAGTCTTCTTATTCAAAGGTCCAAATCATATTTTTACTGGATATATAGCGTATGATCGAAAAAAAAACTGCGTCAAAGAGGGCTGGGGAATAAAAATGGATGATAAAATTTTGGCAATGCCAATCACGACTTTATTTATTAAATATTGACGTAAAACTTCTCAAAATTAACACTATTATTTTATCGCAGATGTTTAAGTTCTGCAAACCTTAATCAAGCCTTAATCAAAGCACGTGTGTTTGAAATTTTGAGTGTGGCTTATCACGACAGGATTGGGCTAAACCTTAGGCAGATTTCTGAAATATAATACATATTTCCTTCGGACACATACCTAACCTAACCCTACCCGACCCATGAGAGCGACCCGAACAGTACAGGCATAATACACTTTTAAGGCTAACTAGTAGTAAGCGCTAATAAAAAAATAAAGAAGAGTACGGGCGAAGTAATGACGTCTAGGGCTTGACCTCGCCAAAATTATCATCGATTGTCATTCCCCAGCTGCCTTTGACGTCGTTTTTTTTCGATCATCGGTATTTTTCTAGCAACCTATCCAGTGAAAAAATAAATTTAACCCTACGTGCCAGTTTTTCTCATACCTCTTCGCATTCCATGCATTTGTAAGCATAGGTATTAGCATCGTCCAATTCTCCTTTCCTTAGGTAATAATTAGCAAGATACTGAAGAGCGTTATAGTATTCTATTTGGTCTTCCGGAATTTTATCTTCTCTGTCCTCTTCTCTTAGGCAGTATTCGATAAAGACCGCTGCCGCATTATCTGTTTCATTCAACTTATCATATAACCTAAAAGTTTTGCCAGATATGTTGATCATAGAATATCAAATTTAAAGCCCTAATCTTGTGTGGCAAGTATAAAAGACGACCATCTAGAAAACTGACGGCAGTTAAACGCTAGCTTATACCGTTTATTGAAAGAATTGGTAAGATACGCAATCTAATGAGCGAATTCGTGACAAGCCTGATTTTATTTCCCCTTGCGTCTCAAATGCTGTACGGTGGAGACACCAATCGTTCTGCGACCAACGCGTAAAACACTTATTTTCTCTAATTCGGCCAACGAAGGCATATCGAAGACGGTGTGGATATGAAAGTGACAGTGTTGCCATATTAAAATATGTAATATCTGTAATACGTTTGACAAAAATATATTTGGATGAAAAATCCGCGTTTATGTCTTAGAAATTTATTCGTGTTAAACGTAGAATAAAGGTTGTAATTCGGCGCGTCGGCGAAATTTTCGCATCGCGAAATATTCGTCGACTCAAAGTCTTCGCCTTCGGTGTATAATAAGGAGGAACAAACCGGCGCGAAAATTTCGCTTGGCGACAACGAAACTGCAACGAATTTGATTTATTTCGCGACCAGCCGCGTTTTCTATCGTTTTCGTTGCGAATCAAAGATGTCTGCCACTGAAAGATTATTAGAGTTTGCAAAGAAATATCCGATTTTATACGATATAACCATGAAGATTTCAAAAATATAATACAATAATATAATAAATAATTATTGTTAAGGGATCAAATTGGGCAAGAGATACATATTACAAATAGGTATTTAATTTTGACACATTAAAAAATATATTTTTTCATATACGTGTTTAAATTCACATCACTCAAATCTTGCAATGCTTGCAACGCATTTTTGACAAACTTCCTGTGAACTGATTTCAATAGAATTTGATATGCGTCTGTATGATCGGTGGTAGTTGTCTCTGGTGGTAGAGTAGTATTACGGGAGAAAATCAGCTTTGATAGAGTAGTATTACAATTTTTTTTAATTTACAAGCTTTTATAAAATGCAATAAAGAGTAAAAAAAGAATTTTTTATCATTTTAAGAGACGAAGTTTAATTATCAGAAAGACGAATTTTGTTAAAAAAATGTCCTATAAAAAAATTGGCGCCGGGAGGCACGTACAGCCGCCCATACTAAAATATGTTAATAAAAAGTTGGTAGGCAGTTCTTTTAGTTTCAATTATCTCAAAAACTGCGACTTTAACTGATTTTGATGTTATTACAAATTTTGTTGCAAATATTATTCCTAATCTTAAACTGAAAACCGCGTTTCGCTAGCTACTGTAATTTGAGTTACAATTTTTTAAAATTTTTAACTCCCTCCCGGATTAATCAGAAGTTCTGGCAACGCTATCTCCGGCAACCACTCACTCTGTCGACTGAAAGCAGAAGTACGGTCTGCTACAGTATTCTTTATCCGCTGCGCTGTAAACGAGTCGATCAGCGGCCAGCGGCGCAGAGCTAAACTAAATCTCGGAATTCTCGGACAGGCTGACGGTAATGTTGGTAATGCCAGCTACATCTCAAACAGGTTTTGCGCTACGAAATCGCCCATACGGTTGCGCATCTTATTTGTTCAACCAACGCTTATACACTCGAAATTTAATTTCATTTAAAAAAAAATAATAAAGATTTACATAACACAGGTAAATATTAAGTTGCTTAATATACAGGGTCGTCTGAACAGTATTCCGGAAACTTCAGCAGCATATTCTGCAGATAAAAATAAGTAAAAAAGTTCTTATCAATGTATGTCCTAAAATGCTTAGTTTCGGCGATACAGGGTGTAGAAGTTTCATTTTTATTTCGATTTTTTCCAAATAATTTCTGACGTAACGTCAATATTTGGATGAAATTTGGTGTCTGGGAGTTTTTTAATATATGAAATTCGATTTTGATGTCAATATGACTCCTACTTGTAGTGGGCGCCACCTACATATTTTTAACTGGTTTGAAGATTAATAACTTTTCGTCCGTATAAAACTACTAAGTAAAAAAATATACATTTACAACGTTTTTAATGTAAAAAAGATCTCTTAATAAAAATCGCTACGAGTAATAGTTCTCGAGATATTTGAAATCGAAATTATCAATACCTGTCATCATTGACATAAATTAAACATGTTGACTAAATAGTTAATAGACGGAAATCATAAATTTGAAATGTTTTTGTGTCAAATCATCAGTCATCATTTTTTCGAAGAAAATTTTATGATTAATTTAAAAAAATAAAAATTTCCCAAATTTATCATTTTAGTCAAATACTATCTACTCAACATGTTTATTTTTTGTGAATAATGACAGGTATTGACTATTTCCATTCTAAATATCTCGAGAAGGGTTGCTCGTAACGATTTTTACCAAGAGACATTTTTTACGTAAAAAAATACGAAAATGTGTATTTTTTCACTCGGCAGTTCTATACAGGTACGGACAAAAAGTTATTACTCTTTAAAACAGTTAAAACAAGGTTAAAACACATGTAGGTGGCGCCCTCTACAAATAGGATCATGACATCAAAATCAAATTTCTCATGTCAAAAAACTGTCAGACACCAATTTTCATCCAAATATTGACGTTACTTCAGAAATTATTTGGAAAAAATCGAAATAAAAATGAAACTTCTACACCCTGTATCTCCGTAACTAAGCATTTTAGGACATACATTTATAAGAAGTTTTTTACTTCCTTTTATCTACAGAATATGCTATCGAAGTTTCCGGAATACAGTTCGGACCACGCTGTATAAACCCCTAAAAGGATATACATACTTTGCTAATTTTGTCAACGCTGAACCTTCGATATCACCCATAGTACAAGCTTTATAATAACATTTTAGGGCGTTTTCAGTCCTGTCCAGTCTTTCGTACGTTTCTCCAAGGGCAATAATCATCCTGCTGTCATTCGGTTTCAACTGTTGAGCTTGCTTATAATAATACAAGCAATAAAACGGCATTTTTAGAATTTCGTACGTTTGTCCCAGGCCATACCAAGCCCTGTAATCTCGCGAATTTACCTCTAAAGATAGAAAATTATTTTTTCTTGAAGACAACTAACTACTTGAGAAATAGATTTACCAACAGCATATCTGTAACTCTGTATTGCAGCGTTAGTATTTTTCATTTCCATATACTCATGACCCATCAGGGTCCAAGCTGATAAGAACCCAGGATTTAATTTAAGGGCCCTTTTAAAATACAGAACGGCTTTGGCATGATCTGATCTTAAACTGTAATAGTTACCTAAAATAATTTAATTTTTAGATATCTATCATATTTATTTTATTACAACAAATTGTTTTTTGTTGTTCTTAAATATTTAAAGAAACGTGAGCGTAGACTCGCACTTGTGCGGTTTTTTATTCTCTTATTGAACAGACTATGTAGAGTTCACAAGTCTCTGCACCTTTTTTCTACTAATATTTTATTACGACTAAAGTATAAAGTAAAAATATAGCTGCTATCTCAGAGAAATAAGTAAACACAAACGCCCAAACGTATTGAAATCTATTTGTTTATCTTCAATTACTACATCATTATATTTGGCAATATTGCAAGATGTAAACAAACATTATAACGAAAAATATTTTGAAGCTCCTCTATATTTTCTAATTTCTCTGAGTTTCTTACCAATAACACAACATGTTTCCACCCTATATTTATCTGTGCTAGCTACTTTATGAGCTAGATCGGCTAAGTCAGTCTTTTTCTCAAGAACATACAGCAAATTCGAATATATATCTAAATTGTCCAAACGATAAGGATCAAATTCTAATATTTTCTTGAACATACCAATGGCTTCATCTAATTCTAAAAATATATAATAATCTCAAAAAATAGTATTAGATATTTAGAACATACAGGGTTGTTCACCGCATACGACACGGAGTATTGTAGCTAAACGACTAGATTTTTACAAATTGTAAATTTTGGGTTCGTTGAAGGACTATTAGAGCTACAATTTAAAAATATTTTTACAAGATACAGAGTGTCCCAAATAAATAAAAAATATCAAAGATGTATTTTTTTAAATGGAACACCCTATAAATTATTACATTTTTAGTTTCTACGATTAAAATAAAGGTAAATTTTATTAAGGTTTATTACACTTAAACCTTACCGTTTTTGAAATATTTTCAATTTTGTGAAATTGCAGTATAAATTTTAAAGCTTCATTTTTCCGAGGGTATCAAAGTTTTTAATACTAAATATTTACTGAAGTTTATTTATTGATCAGTTATTGTGCTGCAATAATAAAAACTTTACTACCTTTTACAGAGTGTCTAAAATTTTATTTTAAATAATTACTAGCTTTAAACGGCAATAACTTGTTTAATTTAAATATAACACCCTGTATATTTTATGAGAATCAGATGCACAATTTAATTGTCTATCAAATTGTATTATACCATTTTTTACCTATCTCTTCAAGTTTCCGTAGAAAATGAATTTTCTTGTAATTTAGAACTCATTTATCAATATACCCATGGAATACTGACATTTTAGATTATTTTTAAAGATGTACCAAATTTTTAAAGAGTACAGATACTAATATTGTCGATATAGTTCGTTTATTTCATTAAAAAATAAAAAAAACTGTTTAAATATTTGTTAAAGAGGACCAATTAATATGATTCCAGTATTCAAACTACATTAATTGACTGTTTGCGTTGATTAGTAATAATTGCTACAAATAATAAAAAACTGAATTATGTATGTGTATTAGACAGTGTGATAAAAAGTAACACCTTAACAATGATATTTAATTTTTTGACAAATGCTTATTTATAACAACAGAGACGTTCATTTTTATAACTTATTATTATATTGATTTCTGATTCAAATCCACATTTATTTAGAATAATTTTTTAACGAACACAAGTATGTAGTTAATTAGTATTTGGGCTGAAATACTGGTGGTATATTTAATTAATGGTATACTCTTTTATAAAGATTTAAATAGTTTTCTTTTTGCATACAAATGGGCTAGTAATATTATCGTTTTACTAAAAACGATAATATTACTAGCCTGTACATTTTGTACAGTTGTTGTTTTAAAAACAATCTAAAATGTCAATATTCCATGGGTATATTGATAAATGAGGTCTAAATTATAAGAAAATGTATTTTCTACGAAAACTTGAAGGAATAGGTAAGAAGTGGTATAATACAATTTGATAAACAATTAAATTGTGCATCTGATTCTCATAAAATATACAGGGTGTTCTATTTAAATTAAATAAGTTATTGCCGTTTAAAGCTAGTAATTATTTAAAATAAATTTTTAGACACTCTGTATAAGGTAGTATAATTTTTATTATTGCAACACAATAAATGATCAATAAATAAACTTCAGTAAATATTTAGTATTAAAAACTTTGATATCCTCGGAGAAATGGAGCGTTAAAATTTATACTGCAATTTCGCAAAATTGAAAATATTTCAAAAGCGGTAAGATTTAAGTGTAATAAACCTTAATCAAATTTACCTTTATTTTAATCGTAGAAACTAAAAATGCAATAATATACAGGGTGTTCCATTTAAAAAAATGCAACTTTGATATTTTTTATTTATTTGGGACACTCTGTATCTTGTAAAAATATTTTTAAATTGTAGCTGTAATGGTCCTTCAACGAACCCAAAACTTACAATTTGTAAAAATCTAATCGTTTAGCTACAATACTCCGTGTCGTATGTGGTGAACAACCCTGTATATGCTTTCGAACTTTGTGAAAAGTAAATTTGACTCCAAGATATTGAAAATGTGTAAAGAAAGCTGAATAGATATAAAATAAAAAATATTGAAATATGGTTTACCACTAATGTAACTTCATTTGGGAAAATTATAATAAGTTCTTACTGTTTATCTGTTTATTTTTAAATTTTTATTTTCTTAAAAGTGTGAAAAATCACACTACCTATTTTCTTTTGTTTTTAACTGACAGGGACCCTACTCAGATAATTAAAATAAACTTGTAAGAAGGCAATGGAAAATTTAACCCGACTAATAAACGAATTATTACGAAAATAAAAGTGCCATTTTTATCATGACCATACATATAATATATTAGAGTGCCTAACTATT
This sequence comes from Sitophilus oryzae, assembly GCF_002938485.1. Lineage (NCBI taxonomy): Eukaryota > Metazoa > Arthropoda > Insecta > Coleoptera > Curculionidae > Sitophilus > Sitophilus oryzae. The sequence continues at coordinate 3,011,489 of NW_022146424.1, forward strand.
TATAATCCGTTAAATTAAGAGGGGTTAAAGTTGAACCACCCGGTATACGTTACGCCAGAATTAATCAAAAAGTAGTTTTGTGATAAAGACTTAAAAAAATGTCAGAACAATCCAAAAAAAATTATCAAAAACTCGATTATTTGTTGATGTGTAGCAAGTTTCAAGCCAAACCCGATACGGTCTTACTCAAACTTACGCCATCCGTGCACTGTTTGTCCAAAGAAGAACAAAAATATTTCGTAAAAATCACAGAGGGAATATTTGGATACAACGAACAAATCAGAAACGAGTATCTTAAGTTTCTTTCAACCGATTACCACGTTACGCTGATACAACCATTTTTATGCGCCTTCATCAAAGAAACTATTTACCAGAATATAGCTTTGACCGATCTGACTTTACTAATATATGCCGTCCGAATGACTAAATGTTTAATGACAAATAATTATTTATGTTTAAAGCCTCATATTCACGAAATTCTACCGGCTATTCTCTCATGTGCACTAGCCAAAAAAATAAGCAAGTATTATTATGATAATCACTGGACGCTAAGAGATTTTGCAACATATATTGTAGCAACAATATGTGAAAAACATAATGATAACTTAAATAACATGAGACAAAGAGTAATTGAAGTTTATAAAAAAGGCATTAGAGATATGAATAAAACTCTAACAACGGCGTATGGCGCAATTAGAGGACTAAGCAGTCTAGGAGAAGATACAGTTAAAATACATTTAATACCAGAAATATCCATTATCAGTACAAAAATACAAAAAGCTCTTGAAACAAACTATCACAGTTTTTACCTAGATTATCAGAAACAGCAGATGAGTGAAGCTAAATATGTCAGAGATCTTATAGTCATGGTATGTTCACCTGTATTGTATGAAATCAGAAATGTTAATGATGGAGGATTTTTATATCTAAAAGATTTTGGCTGTCTAGGTAAAGCACTTTATATACAGGTAAAAAATATTGAAAGCCTAGAACAAGCTAAATTAAAGAAGACTCAGTATGTTGACCAGAGATCTACAAATAATACATTTATAAAACCCGGAAATATGTCTTAAAATTGTGACAAAAAACTTACTTAATGTTCTGTTTAAAATAATGTGATATATAAAATATAATTTAGGTATTTATTATAAACTTACTTCTCGTGTTATGATGTGCCAATGCTATTTGAGACATAATATAGGTACTATTTTCTAATCCTATGGAATATAAATGTTCATACATATCCAATGCCTCTTTATTGTTTAATTGTTCTAAATTTGTATGCGCTATAAAGAAAAACTTCATCCAATGATCTGGTAGTTGATTATAAGGATTTACATTTTTTTCATTAATCAATTTGCCTAATTCATACCATGCTCCCCATATTAGCGGCTCTTGCTGAATAGATTTTATAAAAATATCAATAGCCAAAGATTTCAAATCAAGTTTCTTTAATACTATGCCATACAAATAAGTACAATAACCATCCAGTTTATTATCATAAAAATCATTTTTGAACTCGGAACATAACTCCTTTAATGCATCATTTTGTGTAGGATCTGGTGGACAATTTACATCAGTCATATCATCAAGTTTTTTCTTTTCTATTGATAAATATCTAGCGTACAGGTACAAAAACCTGGGCTTTGATGATGAACAATTCCTAACAAAATGAGCACATCTATCATATTCCTTAATATTAAAGTAGGACTTTGCTATAAGATATTCAGCTTGTTCACTGCATGGGTCTTCTTGAATAAGAGATATCTCTTCTGCCGTAACATTCACATCACTTAATGCAAAATTTAATTCTGACAACCACTTAACACTTTGAAATAAGCCTCTTTCTGAACATTCATGAATAGCTTTAAGTAAATCTTGTTTCATTGTTTTGAAATCAAATTTAAAATCGTTTAGGCTCATTTTTAATTTGTTTTTAAACAGGTAATATGTAATAAACAAATACAATATTTTTTATTTTTCTTAATTAACTTTTCTTCTTGTTAAAACTTTAGTTTATAGCTACCATTTCTTCTTCTTATAAATTGATTGGCCTATACTAATGTGCTACGTGGCCAACTGAAAAAAATATTTTAAAATTTTTTATCATATATAAATTTTATATGATACAATTTGTAAATTTTTGTTTGAGTGAGTATAAAAATTCCTTAATTTTTAACTTTTCAACTTACTTATTAAAATCCTTAAAAACCGCTATACCCCGCTAGTATTAAAACGCACTTTCTTATATTTTTTTATATATTAAAAAAATAAAAATGCCCAAAATTTTTGATTGTCATTTAATGTCAATTAAAAAAAATAAGTAGATTAAACGAAGAATGTTTAAAGTTTTATATAAACCTAAATCTGTTGTTGTTACCCAAATATACTTGTTTTTGAAAAACCATTAATAAATCTATAAAAGGGGTGGGATACCAAAATCATCCTGACACGCGATTTAGGAATAATATTTTACTAGTTCACCCTCTTTGTACCAGTCACAGGTAGGAGTTTATTACAAGCTTGTTTTAAGTCTTTTAACTTGATAAATTTAGTATGGTAGACGTTAAGGACGATATGAACAACGACACAGAAAGCTATGGTGGAGCTAATGCTAGTGATCCAAAAAATGTTCAAGAACTAACTCAATATGTAAGCATAAATAGAACTTTAGTGACAAGTAAATACAAGAATGAATGTGTTGTTTTAGGTACAAAGTTTACTTCAAACGATACAGGATAAGTTTCAAAATATGTCTGATCAAATATTAACGCGTATTGATGAAATGGGCACCCGTATAGACGATTTGGAGAAAAATATCGGTGATTTAATGACTCAAGCTGGTGTAGAAGGCGCTGAGAAATAATCAGTAGTTCTCATTCCTTTTATTTAATCATGGAAGAATAGCGAAAATGTTTTTAATACACCCACTTAATTTTAATGTAAAAATATTTAGCACCATTAACATATAAGTAAGAAGTTAGTTCCCTATTTGATATTAAAAATAACCTATGTGGATCATTTTAATTAAAAATTGTTTATATTATATATTTATGTTATGTTCTATATTGCTTTAAAATGAACTGTCTGTATTATTTTAATTTTTTATAATTTAGAATAGAAAATTTCTTGTAGTTCTTACTGAGACATGAAAATGAAAGGCACTACTAACTAATTGTTATATTTAAGATTTATAGTAAGTGTATAAGTATGGTATGACAAAACTAAAAAAATTAAGTGAATATATAAATACAATTATTATTAAATAGTTTATTTAAGACCTAATGGGTATTTTAATTAATGGAAAAATTGTTGAATTCTAATATAATATTGTATTGTTAGTCCTAATTACAATGTTTTATATTACTTTTTCTAATGACTACAGGTGATTCTTTATCACTAGACAGCTTACTATCAGTATCTACAGAATCGTCATTATCCTCGACAATATCAGAAGAAGTATCTTCTTCTGAAGAGTCATCATCAGATTGTGAATGTTTTTTTTCATTTGATTTAATTGTTTTCTGTTTATTTATTTTTTCCTTGGATTGGTGTAACGCAGTTGTCGGTCTTCTTGAGCCAGATGCCGAAAATATGGATCCCAGAGATCCTAGCGACTGTGCAGACCTAAGTAATAATCCCCTTGATCCATCAGCTTTCTGTAATGATCCGGAAAGACGTAAAGACTTCTTAAATTCCTAGAGAATAACAGACCCTTCCAATTTACTCATTTTTATATAATTTAAAACATTTATATATATTTTATATTACAATAGTAAAATGATCAGTCATTTAAATTTATTATACTTTGAACTATGACAAATAAAATTTGTGCATATGTTATAACTGAATTTATAATTACCAAGTCCAGTTTATTTCTTGTTTCATTAAATTCCTTCATAAAAATGCGGCGAATAATAGAATAATTAAATATAGACTATTTTTAGTTAACCGAATCTTACCTCTAAATCAACATCCTCATTAATGTTGTTTACTTGCGTAAAAGAGCTTGTAAGAACTTCCAAAGCCTTCGCATGATACCCCAGTTCGATACTTATAAAGTTCAGTAAAATCGCCTTGATATCATGTAACTTTTGCTTTTCAAAAGTTGCGGATCTTTCTTCAATTGCGTGAACTGTTTTAGATAGTTCGCTAGTTGCTTTCAGGTAATCAGTTTCTGCTTGCTCCTATATAAGATTTAAAAAAAACTGTTAGTTTTTTAATCTAAATTAAATGGCAGACATACTATTAGTTGTCTATTTCTTGGATTTTTATCCCTTAATCTATCCAGTTGTCGTTTCCTTTGAATTTCTTTTTGTCTTGCGGCGAAAATATCTTTAACTTCTTCTTTAGCTTTCTTGCAAACATTATCGTATTTAGATAAAGCACCAGTAACTTAAAAAATTGAGTTATGGATTTAATTTGAAAAATATATTCTGCTTACTTTTTAACGTCAAAGCTTGCGTTCTAAGATCACCGTAATCACCTAAAGTCGATATAGAATCTGCAAAATTTTCTAAACCTAACGCTAAAGACTTATTTATAGACTCATTTGAAGAATAAGCAGTTGCTACCTGTGCTAATTCATCGCTTTTGTCTCTCAGTCTCGCTGCTTTTCTAGTATACTGACTGAAAACATCGCAAAGATCCGCTAAATGTTTCTCTGTCGTCTGTATACGCTCCTGCAAAAACTTTGCTTCTTCTTCACTAATAAAAAATATTAATAGTTCTTAAAAAAGCCAAGAATGGTTTAAAATATCTATAGGAAGGAGGAAAATACAAAAATCAATTTTTAGGCATTTCCACAGAAATCTATTGATATAAGTTTCAAAATTATATACATAACTGTATTAAATGTAAAAATATAATCTTGGAATAAAGGATAAAACCTAGTAAAAAAATAATTTACCTACTATTTTTAGGACGAAATGAATGCAACATATTTTTCACACAGTTTTGTTGCAATTGTCACATGCAATGAAATATATAAATGGATACAAACAATAAGTTGCCAGTAACAACCGTAGAAAAAATCAATATATGAACTTTACCATGCATGAAAATCATATTTATTATAAAAAAAATTAATGAGCCGATACAATAATTACATTTCTTATAAAAATACTTATATGAACAATTTTAAAATCATTATAAAGAAAAAATGAAGTCTAAATTAATGCTATTCAACAACGGCAAATGAAGTGCCAGTACAGGCAAAAGCATATTTAACTTTCTTGCTATTTAAGATTTGTGTTGGAATTTTCACATCTTTCTTATCACCAGTACCACAGCTACCGTGCTCATTCCATCCCCAGGAATAAAGCTTGTTATCCTTGGTTACTGCCAAATTATGTTCCGAGCCAAGGCTCAATTGATTAACATTGCTTAAAGTATCAAGCTTTTCAGGCTTAAAGAGTGCATTGGCTCTTCCCGATCCTAGCTGACCATAATTGTTTCTGCCCCAAATAAAAACATCTCCATTGTTTGCCAATGCTGCACTGTGTGTCCAGCCAGCATACACACTACTGAGACCCTCAAGGTGAAATGCCTCCAAAGGTATAAAACTAATAGCTACACTGGTATCGACACCAAGTTGACCATATTTGTTTTCACCCCAACTGAGGATTGTACCATTTTCCTTTAACGATACAGTGTGGTTCTGCCCACTGGCTACACTAATTACATCATATAAATCTGGAACTTTTGATATACTTAAGTAATTATCATCATCAAAATTATCACCCAATCCCAGTTGGCCTTTAGCACCAGTACCGGCTACCAAAAGACCACCATCTTTGGTAATCATAGCTGAATGCCGTAATCCACAACTAACTTGCTTGAAACCTGTAGCTAATTTCTGAGAAACTTGTAATCTTGAAGGAATCCCAGTGCAGGTAATGCTCTTTGAAAGGCCAAGTTGAGTATATTGATTGTTGCCCCATACAAACTGCTTTCCACATTCACACACAGCAGCACTGAAGTCCCAACCACATGATATTTGTACAACCTTAAACTCCTTCAAAATATCAATCTGAGTAAATGTTAAAGTATCATCAGACAGGCCCAACTGGCCCTTTGAGTTCCATCCACAGCAGTAAACAAACCCATTGGAAGTTAAAATTAACGTATGGCCACCTCCGCCGGCAATAGAAACAATCTCTTCTGCTTTCAAATCAGTTCCCCTCAGTTCAACTTTTTGTGGCTTAATTTCTGCATCAGATTTGTAGCCTATTCCTAACTGCCCATAGCTATTGGCGCCCTGAAGTAAACATTTTAGATATTTTATTAAAATTTCGTATTTAGACTTAAAATATAATGCAAAATACTCACCCAAGCATAAAGAGCCATGGTCAAAACAAATCTGAAGTTGTCTCTGAAACTGAAATCTGTCAATTCTAAACTGTGAAGTTAGACAATAGTTAGACAAAAACAATGCTGTCCTTGTCTAGGCGGCCATACTTGTCGTGAGGAGAATGACAGGAATGACACTAATGACTGTTTCCAATTTTCCTATTTCACTGTCACCCCCCTGCAGAAAATATTAAGCCAACAAATTTTTGAATAATGTAAATTGTGTATTTAAATTCTATTTTATTTAAATAATTTAAAGTCAACGGGGTAGCCAAATTGTTCACGATTTCTTATTTCTTCTAACAGAATGATAAAAAGCGTTTGAATTTCGGCACAAAAAATAGTAATTTTTTGTGCCGGTTAAAAAAGTGTACAGCCTGATATTTAGGAACATTTAGTTTTATATTGTTACCAATTACCAACTATTTATCATATATGAATATGATCAAGGAGACCAACGAATGTGTAAAATCCAAAAAAATAATGAGAAGAATTTGAAGTTTGGAGTAAATAACCAATTAAAATTTAAAATTGTAAACATTATGATATATTTTAATAGAAGATAGAAGAAAATAAAATACATACAATTGTCAGTGTTTTACTTTCTATTTTCACAAAGAAAGATGCCCAGAAGGAATATATTTCATTATTCATAGATCGTAGGAGGGATACACTGAATGGAAATTTTAAATTTAGTCATCCTACAATTTTTTATGCAATAGTAGCATGTAGATTTAAAAAAAATGAAGTTGATTATTTTTATTTTCTTAAAATTTATACAGGTACTAACTTGCAATTATTCTACAATTAATTTACCTCCAGAGCACGTGCCATATTACTTTACTGCAAATCCGGAAATCGCAGAAAAATGTAGAATAGATACAGAATGTCCGTATAAAGAATACTTAACTGAAAAAAAATATTGGGGTTATGAATTAGACCATCAGTGGGGTAATCAATATTCAGTTCCAGAATGTCCGGGGGATCACAAGGGTTGGGTAAAAACAAAGTTTGATCAAGAAAATACATTTTATACACAAGGAGATTTTGGTTTTGTCAAACAACAGATCAAGGAGTTGAAAGTGTTATGTGAGCCTTTATTTCAAGATGATAGTATTCTAGAATGTTCAGATCATCTGAGATACTGTAGAGGTAGAAATATTATGATAAATTTTACACAGTTGGCAAGTCGTCCAGATCCAATCAGATATAAAATGGATGTATTAAGCCATGGTGATATTGGGGGATATTGTGATTTGAATCAAAAAGAGTTGGATAAACAAGCCGATCATATTAGTGCTTTGCAAAGTTGGGGCCCAGAAATCAGATATTTTAGTAAACTTAAACATAGACCAATAATTTCTAATGGAGACTGTGATGTAGTGTTAGAAAAACCTACTTATATTATGAAAATTGATGCCAGTATGTATTATTCTCCTATAATAGTTTATATATCAGCTTACATACATATTCATATATCAATTATTAAATACTCATAACAAATATTTTTAGCTATTAATATGTATCATCATTTCTGTGATTTTTTAAACTTATATGCATCATTGCATTTGAATGAAGGCCCAGAAGCCTTCTCTACTGATGTTCATGTACTTATATGGGAAACTTTTACATACAGATCCCTGTTTGAGGACTCCTGGAAAGCATTTACAGAACATCCTTTGTGGGATTTGAAAACTTTTAGAGGAGAAACAGTATGTTTCAAAAATGTAATTTTTCCGTTGCTTCCCAGAATGATTTTTGGATTATATTATAATACTCCTTTGATATATGGCTGCAGAAAAAGCGGATTGTTTCATGCGTTCTCAAAGCATATGCTACATCGTCTAAAAATACCAATTTATAGAAGAATTAATAGAAAAATTAAAATTACTTTTCTGTCCAGAGACACAAAATATAGAAGGGTGCTTAATGAAGAAGCTTTATTAGATTCAATCAAAGATAATGATGAGTATGAAGTGAACAGAGTGATATATAACAGGAATATTCCATTTAAAAAACAATTAGAGATTAGTGCCAATTCTGATGTGCTTGTAGGCATCCATGGGGCAGGTTTAACTCATTTGCTGTTTTTGCCTGACTGGGCTGCAGTATTTGAATTGTAAGTCATATAGAGATTGTCACATTTAGAGTATTAATAATAATTGTGTATTGATCTTTTAGATACAACTGTGAGGATGCAAATTGTTATGCAGATCTTGCTAGATTAAGAGGTGTTCATTATGTGACATGGAAGAACACAGAAAAATTATCTTCAGAAACAGATGTAAGAAGCTCGAATATTTAAAAAAACGATGTTAATAAATAAGATAATACTTTAGTTCATGGATGTGGTATTTTTTTAATTTAATAATTTCAAAATAAAATTTCTAGGACTCCCACGAAGGTGCAGCACATGCTAAATTTGCTAATTACTCATTTGACGTGGAGGAATTCAAAAGATTATTGAAAGAAGCCACAGATTATGTCAAAAATCAGGCTTCTTATCAAGAATTTCTCAATAAAATAAGTCCTGAGGACCAAAATAATGATCTCCATGATGAACTCTGAGAAGTGATATTTTAAAAAATCTCATATTTTTTAACATATAATAGTAGTTAACATTTTTTTTATCAAATATATAAAACTTAAAATTTCTTATTGTTATAATTAAGCGTACTCATCATTTTCTAATAAAGTCTTTTTTTTGTCAAATATGTTTTAAATTATATTGTTATATTACTTGAATAATGTAGACTTTTTACTCGAATCCAATAATAAATATTGATTAATAAAAATAATTTCTTTATTTTATAATAATTTCAATTTAATTTTAGAGCTATACAATACAGAAGCTAAACCACAATTAATCAGCATATATACAATTAAAATTATTAAAGAATTCATACTACTAACTAAATTTGTTGTAATTGTTAGATTAACTAATCCAGTTAGTACATTTGCAACAAGGAAAAATATTAAACCGTTAGAATTTATAGCTTCTAATATAAAAGGACAGCAATTTAAGTTGAAATTTACAAAACTATTTTTCTTTAAACTATCCCAGAGATAAAATAACCATGTCATAGAAATAGCAATAAATAATATCCATGCAATATAGCCACAGTTTGCTAATCTCCTAGATACCTCAAATTTATATGTACAGAAGCAAGTTATTAAAAGAGAATTTATGATCCAAATGAAAAACAGTTTATTCTTATTATGCTGTGTTTTCATTTTGTTTAAACTGTAACTAAAATAGAGAGAGAATAAGTACAAACTCACATAGCCTACGCTGGATACAATTCCTTCTTTGTTAGCTGATATTAAATTTGTTCTTTTGTCAGTTGAAAATATCCAGCTTTTTAAAAACATTTGTAACAGAGTTTCATGAGCTACTGTTAACAATATTGCATTAATATAAATATAATTCACATCGAAAATATTCAGAATACATGAAGACAGTATTTTAGTTACAGCTAATGTAATAAAAAAATTCCAGTGGATGCCATATTCCATTTCCGATACATGATAATGTGTAGCTTTTGTTGAAACAAGTCTCAGTATGCCGATAATTATAAGAGCGATAGAGCTCTTAATTGAGTTCGTTATTGGATCTTTTTTACCCCTTGCCTCGGGTGCAACGATTCCGTTAGCAAAAACATACAAGCCTACACCTAAATCCATAAGACTGAAACCTGTTCTTGGAGTTTTTGAAAATCGGGAAGGAAATATATTAAAGTCCACAGCTAATATAGCTACCACTGATATAAGATTAATGGTTGATCGAACATTAGTAACAAAATTTTCTCTGTTTAACAGCGGTTTTGTTATTTTAGTTTCTTTACTAGTTGGTTTATATAAAGTGTTAACCAACATTAAAGCTACAAACGTGAATAATATCAAGGATATAATAAACAAAATGTTTCCTGATATATTGGCGAATACTGTTACATTCAATATGATCGGAATGACAATAATTATAAATTCAACTGTAAAGTTCAGCTGTTTACTTGAGTATGGTAGGAATGCTGGAAGTGTAGTTGCTAATACGACATAGAAAAATGATGGTACCACTAACAGAAAAGTTTCTATTGCGTCCTCGGCATCCCCAGACATCTAAAATCAAAGATAAAATATTACTAGGACTAGAATATCTATATTTTTCATTAGATATACATTTACAAGTGAACTTCTAAATTCTTACTAAAACTATTGATGTATTTCTAAATTTAGTGACATTTTAAGTTCGTTTTTTACATAAATATTTGATGCGGGGCCTATTTTCAGCATTTTCTAACCTTTATTCATTTTTATTTTTGTTTTGGTTCTGGCGTCTGTCAGATTCCGCATCTTTTAAATTTTGACAGTGTTTCCGCACAATTTTTGAACTTTTTCCCGCCCAACTGGAGACACGATATTTATTTAACAAATCTTCAATTTTGATATCGGTTTGAGAACTACTATCAGAACTTATAAATTTAGTATAGAGATTTGGATCGGTAGCAGTGTTCTTTAATATGTTACATTCATACAGCTTACTATCGGAACAACATTTTAACCCGAAGGGTAAATCATCCTCCTTTGTTACAGGATCCCAGGATGAAATAGGGACCAAGTATTCATCGTCACCTTCGCATTGAACATTTTGCGTAACTAGAGTTGCTAAATTTACTAAGGAAGGGCTTTCTCCTAAATGCGAGCCATCTCCTGGAATGGCAATGTCATTCATGTCCCATGTGCTTAACGTTTTCTTAAAAACATCGCTGTTACATTTAACTTTAACTATAGTAATTTCTGAATCTGTGTATTTAATTTCACTTGATCCTGGTAAGGACTCTTGGTCGCTCAGCATAAAAGATACTTCGTTAAACTTTACTGTCTGAGGTCTATCACTCGAATTATTTGAGAATACACATTTAGAAGTCGGCGTTTTGTTAGTATGGTACACATTATATTGACCAAGCCGTTTTTGAGCATCAATTATGTCTTCTATTTCTTTGAATATATCGTAATTATTGGAATTAGCCATTTTTACAAAAATTTCAAATATTTTTAAATATTTTTAAATTTAAATTATTTAAATTGACAGTTGCTTTTAAACCACAGCGTAGATTTTATGTTAATCATATATAATTTATATATGATATAACAAAAGTCTTCTATGGGTACAGCTTTGTCTAAATTCTATGGGGCCCAGTCTAAAAGTCTCAACATTCTTTTATCTATGGCTATGGTCTAAACAGTTATCAGCTGATTTCTGACATATGCGATAGGTTATCAATTTTTCTTATAAATATTTTTTTCAGTTTTCCCTGTTTTTATAAAGTTTAAATGATGTTAAATCTTAACACGGATAGCTAAAAATGGAAAATTTTGATTCAGAGATTAGTAGTTTAGATGAAGAAACGTATTTAGTTAATAGTAATTCTGACAGGTTATCAGAAAATAGTTTTGAAGATGAAGCTTTAATTGATACAAGATCAGAGTTGAAATTTGAAAGAGGTTTGTACTAACATTTATTTAGACGTATTATATTATATTATATATTTTTAGAGGTAGAAAGCGACGAAGAAAAGAAAAAACGCAAAGATATCGAGGAAGCATTAATTAGTAAATATACTACCCTTAAAACATGGAAGGACTTAGCGATAAGTAAATTTGGATTAGTTGGAGGTATATACATATTTAAATATTAACATAATAAGTTTACTATGTCTAAATTTTAATCACATAGTTACCAAATTTATATTTTAGATGACTTGAGATATCAAGTCTGGCCTTTATTACTTGAAGTTGATCCCAGTACAAATGAAAAAATTCCATCTCTGGAAGAGCTGTCAGATCACCCAGAGTATCAGCAAGTAATTTTAGATGTCAATAGATCTCTGAAAAGGTTTCCTCCAGGTCAGACAACAAATAAATTTAATATATTTATATAAGTCAATTTTTTTCAACCAAATCATATTTTTTAGGTATTCCATATGAACAAAGGGTAGCATTACAGGATCAATTGACTGTTTTAATTTTAAGGGTTATAATGAAGTATCCACATTTACGATATTATCAGGTAAGCCAATTTAAATGATTTGTCCATTGTAAAAAAATTTCTATCATTTATAAGGAATATAAAATTTAATTACCAATTACAAATTTAGTTTTATAATAAAAAGTGCTCTTATTTCAACATCTGTTTCATAAAAATGTCTTAATAATTGTGTATGGTGCGTCTTGATGTAATCGGTAGTAAGTTCAACATAATATATTACTTACCTTAATATTAAGCCATTTAACAAAACTGTTTACACTTGCATTGATTGAAATTTTTCTGTTTATTGGAGACATTTAATATATAACTGATAATTTTTAAATTTTATACCTACAAATAATATCAGTTTTACACACACAGGTAATACATAATATTATTCTGCTATGTTTTCTTTTTATAGTTTTGTAAACATAAAATTTATGTCTGATAAATCTTGAAGTATTTGTTGCATTTTCAAGCATCCATGATTTTTTTTAAGTAAAACATAAATAATTGCAAAGAACTCTATAATTACCCGAATATTTTTATTGATTTTAGATATATTTATCAGAGTGTTTTGTTGTAATTGATTGGCGAAAATTTACTTTTAATCGATTTGACTTAGTTTTCAAGTGCATAAAAATGCATTTGGTATTTACTGTAATTGGAAATAGATTGCACATGGGAGTCAACAATAAAGTGGGCACTACTGAAATAATTTTTATTTATTATTCGAATGGTGCCGGTAAAGTTTATTATTTCCTTTTTTTTTAATTATTAAAAAATGTGATGATTGAATTTTTATAGATGAAATGAATTTTTATAGATATACAACAAATGAAAGAAGTTTTTTCATATATTGCTTAATAGTCATGTGAAAGTTTGATTATTACTACTTCTTGTTATAGCAACTATGATGTGATAGGTATATGACATACTTAATAAGAGTTGAAAATTATGTTAGAGATTAATATATATAGAGAAAATTAAGATTCATTAATATATTTTGAATACCATATACCATCCAACTGAAATATATTTACTTGTATCTATTTCTCCATCTTTATAAAACTGCCATACATAAATTAGAACTACTTCTTTACAAATCATAGCGCCAATAACAATTGTTTTGCTATACTGAAATTTAGCATTTTCTAAAAATAATAAATAAATCCTTTATTAATAGCCAAAGCTAACCAATAACAAAAAAAGTAACAATATAATATTCAATTACTTATATGCTAACAATATTGTAATATCAGGTTTTATCTAACAAATAGCCAATAACAAAAAAAGTAAAACTAAATATTCAATTTCCTATATGCTAACATTACCAACAATATGAGATCTCAGTCTACTTTTAAACCTACTTATGTTATTTATACATTTTAATTCTAATGGCAAACTGTTAAATTCTACTAACCCCTGATGGAAGAGGCTATTTTGTACAAAAGACGAGGTTTCATTTGGTATATAAAAATCAGATTTGGCTCTAGTATTGTTGCAATGTACATCCTGTACAAATTGTAATGTATCTACAATATGATCTGGGTACAACCCTTTTTTTTGTTTTAACACGTTGATTGCCACGCGAGGCGCGTGTGCTTCATGCCGGCCCCTATGCGTTGGGCCCCGCCACTCATACATGCTTCGCACTTTGGTTTCTGACTAAGCCCAGTAGCTCAGCGTTGCTTCGCGCTGTAATAGCCGGAGAGCTGGCGACATATTTAGAGAACATATTTTAGGCAAGTTAGAATAACAAAAAAAAAATAAAGTTATAAAAATAATAACTTGTGAACCCAGAATCCTAAGTTTGGCTGGGGCGTTGGGGGTATTTCGCTACTGCGTAGCCCATAACATTTGCAAAAAAATAAATCCAAAAAACATTCTTTAGGCAACTTGAAATTTGTTTATTCTTAAATTTTAGCATCTATTTAACCTAGAAATAAGTATGCCAGACTTTTTTTTCGGGTTTAAAGTGTAACCCGACCATTCCAAATATGTTTAATTATTATACCTGGAAAACAGACTTTAGCATACTAAAATTTTTACAGCGTGTTTATTAGATGATATTAAAAAATATGTGTTAATTGCCAGACGAATTCAACGGGTTTTAATACTTGCCTGACGCGAATAAAGATTTTAAATGAGCGCGACAAAAAAGTCTTATATGAGTATCTATAAGCGCGAGAAAGATAGTTTATTGAGACCCGGTCGCGGCGTCGGCAGCCGATGCGGTTGACGTAACAGTATTTTGGAGTACTTCAAATTTTCATAAAAACAATTTTTTTTCGGTTTCATTTCAATTATTTGCAGGCTTTTAATTCAGAGATTATTTTGTTAGAATCAAGTTACCATGTACAGCTGGTTCCAAAAAAAATGAATACGACTCTTTACACATTTTTCTCGAATATTTGGGCAGTGTATATTTATGTGTCAAGTATTTTGACATGTTAAGGTTATTGTGACATTGTATAAAACAACTTTGCTGTTGACAAAGTGGCAAATAAATTTTTCAGAACGTCAACATGACATGAATAGAGAAATGGGGGACTGGTATCATAGAATATACTGCCCGAAATAATAAAAATATGTTTTAAATCGTATTCAATTTTATTGGAACCAGCTGTACAAATATGTATTTATAAATTAAATATTGATGTGCATAGTGTAAATAGTTTAGAATAATTACTGCAAATACATATTTTAGAAACTACTAATTTCGCTACTAACTACTAAATCACAATGGATAAAAAACATTTAAGTTGTGTAGTTTGTAAAAAAGTTACTAGTGACAAAGTTATTGTTTTTGATGAAGGCAGACTACAAAAATGCAAAGAATTTTTAAAAGTGCACCAACAACATAGTTTAAAATTTAGAGAAGTGGTTTTACCAGAAAACGTAGTCCCGACAAAAGGGTACCATGTACAGTGCTAAAAAAATAAGTATGTATTCTGGAATTTTATTAAAGTACCATTGTTAATCTTTCTAAATAGATTCAAAACTGAGTAAAAGTGCTTTACTTTTATGCTTAGGCGTTAAAATGACTTTTTTATATTGTCAATCAGGTCGCAAAAATTTATAATAATATAATAAGTCACAAAAGTATAATAATAATTATACTTTTGTGACGTTTGAAAAAAATATATTTTATATTATGCTAATTTTTAAATAATTATTCGTCTTTTTATTCTTTCAGATACAAAATACTTAAATTAAAAAGTCTTCTTATTGAAAGGATTTCAATTATACATTTTTATTAAAAAATGTTTCTTTTTATTTATTCAATATTAGTAAGTTTTTTTAAAATTTTTACGACTCCAAAATGCTGTTACGTCAGCCGCATCGGCTGCCGACGGGTCTCAATAAACTATCTTTCTCGCGCTTATAGATACTCGTAAGACTTTCTTATCGCGCTCATTTAAAATCTTTATCCGCGTCTGGCAAGTATTAAATCCCATTGAATTCGTCTGGCAATTAACACATATTTTTTTAATATCATCTAATAAACACGCTGTAAAAATTTTAAATAATTAAACATATTTGGAACGGCCGGGTTACACCAACTTTAAACCCGAAAAAAAAGTCTGCCATACTTATTTCTAGGTTAAATAGATGCTAAAATTTAAGAATAGACAAATTTGACCTAAACACTTAGTAAATTTGTTTCATTTAACATATCGTTTATCCTTGTATATCTATTACACACTAAAAATACCTTTTAAGATACAGTTTTGCTTTTTTGAAGTATATTGATATTTTCCTTACTAAACATAAACATTATGGTTAGGGGTGGATGGGGAAGTGGAAACCGGCCCGGGAATAACAGGCAACCGGCCCGAATCCACAAAAACAAAATGACCATAACGAAGTATTTATTTATTAATATACAGGGTGTCCCAGAAATAAGTGCAAGTATTTTAACTGGTAGTATATTTCGGCCTCAGAAACAAACCTATGAGTTTTTGGTAATACCGAGTTTTTTTGCGAAAATTTGTCGAATTTTTTGAAAAAAATTTTGGAAATTTTTTTATTTTTAAGTTAAAAAACATAATTTATTGATAATATGGCAACATAGGTAGTAGATTAAATTTACATGAAAGAAAATCCAGAAAACATCCAGAAGTTCTCAAAATTTAAGCAAAAAAGCATTTTTTGTTCAAATTTTCGAAGTAAAATAACTCGGTTATTTTGTACTTACTTGAAAAACGGTAAAGAGAAAAAATGTTTCTATTGACCAAATCTACCCCCTTAAAATACTTGCACTTATTTCTGGGGCACCCTATATAAGTAAGGGTAATTTTCGCTCGGCGGAAAAAATCTCTTTTGCCCCCGATTTTCCAAAATTTTGAAACTGTCTTGTCAGAATATATTATGTTTCTTTTATTCATATCTAATAAGCCAGCCCTGAAAATATTTGCACAAAGCAGCACAAATAAAGTGCACTTATAGACTCACCTTGTATAATAAAACATTTCAAACG
Organism: Sitophilus oryzae; assembly: GCF_002938485.1. Classification (NCBI taxonomy): domain Eukaryota; kingdom Metazoa; phylum Arthropoda; class Insecta; order Coleoptera; family Curculionidae; genus Sitophilus; species Sitophilus oryzae. The sequence continues at coordinate 3,028,348 of NW_022146424.1, forward strand.
GAACAACAAACAGATGTTTATTAAAATTATAAGTGTCTCAGAGAAAGACATCTAACAATAGTTATTTTACAAATTGGTGTTTATGTTTAAAAGCAACTGACGATTATATTGACCTAGTTGATTAGTTAGTTAGGCAGTCACTAAGAATCTTACGTAACTTTAGTTAGAAGATTAACCATTTAGTTTTTGCTAAATCAATCTTTTTTTTGAGCTCTGATCGGAACCGGCCCACCGGCCGATCTTCCTACCGGCCCACCGGGAATTTTCCCGTTTTCCCATATGGCCCATCCACCCCTGATTATGGTAGAACAGTAGTTTAGATGTGGTAAAATTATAGTTTTATAAATGAGTAAAATATTTACGGATGAATAGTGGCGCGAAAACGCTATGACCAATCAGAGCACCGTCGGACCATCGTATCAACGTATAGGGTGCATTTATGTTGAAACGGCGATAAACGATAAGAGCAGCGATAGTAGCGAAGCAAAGAATATTATTATATTCATTTATATGTAGGTGCTTATATTGGAGCAACGCGTCGAGACACACTTGGCAGTTGAGCAACGATAAGAGCAGCGCTAATTCACTGCTTTTATCGTTTATCGCAGCTCCAACATAAAGCTTTACTCAGTGCTACGTACTGAAATTACGAGTAATACTGTCTTATACTACAAGTATAGAGAAAAATCTGAAAACTAGACATTTATATGGAATTAAATCATGAAACATATAGTCTATATAGGGAACTCTCGGTGGGCGAGTTCGGCTCGCACTTTTGTAATAATTATTGTAAATGTATGTACTAAAATATTAATATTATATTTTTGATTCTCTCTGTTACATAATTTTAATTATCTTACTGAATCTAAAGATTTCTTTAAAGGATGTGAATTTGTACTATTTTTTATCGTTTCTGTATTTAATAAAAATATGTGGTTATTATTATTAAAATTTCAGGGATATCATGACGTAGCCATAACATTCTTGTTAGTAGTGGGTGAAGCAGTGGCATTTAGAATCATGGAAAAGTTAAGTACGGAAAATTTAAGGGAATGCATGGAACCAACAATGGAAAAAACAGATTACAGGCTTAACTACATTTACGCTTTGCTACATAATGTCGATAGAGATTTACATAACTTTATGGATAGGTAATTCTCTATTTAACAGTATACAGGGTGGTCCGAACTGTATTACGGAAACTTCAGCAGCATATTCTGTAGATAAAAATAAGTAAAAAAGTTCGTATAAATGTATGTCCGAAAACCCTTAATTTCGGAGATACAGGATGTAGAAGTTTCATTTTTATTTCGATTTTTTCCAAATAATTTATGAAGTAACGGCAATATTTGGATGAGAATTAGTTTCTGGTAGTTTTTTGACTTGATAAATTTAATTTTGGTGTCAATATGACTCCTACATGTAGAAGGCGCCACCTACATATTTTTGAACTGGTTTGAAGAGTAATAACTTTTCGTCCCTAACCTAACTAAAACTAGTGAGTAAAAAAATATAAATTTACAACGTTTTTTACGTAAAAAAATTTCTTGGTAAAAATCGCTACGGGTAATGGTTCTTGAGATATTTGGAATCGAAATTATCAATACCAATCATCATTGACATAAATTAAACATGTTGACTAAATAGTTATTAGACTGAAATCATAAATTTTAAATTTGTTTGTGCTAAAAGTTCCAGAGAAACGTTTTATCATCATTTTTTCGCGGAAAAATTTATGATTAATTTAAAAAATAAAAATTTCCCTTTATCATTTGTCAAATAACTATCTACTTAACGTGTGTTTATTTTTTGTCAATAATAACAGGTATTAACTATTTGCATTTTAGATATCTTGAAATCGGTTACTCGTAGCAATTTTTACAAAGAGACATATATACATCCTTACGTGGATTATACAAGTCTATGTATATTTTGTCTATATAGAAGGATGTAATTAATAAGTGATAATCATTTAAGTGATTATCGCTTGGTGGCCATATTGTAATTGTCATTTTTTGAAATATTAATTCAGAAGTCATTTCTGTCAGTTCACAAAATATCCGTCAATTCTTATTACAAAATGGCGAAATATATGTACTTTATTTCGTTGTATAATCTTTTGAATACAACTCGATGTTTCGGGATTACTTAATACCTTTGCCTGACACTCAACTTGCCTGACACTCATACTTGCCGGGTAACGCATTTCGTGTCAGGTAAAAGTATTATTCGGTAATCCTGAAACATCTTGTAGTATTACATTCGATAAGTAAATCACTATGGAAACTGTCGCAAACATATCAACGACTTCCATTTATCTTCTTTTTTTGTTGCACACGCGGTGCTTCTGCTCTATCTAACCTTGTCGAGGACCTGCCCGCGCTGTCGAGTCCGCGCGCCAAATTTGAACATTAATTTTAAAAATTAAATTTGTAAAATGCTTTGAACAATAAATAGCGGTTGATAAAAGAGTAATTAATACAATTTTTAAAATAAAAAACGCAAAAACAAGCGTCGTTACACAATGACAATAAGATTATGACATGATTATTACCACATTGTGACATATGATTATGACAATATGATGACAATGGAAAGTTGGTTTCCATAACAATGTATAATTTTGTACTTTCTAAACCGTATAAAATTGTAATTATTTTGGAAATACGTGCAACTTTTAATGCGCATGCGCAAAGTAAGGTTCTCGAGAAAGACAAACCCTATGAACGTTTCATAAGTGCAATAAAGAAGGTTTGAAAATAGCATGTCGTGATGTTGGAGACATATTTTTTAATGTTAAACTAATGGCGTTGATTTATCTACGTAAGTATATATGATCTAGGATTTTGTCACTCAGTAGTTTTATACAGGTATTGACGAAAAGTTATTACTCTTCAAAACAGTTAAACACATGTAGGTCTTGGGTAGCGCCCCCTACAAATAGGAGTCACATTGACATCAAAATCAAATTTCTCATGCCAAAAAAAAAACAGACACCAGTTTTTATCCAAATATTGACGTTACTTCAGAAATTATTTCGTAAAAATGAAACTTCTACACCCTGTATCTCCGAAACTAAGCATTTTAGGACATATATTTATAAGAACTTTTTTACTTATTTTAATCTGCAGAATATGCTGCCAAAGTATCTGGAATACAGTTCGGACCACCCTGTATATATCATATATCTATAATATAAAGAATAATAATTGAAACAAACTATTGAAGATGAAAAATGTTTTCAGTGCGAGTGTGGGTACCATGTTTGCATTGCCATGGTTCTTAACGTGGTTTGGGCATTCATTAAACCAATACAAAGATGTCGTTAGATTATATGATTATTTCTTGGCAGCACCACCGCTCATGCCTTTATATGTAGCCACAGCTTTAGTCATTTATAGGAGAAATGAAGTGTTTGCAGAAGGTTAGTAAAATATCATTGTATTTAAAAATTATGTGTCCCCAGCATATAAGAATGGGTATAGGGTTAGAATGTAGAATGTATGAGGGGGATGTTAATCACCGCGACCTTGTAGAATGTTTAGGAGGGGAATTAATCACCGCGACCTTACAGATCTATTGTGTCCGGGGTTCGGAAGTAGTTAATTAAAACGTAATTTACCTGATTAACTACGTGTAATTTTTCTTCAAAAACTACGTCTTTTCCCGTTCATTAACTACATGAAAACTACGTTAATAAACTAACTATTGATATTATGTATAATTCTGCTTTGTATGAGGAGTCTAAATAATATGATGTGAATGGTTATATTTAAAGCCATATTTCTTCTGTTTTCTTGAATACATTATGTTTTTTCTAAATCTTCAACTTATTATAACCTCACCTCAAACCTTTGATATTTGAAAGTTACATACATATGTTACATAAACTACACCCTCTACATAAACTACATTAACTACATGTAATGTAGTTTCTGTAGTTTTTAAAAGTAACATGTAGTTTTCCGAACCCTGATTGTGTCCCCCTTTCTTGAGTTATAACGAGTATTACCACAGATTAGGTATACTATATGTATACAGATAAAAATCTTATCCATAATTCGTGGTACGAAAATTGTTTTTTATGACGATGTGCAAACGAGTAAAATTTCCTGTGCGCAAAAATAAACTCGCGTAAAATAACAATAAACAGCGTAATAGAGAGATATCGCTAAACCGAATAGCGTGCGTGGACGTTAATAAGGCCAGGTGTTATTTCCTTTACGTGAGGTGGTATTAACTCTCTTCATTTATAGTTATCGGATCGGAAAGAATTCTGTTCGCGTCGCGTCCGCTATTTAAACTTAACCTAACTTTGAATTTAAAACTTTGAAATTGTTTTTTTTACCAGGTATTTTAAAACTAAAGGGCTAAAGTGCTTCCAGTGCTTTATTGTTCAACGTCTGCCAGTGGGTTTAGGGCAACAGAGATTCTCTTAGGAGGGCTAAGTCGTCATCTGCTGTAAACCTAAGCCTCTTTTATAGGTTCTTTAATATTGGAAGAGGTGGAATCCATATTTTGGGCCATATTTATTTAATTAAAACTAATCTCAGCTACTTAAATATCAAATTACCTAATAATACTAAAGTAATAATTCAAAACAATTCAAACATAACCTAAAATAAAAGATCTCGCCGGCCGGCCCCGGTTGTCAAATACCCGCACATGCCCATTTAGGCAATTTTTAAACGTTATTTAGAAATAGCGCTTGGTGTAATTGATCCGCAAATTACGTCAGGCGGTAACGTTATTAGCGGGTGTTGCGTTCATTAGCGTAACTAGCAATTTATCCTGGGGTGGGCCTGGGGGGGGCTGGGGGGGCCTGGGGTTAATACTAGGGAGGGCCTAAGGCTTTTGTTTTTTTAAAAATGAACAATAATTTTAAAAACAAATTTTTTGAATAAAACGTTTACATGAATTTCCCTATCAATAAATTTCATAGACTTGGTTATCAAACCGTGTTCCCGTGGATTACTTAAATACACAAATTTTCTAAAAAAATAAAAATTAACTCATTTTTTAAACAAAACTAGAAAACGTCATTTTTACTGCAAGCAAATAAAAATTCATACGTGGCCAAGAGTCATAATTCGGGATTTCTCTGGGGGGTGCTCAGCAGTACCTGGGGGGGTCCGGCACCCCCAGGCTTCCCAGTAGTTACGCCAATGGTTGCGTTAAAAATTGACTCGCGCATATCGTAACCATGATAAGGTAAGCGTAAATACTGCATGACGCTATTCGGTTTTCCGATATCTCTCTAATAACTGTGCCGGTCAGGCGCAATTTTAGAGGCCATAAGTGGGCGGGCTATGTGCTCAAACTAGTAACCTAACTAGTGCCCGATTCCGAAGATTGGAACCACGAAAAACAATAAAGAAAAAACAAAGTTTATAATCTGTATAATCTGTGGTATTACAGTCTCAGGGCTTTGACAAAAGCCAGTATCTGAGACGGTTTTACAAAGGTTAGTTCTCCATCTCCAATATCAGTCATACCAAATTTTATGGTACGAATGGTTATCTCGGCGCACTCAGTGATGAGGTGTTCTGGCGTTTCCGCAATTTTCCCCACAGAATCTGCATTCGCCGTAGTTTTTGAGTTCCACTTTCCACTTTAAGTTGGTTTCTACTTGGGAAGCAGAACGGTTCTGGTCCAGTTAGTAGAGTGTCCGCTCCTTTTCTAGCTAGAGCGTTTACTTTTTCATTGCCCTCTATTCCTTGGTGGGCTGACATCTAGAGTGGGGGACTTACATATCTTTGCCTAATTTGTTCAGCTTCTCTAGACATTCTTTGACCAACTTCTAATTGATGGTTACTGAGTTAATCGCTTTTAATGCTGCTTGACTTTCGGATAAGATGGCTATTTCTTGTATGAACTATTGTGTACTCAAGTCACGTGGTATATTTTCCTTATATACAGCATCACATGTAATGCGGCGCCGGCGCTGTTTGAAAAATCGTTTTTGTTTCATCCTAGTAGTGAGATCATATATTTTAAATAATTTCCATATTAATTAATTTCATCGAATCATAGCCTTATAGGAGTGTTACCTATATGGTACACACAGACATTAAAAGAAAAATAATTTAATTTTTAGGGTGTGACATGGCCAGTATCCATTGTTTACTATCCCAAATACCGAACAACCTGGACTTTGAGAAAATTCTTGTGAACGCGTCGAAATACTATCGAGATTACCCGCCAGAAAAGCTAGAGAAAATGGTGAAGAAACGAGTTAATAGAGAGTACGTAGACTATAGTTTGTTGTATTTGTTTAAAAAAATGCTTGGTGTTTTTAAAAGTGTCTTCTCTATCAGCTTTTACGTTTTTCTTTTTGCTTCTTTATTGCCTAAACCCAGAACTAAACACAAACGTAGATAGTATTTTCCTGCTTTTGCTTTTTTGTAGATTAAGTTGTATTAACATTTTTTACTGGTGCTAATGTTTTCTTAATTTGTACATATTTTTAGTTCGTATGTTTTAGCTTCACTGTGTGTAAGTATTCTATTTAAAACTATTGATTTTAACTTTTTAATAAATATTATATCGTTGTTTAATTGGAATTCGTTTTGTTTTTACCTTGTACTTTGTATTTTGGAGTTTATCCAGAAGGTATATACAGAGTGAGTCTTAAATAAGAGCAAATATTTTCAGGGCTAGTAGATCTCGATAAAAAAACATATTTTCTCTTTATCATTTTTCAGATAATCCAAATCCAAAAAATCCAAAATAACCGAGTTATTGAAGTTTGAAAATTAAAAAAAAAATATTTTTTTTTGAAAAAATTTTGAGAGCCACCGGATTTTTTCTGTATTTGCATCCCTTTTATTGCCGTAACCATAAAGTAAAGCCAGTGGTAATATCTGAGATTAAGAAATTAAATCGTGGGAGAATTTGTGGTGAACAGGCAGTTCTAAAAAGTTTTCGAAAAATATACAGGGAAACTTAAAAGAAAATGCACGATTTTCAACATCTTTTTTTTTAGCAAAAAAGCCCCATATACATGTTCCTGGCGTCGAAATATACAGTATACCCCTGAAAATATACACCCCTACAATATACCCCTGAAAATATTTGCACTTATTTAAGACTCACCCTGTAAAGATTATAATTTATTTATATCCAAAAGGTCACTGAAGGTGTAGTGTATACGTTTTTGCGTGTATACTGTAAAATAATATATAAATCATAACCATTGAGAAATTTGACGCTCTGTGGATTTTAAGTCCGGCAAACTTTTTATGAATAAAAAATTATATTGATTTCTAGAATTTTATAATTATTAAGCTTTTTTTATTATTCAAACTTGCAACTTTCTATATTAAAAAGAGTTTTTTGATATGTAGTGGTAGTATTTTTAGTTTAGTAGTTTTTTATATAGTTCTTGAGTGTTGGACATGCTGAATTGATTCTGATTAAACTTTTTTCGATAATTCTTTGGTTGTATGCGGTATAACAAATATTAAGTTTTTATTCTAGCTAAAGTCTGTCCAGTGACAGAAGAGATGTCTTTGACAGACTACATCCAAAAAATGACAGAAACTACAATCAATTTTTCAATTAAAATGAAAAAAGGCAGTATCTATCACTCATAATATTCTCTTATTGGACAGACTATATATTTTTTCTGTGTTTATAATTGTGAGATTTCCTTTGTTTTGTTTAAATTAAAAAAGTAGAAAAAAGACTCAAAGTCTCGGTCTCAACGTTAATATAATGTTAAACTGTTGTGGCTTTACAGTTTAACATTATATTAACGTTGAGACCGAGTCTTTTTTCTACTTTTTTAATTTGAACCAGGTCTCTTTGAGAAGAATGGACGCCTTCTTTAAATTTGTTTTGTTTTTTAATTAAAGTTATTGTTAAGCATAAACTTATATGTACATATATTTTTTGATTAATATTAATTGTAATTCTAGAGATGGCAAGAAAATTATTATCTCAAAACGGGGGGCTGCTCGATAATATTAAATTTTCGACGTGTTTACATCGTATACAGACCTGATCATTTAAATCGATGGTCTGGATTTCAACGTGCAAGACAATGATAGAGATACACTAATGGTTATCTTTAATTATGCTTACTGTACGTAGGAACTGGCAACCCTTTAATTCTTTGTCTCTCTGTTTCTCTCTCTCTCTCTCTCAACTGGGTTATAACGTAAGCTGGGTATCTTTATCGTTATCCTACTCATCAAAACACAGACCATTCTTTTTTATCAGATACCAGCGTTGCCAATATAAATATTTTATCCGTAAATTTTGGTAATCTTATAAACAATGAAAAAACAATGCTTAAAAACTGTCAATTATACAATGTATAGGAATCGAGTACTGCTTATCTTCATAGTACCCTTGGATAACTCCACAAATTTCTTTTAAGAATGGCTGAGCGCAAGAGGAACGAACAGATGATGAGGAAACGGTTGAGGGGCCAGCAGAGCTTGTGGATTCGATTTAACAACAATATGCCTGCGTGGTGCGTGTTCAACAGGCGCAGCAAGTTTGGACTTGTGTTCGCCGCGGCCACTGTGATTATCGGCTACTTGTATTATTATAAATATGGCGCCAATGGACCCCTACAATTTTTTAGGTGAGTGGAATATTTATTGATAGTCACGAAAAAATTATTTGGTATATAGAAATATATTTTTTAAACCTTGACAGACCCTTCATATCTTTTATAAAGGTGGATAACTTTAGATATTGTTCTGTAGTTCATATAGTATAAAGAAAAACATATAATTCAAAGTTATAGCTTTCTTTATTGCATTTATTTATAAGCGTTCTGTTCTTTTTTGAATATCTCAATCCGGCGTTTTCTCTGAATAAAAATGTTAAGTTTGTTAAATGGTGTTTTACTGTACCTTTAATTTTGACTATACCGAGTGCGTCTCAAAAGTGGCTCACCCCTATAACTTTTTTATTTTTTTTTCAGATAACAAAAAGAGATGTTCCTTCTTATTTTTAATGAAAAAAAAAATTAAATTTTAAATGACACCCTCGGTATTTTTTTACTTTATTCGATAGAATATGACACTCTGAATAGAATGACATATCATATGTCAACTTTTGTTATTTTCACATATGGTTTATTTGAAATATGTTAATGAGCCTCCCTTGTTCCATTTGAAAAAATTGAGATATGATTAAAAATACGATTTGGGTATCTTTTAACCGACCAGGACAAGACACGAAAAACATTAGACAGTCAAATTTATTCTTCCAAGGGTCCTTGATTAAAAAATAGTATTTTTAACACAGTCATGGCATTCTAGATTGAAAGTTAAAATACGATTTGTTTTTAAGCGAAAATATCAAAAATTGACATATGATATGTTATTCTATTCAGAGGGTCATTTTCTATCGAATAAAGTAAAAATATACAGAAGGTGCTATTTAAAAATCAAAAGTTGTAGTTCTTTCCAGTGAAAGAGGAAGTGACCAAAAACAATTGAATACGTCAATCAATCCTAATTTATGTTATATACACTATCGGACAAAAGTAGAGCAACAAAGTTCATTTTTATTCATGTTTGAATAAAAAAAATTATTAGGTTGTGATTTCGGCTATGTTTACTAACACACTATCCTTACACTATAGTACTATTTTAGTACTAGTACTATAGTACTAGTACTATTTTGGTGTACTTTTAATCAGTTTAAAAATGGACAAAAGTAGAGCAACAAATTGTATTCAACAAATTTTATTGTGTCTTATTTCAACAAAAAATATTTAACACATTTAAGAACAATAATAATTGAAAGTCATACATTAGTAATTGATAGAATATCCATTATTATTAATAACTTGCTGACAACGGCGCGGCATTGAAGCAATCAACTTCTGAATGACATTTTCGGGAAGATTTATCCAAACTTCATTAATTTTATCTATCAAGGATTGTTTACTTGGAAACATTTGGGTACGAATACGAAGTTCTACTTCTTTCCAGAGATTTTCGATGGGGTTAAGGTCTGGGAATTGTGCTGGATTGCAAGACTCGAACGTCATTTTCCTTAAACCACTGTTGAACAACTTGCGAAGAGTGTTTTGGATCGTTGTCCTGTTGAACAATAAAACGCAGTGGCATTTCCCATTCTGCATAAGGAAGCATGACATTCTGCATGATATCCCTATAAATAAATCGGTCCATCGTGTCATTAATAAAGTGTATAGGGCCTATCCCATTCCATGAGAAACAACCCCATAAAAATACACTGCCTTTACCGTGTTTAATTGTAGGTGTTACGTATTTACGATTAAACCTTGTATTTATTGGTCGCCTCACACGTCTCATTCCATCAGAATTGAATATTTTGTAGCGCGTTTCATCACTGAACAAAACTTTTTTCCAGTCATTGACGGTCCAGTTTAAATGCCGACGTGCGAATGCCAACCTTGCTGCTCTATTTCTTTCCGAAACTAACGGCTTTTTGGCTGGACGTCTACTAAATAACTTTGCATCTACTAATCTTCTTTGTGCTGTTCGTATACCAACCGTAATTTCTGGAATTTCGGCAATAATTCTAGGTGCGGACTTCCAAGGATCATTTTGAGCAATTCTTTTGATACGTCTGTCAGTCATTACTGTTGTTTTCTTTGACCTTCCCGATTTTGGCAACTTTTCTAAGTGTCCCCTGTTATTATACAATGAAATTATTTTAGATACACTGTACCGGGGTAACACACAAACTGTCTTGAAATATCGGCTTGTTTGTTACCTTCCATGACTGCATTCACAACTCTTTGCTTCAAGTCTTTTGAAATTGGAATTCCTCTTGGCATAACTAATCCAGCATAGAAATGTTTCAAAAAACATAAAATAAACCTCGCAGAATTATTTTGGGCTTTACTTTTGCTAAAACCCTTCTTTGGAATGAATTATTTGAATGTTGCTCTACTTTTGACGCGTTACTATTAAGCATTTAAAACTAAATGTCAAAATAAATTCATTTGTTTTGTTAGTAAAAATTCTTGTTGTCATGGATACTCATAGCCTACTTCGTAGTTTTTAAATTTATTGTATTTGTATACATTATCATGCATGTATAATTAAAAAATCGCGATTTGCAAATATTTCTTGAAGTGTTGCTCTACTTTTGTCCGATAGTGTACATACATACCAAATCTCATTTTTTTTTATCTGAAAAAATAAAAAAGTTATTGGGGTGAGCTGCTTTTGAGACACACCCGGTATAGATATAAACTTATTGATTTTTATTGGTAAAATTCTATTCAGGTAATCAATAACAATATAATATTTATTTTCTAAAAAAGCAATAGTTAAGGTTAAACATATACCAGATAATTTTGATTTGATACTTTTTATTATTCAAATTTTGCGTTTCTTTCAATCTAAAACTATTGTCTGTTTTTTAGTCTATATAAAACATGACATATGGTGTCGTCCGGATCTGTAAGAGACATGATACATAAGAGGTTTTATACCAGTTTTTAGATATTATCGATATTTATATTTATTTTATACCTACATTATAACTTAGTTAAAAGATCACGAAGATGTGCTTTTACTATATATATTTATTTTTTATAAATTACTTGTATTTATATTCTCGTTTTTAAGAACCACATTTTTTATTTTGTTTTCTATATAAACGTAGGTTTAAATTTTTGATAATGGATTTATTATTTATAATTTTTTTTAAAGTTGATGAACTCTGAATGCACGTTTTGCTACCCAATAACATTATTTTTGATAATGCTAGGTTAGAGAAACGTGCATGCCTACATAACTTGTGTAGATAATCTTTTTCGTCCTGTCATAAAATATAAATCCATGATTAAAAACCAAAAAGTATTGTTGATTGTGATGTTTTCTTTAATTTATTGGTCCTTTTCGAGCCCCTGTCTGTCTATGTATAGAAATTATGATTGCATTTATTAATTTTATTGTTTTTTACATGTGTAGGCTGAATGACTCTAAAAAACAGGTCTCGGGTCGCTAGGATTGTAATGGTTTCTATTAGACAAGAAGAAAAATATGTTATATATCTAAAGATGTTCTTAATAAATACAATTTTTTGTAAGTACATTTTTTATTAAGAATATTTTTAGGTGAACTAAGGCATGTGTATTTTATTGTGTCCCTAGTAGTTACCGTTTAGTGAAAGATTATTTGTTATCTGTTTTAAAGTTTAACTAGCGCATTTATGTTACACAATCAAAGATAATAAAAAGACAATGATTAAAGCCAATTTCCAGCGAATAACCGTTGGTTATGGTTGACAGATAAATAATGCTTTAAACGTCAGTTGTCTACCTATTGGTTGACAACTAACGTTTAAGGCATTGTTTATCTGTCAACTATAACCAATTGTTGTTTGCTCGAAATTGGCTTAGAGGTTGCAAATAAAATTCTAACTCTGATATACTCTATGAAAATGAATTAGTGCGAAAAAATTTAGGTGATTCCTTATATTAAAATATAGTTTTATACCATATTAATTTGGTATAGTTATTTCCAAGGATGAGCATGTGTAAAATATTTTTGTTAACCCAATGGAATTAAAGTTATAGTATAAAAATATGAATTATTCAGACAAAGATGTGCTAGAACAGCTTATAAATAAGTTTCTTTCACTCAATGTTCTTATTTTTTTTTACTTTTACATATAATATTACCTGCGCCCGCTAGATTTGTAAAATTGTAAAAAACATAGATATATAAACCTGTTGGTGATTCATGTAATATGTGTATGTGGGGATATTTAGCTTATTTATGAAATATATTTCTTTAAAAATTCTTATTTGTTACTTTGTTTTTCCTCGTATAACGTCAGTTAATTTTTGGACAATTTATATTTGAACTGTTCTTTTAAATGTTACTATATACATATAACAAAAAAAAGGATTTAAAATTGAAAAAAGATAAAGTAATAAAAAAGAGTTATCTATTTTACAAAACGCAATACTCTAAATACGTGTGCACCACAGACCACACTTGTGTCCCGTGAACTGGTATATTTTGTTTAAAACCAGGGTCCCAGGTATTACATATAACTACGCATATACTCAGCCTAATCTCTAAAAAGTGAAGCCCAAACAGTGAAAGAGAAATATGGAATTCTGCATAAGTCTATTTCACCCAGATATTCACTTAACTGCGCATGCCTTACCTGAAGAAGTTTTCATTGGTTCGTGTTTTTAAAGGGAAGTGGTTGACTGACATTTCACCTAACCTTCAATTTTATTTTGTTAGGAGTTGGAAAAATATAAAAGAATAGTTGGAAACAATAAACTAAACAAAATCACTCTTATACGCGCACAAATAAAAAGTAAAACAAACAGAACTAAAACAACAATCAATCGAAGTTTGGCGCAATCGCAGTTCAATCGATATCCGGGTGAAATAGATTTATGCAATATTAATATGGAGGTGGGTTATGTTGTCTTTCTCTTGCGGCACAGAAACTGCACACGGGGTTAAATAGGGAACCCTGAGTATATTTTAGATATATGTATATGGGTTAATCATACATGATGTCTAAATTAACAAATTGTGATGTTTTATAAATTAATGAGTAGTATATACTAGTGATGGGAATACCGGTTCCACGTGAGTCGCGTTACAATAGCGACCGTTCCAGAAAAATACCCCGACAAAATACCTATGTACCTATATAAAATATTTTTATTTTATTTGCTTTTGCGTTTTATCTTTCAAAGAACACTATTTTATACCATGCCTAGTACATACCAAAAATCGCTATTTCGAAAGTAACGTAGCGACGGGAGCACCAACGCCAATAGTAACTGACCAAATTGCGACTGGCAAAACCGAAACCCTAGAAGCGCTCCAGCGACTGCTGGAACGAAGTACGTGGCCGCCGAGGTCCAGCGTCGATAATCAGTTACAGCAGTTACTGCTGTTCGCGACAGGGAACTAAAACTCTAGGAGCGCGACGGCTGGAGCGAAGTAGGTCACCGCCGAGGTCGAGCGTCGATGCCCAGTTACAGCAGTTACTTCTGTTCGCGATAGGGAACTACAACTCTAGGAGCGCGACGGCTGGAGCGAACACGTCCCGATCGAGATCGCGCGGCGCTACGGACATACCAGTTACTACTGTTGGCGACCGACGAAATCGCGACGGTTGGAGCTAAACACGTCGCTATGCGGTTACTACGGTTCGAGCTAACTTCAAGTGCGATTATAAATAATTTATTTGCAAATTATAAATAATTTATAATTTTGTAGTCATTATGATCGTCGTGCTTCAGTAACAGGTTCCTGATTCGTTGTGGAGCGCGACACGACGTTAAGAAAAAATACCGCTCCAAAATCGCATTACTCAAACACCGACACATCACTAGTATATACCGGGTGTTTCTCAAAAGTGGCTCACCCCTATAATTTTTTGATTTTTTAAGATAAATACACGATACTTGGTACGTTAGTTTATGATATAAATCAAGGTTGGTTGGCATATTTAATAGTTTTTGATCACTTTGTTTCACCGGAAATTACTCTAACTTTTGATTTTTAAATGGCATCCTCAGTATTTTTTTTACTTTAATCGATAGAAAATGATATTCTGTATAGAATGACATCATAAATATGTTAACTTTTGACAGTCTCACTTAAAAAATTGTATTTTAAACTTCAGTCTAGAGTGTCATGGCTGTGCTAAAAGTACTATTTTTTCAGGGAGCTTTGGAAAAATAGATTTGATCTTCTAATGAGGATGGCTCATTAGCATATTTAGAAAAGGTATTTTTTACGAATAATTTGGTACCGTACCCTTGGTATTTCGAGTCGAATTGTAGTTACATTTATGGTCATGGCACTCTAAATTGAATTTTAAAATGCTATTTTTTTAATTTGAAAATGTCAAAAGTTGACATATGTCATTCTATTCAAAATGCCATTTTCTATCATGTAAAGTAAAACAATATCAAGAATCGTCATTTAAAAATCAAAAGTTTTAGTCATTTCCGGTGAAAAAGGAAGTGGCTGAAAATAATTGAATACGTCAATCAGTCCTAATTTATGTCATATATGTTGTTTTTTTAACTGAAAAAATAAAGAAGTTATAGGGGTGAGCCACTTTTGTGAAACACCCGGTATATTCTTTACCTATGGAGGAGTTCTTCCAAAATCTGCACATAAGAAGTGTAGAGGTAATTTCAAGTACAGCCATTTAAAAGCACAGAAAGTGTGTAGCCTATAGAGGTGATATGTGAAATTTATTGCATTACATTACATATATCATTTATCAAGAAGGTGTATCAGTAAAGTAACAGAACACTAATTGGAGTTAAAAAAAGAAACAGTAAGTATTTAATGTGTATCTTTAATATTTAATACAGATAAAAAACAATAACAAACTTAATTCTAAAAACAGATCTTTAAGTCAAAAATCGGTAGTTTTGATTTATTATCTTTTTTTATTAAAGTTATTTAATACATTTAAAAATCTAGTAAATAAGAACTTTATACAGTAATATTCACCAAGTTTTTTAACTATATTGGAAACAGAAATAAATAAATTGTTATTTTATTATAAAAATTAATCACCAGAATATTGAAATTCAAGCCATAAAAAAATGTTGATTCCTAAAATTGATTGGTAAGTTTACAATCTGGTGAGTAATACTACACAGCTTTTAACAATATTTCTCACTTACGATTAAAACTAATCACATGTGTATATGTACATAAAAATATATAAATCAGACAAGAGAGCATAATATCAAACATGGGTAATCTCAATGAAGTAAATATCACAAAAATTCTATTAGCAATATTTTAGGAATTCACAGATACCTAAATATGATCAGTTTTATGTACACTTTTTAGTATAATAAATTTGGTACATGTTATTCGATACAGAGCAAAAACTAAAATCATCTAAAAGTAAAATTATATTTTGCTATTTATAAAGAAAATAAAGTCAATTTCTTGACTAGGAAGACTAAAAAGACAATCAGAAGAATATTTTTTTCCTAAAAATTATTTAATATTTCTTATTATTTTCTTTTGATTGATTTCTCTACAATATGTAATTTAATTTGGCAACCAGATATACAATCATCTTAACTCTATATAAAAAAATTACATCTTGAGGTTGAGAGTCATGCTTACCAATCACTACAATTAAAGTACCTATATATCTAGGGACTCTAACTACTACAATGTAGGTATCAGTCAATGATAACTCCGAAAGACACTCCTAGGTTAATATAAATCCTATAAGAACCTTTAAAAATTCATAATTATACATTTTTATATCCACTCATCTCTTAATTATACATCATTAACGTTTAAAAGTCTGTCAAATTTACTACTATTTCCCATAAGCTTATTCAATCTTTGCAAATGTAACAATTTATCCAAAATGCTATGATTGTAGTGCTTGGGAATTTCAACCGATGGTTCGTCAGTTTTAACAAGATTGGCAATATAGTCTTGCGTGGTTTTGCCATACAATATACCCAGATGGTCGGTTTTTGGTACAGCTTGGTAAAAAACCTTTTGTTTTTGCAAGGATTGCCAGTGCTGACAAGCCTGTAACGACCTTAGATTGACAGTACCGTCACCGTCGCCATATAAAAGAGTTGGATAGCCATCCAACCAAGTTCCTGGTTTGTAGTAAAGCCTATAACATACTCTTATAAGTCGCTATTTGTTTTTTGAGGTTGTAAGATTATAATAACGCCGGTCGGTGGCAGGGAATGCAATCCCGCAAATGCTGGATCCCGCAAATGCGGGATCCCTCTGAGATTCCGCGGGATCAAAGTTGCGGGATTTACCGTGCGGAATCCGCGAGATCGACACTTTACTACTGGGTTCTATATCGATCTCGATCAAGGTTAAACCGCTTCGTTCCGGGCCGATGCGTCGACGCTCGGAACCCGGGGGATTCTCCTTACGGCTTGGCCATTAAGTGAAACAAACATTGTTTGATTTCTTTCTGGCGTATGTGCGTAAGTGAAGAAAAGCGTTTAACTAGTACTTGTGGACAATTTCGTCAAAAAACTGCCGGACATAATTATCGGGACAAGCAAAATTTTAGGGTAAATTTAAAGTTGAATATCTCTTGAACTAAAAAAGATTTTGGGATGCGGTTTGGACCAGGTTTTAGATGCATCTATTATGATTAAGATGCTATGTGGTTTTCGAAAATATATTTAGCGAATTCTCGTATACAGGGTGTTTTATAAGAGTGTGAAATTTTGGTTAAGAATCTTTTTTACCGCAAATTTACAATTTTTAGTCCCGCAATTTTGCGGATCCGCGGGATTGATTGCTTTGATCCCGCAAGTTTGCAAGATTGAGATTTTGGTGCGGGATTGCATTCCCTAGCCGGTGGTTAAGTTTTTTTCAGGGATGTACGCGTAGAAAAATTACGATTTACGCGTAAAAAAAATATTATGAAAAGCAAAAAAATACTTTTTTCGAATTTGTAAAGTGCCTTTAAAAATGCTGGTTTCTGTTAATGACTATCATAAAAATTTGATTTATTGTCTTAGATTGTGTTTTTATTGATATCGTGAAGAAATATAACATTATTATGGTGAAATAAGAAGAAAAGAATGAAAGTATTGGTTGGGAAGGAAGAAAAATGCAATTTCTTCTTTTTTTTGTTACCTGTTATTTTTCATTGATACTTATGTTGATATTATATTATTGTATTGTAAAAAAGTATTACTTTTAAATATTTTTATATTATTTGCAACATTTGAAATGGTTTAAAAAATTACTTGTGAATGTTTGAAAAAATAGCATGTTCTATTCGGAGTAAAAATTACTTTTTGTGCCTCACCTGTAATGTCAAACTTACAGCCTCGCCACAAAAAGTATCATTTTCACTCCTAATAAAACAATATACTATTTTAATAACTATATATGTATATACTTACTTTTCTACTGTATCTACCTGGGAACCATAAAGACAATGTACTTCAACACCTGGAGGCTTAAAATTTAGCTTAAACGGTTCCACATCTTTTTTCATTTCCCAACCATCAGGAAAGGATATACCACTAAAAACAATTTTTTTTGGATAAAACCTTAACTTTTCCAATCAATAATAGAGAAAAAATATTATTAAAGCCTCAGCAACAGTTAAAAACAACAACTTACATAAAAAACTCCTCTAAATTACTTAGAGTATAATTCTTTTTTTCAGTTTGCACAAGAACTTCATCAGGCTTCCAAAATAGTGGAGATGGGAGCAGAAATGCCAAACTAGGTGAGGTTATCTGCTCAGCTCGCATCACACTCTCTCTTAAAATATAAGAACCCAAGTCATCACCTATCAAAGCATTTTTCATAAATATAACTCTCAAATTAGTATCACAGAATATATTTTTTACCAACCAATAGCATATACTTTGATAGCTTTGACTGATCCACCCCAAGCACCACTAAGAGTAACCAATCTTTTGATATACTTGTCTTTCCAGGCTTGACTTTGTTGATTTAAGAAATATAGTGACATAGGACCGCCCATCGAATGTGCTATTAACATTATAGAAGTGTTATTGTTTTCTTCGTAAGTGTCTTCAATCAATTTTTTAAGTTTCACAAAGTAGTCCTGGTTTTCATCTGATACATAAATAAAACATAATTTTGATTAGAACAATATTTTAGAATATTCTCATTAAATTTTACTCACTAGGTGCTTTTCTGAAGTCGTATGGTGCTCCTCTAATACTTGTATTCCTGTTATACCCCATTGCTGATAAAGTGGCAGCAACAATATTAAAATACAGGCCTGTGGCAGCATGACTTGGGTCTAGCCATTCCACAGTTTCACTATTCCCAAACCCAGGGACTCGAATGTCTACCTGATGATAATAATAGTAAATATAGCAGCAGTTGCTATATAGTAAAAATAACTAATACCTACCTATCCAGAAGATACCAACAGGATATTTTGTTGCCTTGACGTAAATATATCTATCTGTATGGTTTATTGCATTTTATGTAATATAAAAAGTAGTACATTATTTATTTTTCCTAAATATCTAGACGATATTGCTAGGATATTTTATTATCATGAGCATGTTTGGATATCTCAGCTGGATGAACATTAGATATACGACAGAGATATCCATAGGATATTCTATTCTGAGACATCTACAGGATTTCAGGATGTCTGGAGGATATCCTATAGATGTCTTTATAAGATGATCTTATAATGGGACATTCCGACATTCTATGAATATCCTGCGGATATTGTGTGTTATATGGGCGGAGAAGTCGTTTTTTTTAACTTTTTAAATTACTCTGGTATACTAAATTATTTTTCTGCTAGTTAAATCGTAGGGGAGTCTGCTTTGCAGCAAAGTTTTAGTCTTCCCAGCAGGAGATTATTGCTTTCCATTTGGCAGTAGCTATAATTTTATAGTAATGAGAGAAGTAATTGATGTTGTAAAATAGAAACCGCAACAAAAAGGGAGTAAGTAAGTTACCTATAGGAAAGTATCTAGCAACGTGAGTCATTTTATCTGAACATCGTTTATTAAAATTGAATTACCTTTCAGCAGGAGCGAAGAAAACCCAATTGATAATTCTTTAGACATCAACTTCATACAAAATCTCTTATTGGGATGCCCTATTCAAGTTGAAAGGGACCGACTGTTATAGGAATTCAAATTGAAACCATGGCGCGGAGCCTTTTTCTGTTCTATATATTTACCGACACAAAACGTTTGTTTGTTTAATAAATATTTTTTCGGACGTAATAATCTCTCGAACCGTAGATTAAGATCGTTTCTGTTCAGACACCATTGTCTGGTTTATTTGGTTTTGAAAGTTATTTGGAACTGGTCAATTATGTTTTTCTCTTTGAATGTTGCGGTCGATTTGAATTTGTTTTTGTTTAATACACAACACGAAATGTACAGGGTGAGTCAAATTCGATGCCTTTAAAGGGAAACACTTTTCTATAGGAGATAGACGAAAACTAATATCGGTGTCTGGAGCTCAATTTTTATCAAAAACATGAAGGTGAAAACCGCACATCGATATCTGTTACCGTGTATGAGTTACGGGGTGTTTTTCAAAATTGTGCATTTTCAAAAAATCGCTGTAAATTTTTTACTATGGAAAATTTTGTATTTTTATAAAAACATTTTCAAAACACCTTTTTACGTAGAATTTAACGGTTTAAGTATAATGTTTTTAAAATTAATAATTTAAAAGAGTTATCAACAGAAAAATTGATTTTTTATCTGGGACACCCTGTATATTTTTAATTAAATGCAAATAACTTAAAATTGCCTTTCCAAAAATATAGCACACTAGATATTTTGTTAGTCCTCTTTAAAAGACAGTTCACCACTTTTAACTAGTACCTAGCACAGAGATAACATATGTTATCTGTGTGATATAGTAGGTTTTGAACCCCTTATTGATGATTTGCCCCTAATAGAACTCGAAACCATATTTTTCCAGCAAAACGAGGCAACGCCTCAGGAAGCTAAAGTTATCAGCAAATTTTTGCAACCAATTTCGAGAATAATTGAATAGCTAACCCTAAGATCCCAGCCGTTGGCCATCGAGGCCGCCGGTCTTAGTGCCTATGGATTTTTATCTTTGCGGAAGAATAAATAAGGTTCTTATTTTTAAATTACTCGTATAATCTAGACCAGAATTAGAAGTTCTTAGTGGTTATGCGAGTGTATTTTTCACACCCACTGACTTAATGATAATTCCGCGTGAAATGTTCAAAAACGGTCCCGTCTATCCCTGAGAGTAAGTAATAAGTAGTAATATAATCTAAGGTCTGTCCATAACAGAAGATGGTCGACATATTGAACACTTGTAGCAAAATCTCATGTCTTGGTTTGCTATTAATGTTTATTGTTATTAGATATAGTTTAAATGTGTTTTGATGTTGTTAAATATAGTTTAAATTGTTATAAAATTATGCATCTCTCATTGCAAATATTATATTCGTTTTAATCGCTACTCACAGCTATTTCTTCAGAATTCTTTTGCATTACATCAGCCGGTGCCGTTCAAAGCCTACTTATTCAAAGTGGACGAATTTTAAAAAAATCTATATCTCGAAGAGGAATCGAGCAAGTATGCCATATGTTTGGAAAGATAATTTTAAATTATTTCCAATGAATTAAAAATATACAGGGTGTCCCATTTAAAAATTAAAGTTTCTGTTGATAATTTTTAAGTTATTAATTTAAAAAAAAATTATACTCAACTTACACCTAATACAAGGCTAATACCTTGTAACTCCAAAACTATCCTAAATCAGAGAGAATTGTTATAATTCCATTAGTTGGTGAATACAGTGTGCATTCACCAATTAATAGAATACTTAAATGCTCCTGATTTTATCTAGTCTGGTTTTTTTTATAGGAATATATTAAAGACACACAGGGGGGTTTAAAAAACTCGACCAACTATTGTCGGTATTGTCCACAATATGAGAGAAATTATTGTGGCTGTTTTTCGAAGTAGAACTCCACGCATGCCTTTTAACATGAAAAGATCTTTTGAAAAGAACATAATTTTGCTTCATTTAGCTAATTTTTGTTACATAATTATAAATTTATATCTAGTTTTAATTATGTGATAATTAAAATATGTTTTAAAGTTTTAAACATGTATCTTTTTATTACAATTTTATCCTTTAGTTTTTGTTAAATTAACACAGCCATTTAGATTTTTTCAAATAATAAAGATTTACTGACGCAAAATCATAAAAAATGAAAATATCTAGGAAAATCTTTGTTTGAGGGGCAGGCAACCTTAATAATATTTTGAAGATATATGAATTCCCCATTGAACACTGGGTGTGCGTTTTGTTGATGTAAATAATAACTCTTTATATATTTATAATTAATTTATTTTTATTTCCTAAAATATTTTAATTAAAAGAAAATATGTAAAAGTGGGCAACGCTGTGCCGGCCAAGCTTAATCACGTGATTAAAAGTTTATTTGATATGCGAACTATATACAGGTTGTTAATTTGTTTATTACTCGCGGCAAGAGCTTTGTGGTTGAAATATGGCAACCTCGGCCCGCTCGTCGAGAGACGACGCGACGCGACGCACACTGCACAGTGCTTCGAACATATGGCTCTAGAGGACAAAAATGTAAAACTTCTCTTTTATTTATTCAAACTAGGTTTATTTGATACAAATGATGAGTACTCTCATTGTACTAAATGATGATGTTCTTAGTCCTACGTTTATGAAAAAAAATCTTATAAATAATAAAAATGTGGGAGCTGTGTTCCATCTAAGGAAATAATAATTTATAGTATGAAAACGGTGTAAGTATTAAATAAATCCCTGTGATAAAAAAGAATTGGAATAACATTAGAACATGATTCCTACAATATAAGCCAATATAAGATAAAAATGTTTTTCTTTAATGAAAAAGCAACATTAATGCTATATTTAATTAAAAAAAAAACTCAAGATACTATAAATTTACTTTAGGACAACAAAATGCATAGATCGTAACTACTCCGATTCAGAAGAATCACTGCTGACAGAATCTTCCAAATTTATAGTATCCAAATCACAGGTAGATGAAATATCCGCACATATAAGATATTTCTGTACATCATTTTCAAATATGTTACTTTTTCGCGTTGTTACTGTTCTTTTTGTTGGTATGAGGGGTTCGGATGTTAATAGTTACCTCTTTAATAGACCATATCAATATATTATTTTTTCGTTTTCTTGGGTATGAGGTTCTATAATAAATTGAAAGATGGAAACTTTTTATGCGACGTTTCGCTCCAAAATAGTGGGCTTTTTCAGGCACAAATGGTCTCATTTGACTGGAATGTTATCAATATCAATATCTAATAAAGAACACATTTTTTGAAATACAAATAATTTTGAGTTCTTGTCCTTATGATCAAGCCAAGTATTAACCAGATCGGCATATGCTTATCAATTTTACTCCATCTGAAAAGTATTATAAAATAAAGTTCGTCGCAAGCAGACGCAGGTGAACTATACAAAAATTAAAAGTGTATGAATATGACAACAAAAATATTCAATAAATACGATATGTTTTGATATGTTTTTTTTAAATGCCTTTTTGAAGTTTGAAAACGTAAAATTTTTATACCCATTTAAGAATCATTTTAAAAAATAAATAAAAACTAAACAATAACGAACTTGTTTAGAAATAAATTTAAAGTACATACCTTGTTTAACAATATCCATAGTGGCTTTCAATTAAGTACGTACTAACTCGTTTACGTTTAACTCCATATACAGAACTACTATGAATGTTATTCTTTTCATTGATATAAGATAATGATCGCAAAATTTATTTTTAGTGAAATTATTTGCTAACAAAAAAACGGTGTTTATGAAAAATAATATACCAGGATGGTTCAACATTGCTATAAGTATAAAATTACATATTCAGATATTAGTAAATTTTAACTTTTTTTTCGATTTTTGTCCATGGGACGAAGCACTGTGCGACGGGACGAGTCGGCAGTTTAGCTTAGTACTTATTTGGAATGTAGGCAGTGTGGCCATTCTGTTCTCCAATAAGTAACCGTCCAGTTAACAATCTGTATAATTATTAGGCTTTCTTTATGGATACAACCATATACAACTGACTATCGCAGACTGTTGCTAGAATGTTCTATTAATTTTAATTGTATTTAGGTATGTTTTCTTTTTTTAGACCTAAAACTATTTCTACCACCTAACCAATAATAATAAATTCCTTTTTGATGACAGTGGCTTACAAAAACAATAACTACTATTTGGTAGATGTGTTAAAAGGGCCATAGATGAGGACCAAAAGCAGAGGCATGCTTTAATGCTGCAGTTTTCATCAAAAGCGAATATCTTCAATAAAAATAAAGCTATATAGAGAGGAATCAAAAAGTAAACTATCCAGCAAAGCTGCTTCTGGATGATAAAGTGGTTTTTAAATTCCTTAATTTGTTAAACCACTCTACAGAGTGTTTCAAGTTTTAGCCCAAATAACAATATTTCGTCTTCCACGTATAACAGACAGATAAGGAAGCAAGTGAACGTTGGTCTGAGAAATGTCCCGTTTAGGAACCATCACAATCAGTCAGAACAATCAGAAATTCTACCTATATCTCAGCGGAAAATCAGTCTTCAGTATACTCGAATCTGAATACATTCCGAAAAGAAAAAGAAGTGTAGCCTGATTGACAAACGCACACGATTTGTTAGTAAAATCAGACTTGGTTCTCTCTTGGATTTACATGCAACGAAAATATCGTCTTTCCCATGCTTAGAAGGTATTATAAACGATCGGTATCATGTCCCGTGTTCTACACTGTGTAAGGACTGGGAATTCTCTTCAGAATAATAAAATCGTGTATACATAATCGAAATACCATTTGAATTTATTATCTTCCTATGCGACGAGACCGGGTGAGAATAGGGCATATAGGTGAATATCTATTTAAGTTAAAATTGAAAGTCTCGTAAAACTGCATCAGAATATTATGCTATTCGACACGGAGTATTGTAGCATAGTATAAGGAAACTAGTAGCTTTACTCCTTGTCAAATCCTTTGTTCTTTTTCTGCCACTTTATATGACCTTGTTCTCACCTCCCGTGACTACTTGTGTTTGTTTTGTAGTAATATATTGGTTAGGTGATTTTCATTGGATAACTAATACATTGAACAACACATTGTACTAAATAATAAAATAACATATTTAAACTTTAATAATTGTTAATAAACATTACAGAAATTTCAGAAAGAGAAAAGAAGCAAGAACAATGAAAAATAGCATCACTACTTCCTCACGTAATAAAAGAATAATTTTTTAGTTATTGTTACCGAGTCCCGGAGGTACCGAAAGAACCGAGAATTAATAATTTCGAGTCCCGGCTCTTTGATATCTCAAAAGAACCGGGAATTTCCGGTTCTGAAACCTAGTTACCATATTATCAAGAAATTATGTTTTTTAACTGAAAATTAAAAAAAAAATCCAGATTTTTTTTCAAAAAATTGCGCAGAAAAATCCTCGTATTTCTGAAGTCAAAATATACTACCTCTAAAAATATTTGCACTTTTTTAAGATTCACCCTGTATAGGGCAATTCACGGTTATGGTACGTTATAGCATTTCCGGAACCGGAGCTGTTTTTCGGAACCGGTAATTTCGGTACCATGCCTCTAAGGAACCGGGAATTCCAGTTTTTTTGGTACTTTCGGTACCAATTCTTTTCAATATACGGTACCAATTCGGTACCAATGTCAGGAAATAGGGGTTCTCTGTTAAAACCTATGGTTAAAACAGACCAGGTTCGAACACCCAATAAACTTTTGATTTCTAACCGCAATTTCTCTGGATGGATGATAATCAAAGACCAAAATGAAATTACTTGCAAATTTTGATGTATAATTAGTGGCAAAAGTTAATAGTTTGTTAACTTTTTCTACTAATTGAAAATTACCACTATTTTTGACGCTCTCAATCTTTACCTTGAAATTATATGAACAAAATTGGTGAGTGTATTTAAAGATTTTCTATGTCGAAAGAACCTCTGGTAAAAAGAGTTGCAAGAATCTTCCAGCAAGACCGAGACCAAGATTGAATCCTGCAGAACCAAGACCGAGATGAAAGTCTACTATTAGACTGCAAAACCAAGATCAACCGAATCATGGCCCTTGGTTTTGCATTTGCTCATCACTATTCTGAAGCATCGATATTCTGATGTATCGATACATTTCTCACATCCCTACGACAGAAATGGTACATAAATAATTACATGGTGGTCGGACACGGTTTCGAACAAGACAAAAATGAACCAAATAGCCATTTTATCCCGCCGGTTAATGGGCTCAATTTGTTATTGGTTGGCTACTGTTTCTGCCACGACATTTCCTCGTTACACATTTGATATAGTTAATATTCGACGATCGCATCTCGAAATATAAAACGGGTTCGGCCTCCAGTCCGCTTAATAATGTTCATAAATTCCTTTCTCATATCAGTTTCTTCAGTTATCGATTAAATGGGTTCTGTATCTGTTCATTAAATAACAGCGCCCTCAAAAAGGTGTGCGCAAAATAGACATTTTTTATTATTAGATATTGATGATATTTTTTACAACGCCAACATATGATATAGCAAAAAAAGGTCTATACCTATGTGGCGGATTTATCTCTCCAAAAAAAATCCTATATGGCAATTGGTTCTTTGATTTTAAAGAACATAACGTACATACACATAACATTCGTAAAAATAAATTAAAAATAATACAGAAAGTTTGAGGCTTGTTGGTTTTACCTTACTAAGTAATTGGTATCAGGTAGTAGTTGCATTCAGAGCGCTTTCAGATGGAGCCGATCGTCCGTCGCGGACCGTCCGTCGTGTTTTTTCAAGAGCATAATCTTGACCATAAACTAAATATAAGTAAAAAAAATAAATACAATAATAAAAAAAATAAATACAAGAAGAAGTGTCAAGTCAATGTTAAATTACGGAAACAGCGTGGCTGCCTGGGTAACTAATTTTCAGATATGGCGGCTGGGACATTGGACATGACATAGACATGACAATTTCAATTTTATGAAATTTATTTCCGTTTCCGGTTTTTAATGGCGGGCTGTTCAGAAGGTTTAAATGAGGGTTAATATACTTTTTACTCTTTCTAGTAGTAAATAATACAACAAAATTACTCAAAAATATTTATTTGGAATTTAGAGCAATGTAAATATGCAAATCAACACAATTAAAGAGCTATAAACACATAAACTACTGTATCAATATCAACTATTTAAATAATATCAGAGATACTGTGTTAAAGTGAATTAGTAAAGTAACAGTCCATTGACTTACAGAAATTGGAAGATAAATAAATGTTTTCACAGCGTCACGGGCGTAAAACTAAATAACTGGAAGTAGGAAAAAGACAACAGTAACCCACACAAAACCTGAATAAAAAAATTATGTAAAAAACATAAATATAGGTACATAAAACTTTTGTGAATTCAAACAGGACTTGAATGAAAATAAAATGAATAAAAAATATGATACATATACATCTAATATACCTTATTTGTATTTTAAAAATAATTTACACACATAGATTATTTTCATAGCATTATTGCTATGAAAATACATAATAGGTACATATGTGATTAATTACGCACTTCTGTTCATCTTGTAGATAATTAATGTAGGCTAATAATAGTTCAATAATCATAATTTACCTTGTATACAGTACATCTGCTGGCTCTGTGTCTATGAAAGGAACGCGGACAAAAAATATTTAAATAAACAACAATATATTTTTTACGTCGACTTGACGAGTACGTCACCGCAAATTGCTCCTCCCACTCATTTTATTGGCTACTTGCAAATTTGTCGAATTTTTATTGATGTGACGCTTAGTCTAATTTTTTACGAAAAACATCGAGAGAATATCGTTGCCCCTCTCACGGATACCCCGTAGCTACAGAACGAACAGACGTACAGTACGTCTGTCCGTTCTGTAGCTACGGAGTATCCGTGAGACGGGAAACGATATTCTCTCGATGTTTTTCTTAAAAAAATAGACGACGGATTGTTAATTTAATTAACAATCCGAATATTGTTAATTAAATTAAGGAAAATCTTTGATTTTTCTCGGTCGTAAGTTCTGAGAAATTTCTTCGAGTGACTTAGACCGTTGGTGGATTCCCGTTCCAGGTTACGGATGGAGTCTTCCAGGTTCTTGAGTTCCTCTTTAAGTTGGTTTCCACGTGGGAAGCAGAACGGTTCTGGTCCTGTTAGTGGAGTGTTCGCTCCTTTTCTAACAATTCAACAACCGTTTGCTTTTTCGTTGCCTTCCCTCCCTTGGTGGGCTGGCACTCAGAGTAGGAGGACTTTATTTTCTTTGCCTAATTTCTTCAGCTAACCTAACCTAACCTAACCAACTTCGAAGTAATGGTTACTGAGTTGATTGCTTTTAGTTCTGCTTGACTATCGGATAAGATTGCCATTTCCTGTTTCCGATAGTTCCTATCTAAAACGGTAACCATGGAAACGGAACGTATATTGAGGATCAACCTTAAACCGGTTAAACCGGAAATTATATTGAATTATGTTTAATGAAAAAAAAATATATTTGTAATCCAAATTTTAAATTTATTTGAGAAAAAAATAATCACTTGGCGGTTTGTATAAAAATTCTCTATTCACTCGGTATATCAGAGTACGAAATAACTTAATCAGGTATACCCAGAATATATAAATCTTCGATCTTGGTTCTATTTCTTTACAAAGAATCTTTCTATAATACCCGCAACAAGTGGTTGCACTTGTATATTCTCTGTTGTGGTACTAACAAAAGATGGTACTAACAAAAACTTGCATTGTAAGAAATACAAAAGTGTGGAATGTTAAAATTCTTACGCTCAAACACCCCCAAAAATACCTCTTAAAAATCGTTTCAAAAAATATCTATGTAGGTATTTTGTGCACTTTAATTCTGATTTTTTGCACCTCTTTGTAAAGTAAACGTTTTTCAATTTTCTCATAAAGAGATTTAGGTTTTGTGAGGTTTTTCAAAATCTGTCGTCACTTGATTGGAATGGATCTGTTGAATGGCGAGAATGCAATCGTGCATCAGACTGCATGAAATGATCTAAGGGGGAACTTCTAAGTCTGTTCAGCTATGTAAATAATAAAATAAATGTATATTGTAACACTACGGACGAAAACTTATAAAAGAATTAAATGTCAAAGTATTGGTGTTTTTTGTTGTTGTTATACTAAATGTTTTGTTATCGAAATAAAAGTGAAGCTTCTACACCCTGTATCTCCGAAACTAAGCATTTTAGGGCATAAATTTATAGGAACTTTTTTACTTATATTTATAACTTGGCTTGGACCACCCTCAAAAAGAAAATTCCACTTCTCCAGCTCCCAGTGGATGACATACCAAGAATCTACAACTTTGAGAAACACCTCACTGTAGTATTATAAAAAAGTAAAAAAAGTAGTACCTATATATAAAATGATTGGAATGGAGAAACGTTTGCTCAGTATGTAAAAGACCATACCATAACGTGGTAGTATACTTGTCTTGTTGTACATCCTCTCAAATAGTGCCGTTCGAATTCGGCGATAAACTGTAGGTCCCATGTACTTGTGAAACACTCATGAGAGGTAGCCAACGCTCTGTATAGAGTATGGCACTGTAAGAAGTAAGAGGAAACTTGTCTAATGAGAGAATGTCTCAGAGTAAGAGTTGAACCGTTCTGCTTTCCAAGTAGAAACTTCATCCTTAACCTGGAATGGGAATTCTCCAACGGTCTAAGACACTCGAAGAAATTTCTCAGGACTACGCGACCGATAAAAATCAAAGATTTTCCTTGATTTAACCCTTAAGTACTAACATATTGAAATAGTCGCGCCTATACTAACAGACCGTCTGAGAGACGCATTAAAAAAAATCATATTTTGTTCGTGTCTAACAGATTTTTTGTAAATGGAGTGAATCATTAGCATTAAAACTACAGGAAAAAAATATCTAATGCTTATATTATGCGAACATGTTTTATATTTTTGAAATAAAATACAAATTTTGGATTTTTGACATATCTTTGTTTCTCATCGAGATAGAAAAAAAAGCGAAAGGAAAATGAAAAAATATATTGATTATTATAATTTTTATTGTTGTCGATCCAATAATATATAATGTGTTCTTTTTTTATAAATTGGATTAGGATCGAAAGAAATCAACAGAAGTCCTTTGTTTTAAATTTGTCGACGTTTCGCAAAATTTATTTGCATCTTCAGGACACTACAAAGTTAAGAGTTTCAATACCAAGATGAGTTTTATCAACAGATATATGGACTGGGAATGGGTAATTGTTTATCACCGATTTGTTCTGATTTAGTTATGCAGGATTTACAGGATCAATGTATTAAAAAACTTCTTTTTCAATTGCCGTTTTTTAAACGTTATGTTGATGATATTATAACTTCAATTCCTATTAATCAAGAACAAAGTATATTAGATATATTTAATTGTTATCACCCTAAACTACAATTTACATTGGAGAAAGAAATAAACAACAGCATAGCATTCCTTGACGTGAGACTAATTAGACACAATCAATTAATAGAGACAGATTGGTATCACAAGCCGACATTCTCTGAGAGAGATCAATTATTATTCCGAACATTCTTTGAAACAAAAAATTAATGTTATTAATAACCTGAAAATCAGAGCTACATCACTATCATCAATTAACTTTCATAATAAAAATTTAAAATATATCGAAAGCATGTTGATTAAAAAATAATTATCCAATATCTATGATTAAAAAATTCTTAACAAGAAAACCGTTGTAAAATCTACTAACCAAAATGATAGAGAAGTTTATTGTAAAATACCTTATATCGACTGTCTGTCAGAACAAATTAAAACACATTTAAGGGTCATACTACAAAAAACAGGAAAAATAAAATTACAACAAGGAGTCATAACACCATAAAGAGACGGGTTTTTTCAAAAACAAAATCAAAGAATAAAAAAAGAACTGAACTGGGCATAATATATAACATTCCCTTGTACTCAATGTCCTAAAAGCTGTGTTGGGCAGACCGGTAGATATTTAAAACAAAGATTGAATGAACATAAAAATGATCAAAGGAACTTTCTTTTGAAATCTAATCCTACCGCATTAGTAGAACACAAAATAGAGACAGGCCATAACTTCGATTTTGACAATACCACTATTTTACAAACACAATCTAATTATAAGAAAAGATTATTTGCAGAGATGATAGAAATCCAAAAAAACAAAAATTGCGTTAATAAAAGAACAGACGTAGAAAACCTGAGTACAGCATATTTTAATATTCTTTCAAAAATTAAATAATATAACTTCAAAATAATGGTTTAAATCCAAATAATATTTTTATATGTTTCTTTTTTCAACTGTTCTTTATCTCCAGGTAAAAATTATATTAGTATTTTATCAACTAGAATTAGTTGCTCTCTGTATACGGTCAACGTAGGTACATCTGCACTGCTTGTCTGTGAAAGGAAAAGATTTTCGTGATATTTCTCTATACATAATTGTGTTATATGTTTTTTTTTATGTAAGTGTGTTATGTGTTTTAAAAGGAAAAAAGGGATATATACCACTCCCCTCTATACCATCCGTGTATTAATGGATATGACTAAGAAAGTCCAGATTTAAATGTGAGTAACATATACATATATTTTATTTAATTGTTAACATTAGGGTAGTTTTACCAATTGTATATGTGTGGAATTCCACTGATATGTATTTTAAGTTGTTTGTTAAATTTTTGGAAAAACTTTTATTTGATTGTATTTTTTGCTCTCTTAACTTTGTAGTGTCCTGAAGATGCAAATAAATTTTGCGAAACGTCGACAAATTTAAAACAAAGGACTTCTGTTGATTTCTTTCGATCCTAATCCAATTTATAAAAAAAGAACACATTATTGATTATTATATTTAGCATATAAAAACCTATCTATTAAGCACAAAAAAGCAAAAGAAAATATAAAGAATAAAAAAATGACAATGCCTAAAGATTGGCTTGTTCCCTACACACTTTTTTGCGCATTCCAAACAAATTGTTCTGTTCACTTTCTTCGATATTAGTTTACTGATCGTTCACATCCATATTTTCATCACCTATATCAAAACATACACAGCTACATACCATTAGATATTAGTTAAAAACCGTTTTTTTTACCTTCTAATTTGAATTCAGAATTATGATCGCTCTCTATGGCAAAATTTTCGCTACATTCGGATTCTTTGTCACTATTTTGCTATTATCGCTGCCAGTCCTTCAAACCACTTTAGAAGAGTATCCTTGTAATCTTTCTTGCCATACTTTACATGTTTTGAGCTACTAGGTTCTTGATTCATTCCACAAATTTAAAAAAAACTTACGTTAACGCTAACACTCCGTCTGTCAGACGGCATCGACAGTTTGAACTAAAATATTTCGAAAACTACACACTTTCGCAAATTGCCCTGCCGGCCTTTAACTTGTTTTGATGCGTATTGAAATTACATAGTTGGATGATAATTAGAAGTGGAGAGGAGAGGAGATGTCATATATCCAGCTAGTCCTTTGCCTCTGTGAGACGGGGTGTTAGTACTTAAGGGTTAAGTAAAACAATCTTCGAATCGTCACGCGCTTTTTAATAGGATACTGTCTCATCAATGAACACCTCAGTAGATTGATGCTAAGAAACAACATTGAATATAGATTCTGATGGGAAAATGGGAAAACACCAGAACATTTTATCACTGATATCGGAGATGGAAAACTAACCTCTGTAAAACCATCTCAGATACTGGCTTTTGTCTAAGCCCTGATATATGATGAATTATATCTCAAAAAAGAGGGACACCATAGATCTTTAAGGTCGCAGTGATTAATTCCCCCAATACAATCTACATCTACTGTTATTTATTTACTCTATTCACTTTCTTTGATTTCTACTCAACCTGTGCTCTCTATCACCGTTCTATCACATTTCATCCATAAAACTATCGCAACTCCCTATACATCGGTAATAACAGTAATCGACAAGCGTATAGCTTTCATCGTCGCCGGCAAAAACATCGAAAATTGACTTTTATTATCGTATAAGTTTATTTTAATTAAGGGTGGATGACTAGGCAGTAGGGGGCGGCGTTCTGCTGGCCGATTCCTCTTCGAGACGACGACATGTGCCCTCGAACCGCTCGCACATGCCATCCCTTAAACAGATGACAGTCGGTCGAGGGGTGGGTTGGCACCATGGACGTTATCGGCGCATCGGTCGTTGTCGTGGTTATCGCTAGATTGGCATCTCTGGCGCGGGCACACCAACCCGCATACCGCACCAACAGCTTTGACAGTTAAGGGTTAAAAGAATTGAGTTGAAAACGAAAGGGTTGCGTTGC
The DNA here is from genome assembly GCF_002938485.1 of Sitophilus oryzae. Classification (NCBI taxonomy): domain Eukaryota; kingdom Metazoa; phylum Arthropoda; class Insecta; order Coleoptera; family Curculionidae; genus Sitophilus; species Sitophilus oryzae. The sequence continues at coordinate 3,061,247 of NW_022146424.1, forward strand.
TTATAATTGTTCGTTAGGGTTGACATTTTGATGAAGTTCTTTTTGCTCATCGATTATTATATTATATTAATATAATTGTTTACTAATTCAATATATTGAGTATATTTGAAACCTGTTATCTAAATAGAGAAAGAGCTCATATACAGGGTGATCCGAATTGTATTCGAGAAACTTCGGCCACATATTTTGCAGACAAAAATAAGTAGAATCTAGAATGAAGAATGTTTAGGAGGGGAGTTAATCACAATCTTACAGATCTATTGTGTGATCCCCTTTCTTGAGTTATAACGAGTTATAATTCATCATACAGTCCCGGGGCTCTAACAAAAGCCAGTATCTGAGACGGCTCCACAGAGGTCAGCTCTCCATACTCTACATCAACCGTACCAAAGTTCACTGCACGAACAGTCGTCGTCTCGGCGCACTCAGTGTTAAGTTGTTCTGGTGTTTCCCTATTTTCCCCACAGAATCTGCATTCACCGTTGTTCCTCAGCTTCAGCCCACTGAGGTGTTCGTTGAGGAGACAGTGTCCTTTTAGAAACCCCGTGACAATCCTAAGATTGTTTTTACTAAAATCAAGTAAAATCTTTGATTTTTCTCGGTCGTAAATTCTGAGGAACTTTTTTGAGTGTGTATCCTCAGTTCCGCCTCTAGTTGGTTTCCGCTTGGGAAACAGAACGGTTCTGTTCCAGTTAGTGGAGTATTCGCTCCTTTTCTAGCTAAATCATTTGCTTTTTCATTCCTTGGTGAGCGAGCACCCAGAGTAGGAGGACTTTATTGTCTTTGTTTAATTTTTTTAGCTCTTGCTTCTCTAGGCATTCTTTGACCAACTTCAAATTAATGGTGACTGAGTTGATCCCGTTTAGTGCTGCTTGACTATCGGATAAGATGGCTATTTCCTGTTTTCGATAGTTGCTATCTAAGATAAATTATACGCATCTTTCGATAGCGTAGATTTCTGCCTGAAGGACACTGAAGGATGCTGGGGTAGCGCCCCCCAGTGTTTCACAAGTACATGGGACCTACAGTTTATCGCCGAATTCGAACGGCACTATTTGAGAGGATGTACAAGACAAGTATACTCAAGGTGGTTTGCCATTGTCGTTGAGGTGGCGGCTCGCTGGTCGCTATTTAGATAAATCAATTTTTTATTTAAATAAATAAAGCAACCGTACTGGCTGATGATCGAACCCCAGTCCCAGTGCCTCTCGCTCCGCAGATCGACATCCTATCGCTGGAGCTACGGCTCGCCAGTAGACACTAGACCACTAGACAAGTTTACATAAATAAATGAATAAATTATATCTTAAAAAAACTGCCAACGTATTGAAGTAGTAGTTAGATTTTGAAATAGTTATAGTCTTATAATATTCTGACCAGTGATATTTTTGGTTCGGCCGTGACACAATATGTCGTATTTTAATCAAAGTGCCAAATATCAAGAAATGAGAATAATTTCTTAAAGAAATGTGAAAGATATTGGTGACAAAAATAACCACAGATTTCCTACTTTCTTTACGAATATCGAACGTAATACACTTAACTAATTAGACCGGAATGTTCACTTGATTGTGCGTAATGTGTAATTAAGTGAATAATAATTATTCCACCACACTTTTTCGCACGTGTTCAACCGCTAGTGTAATCTAATACGAAAACCGCTGATCAAAGAGACATCATTAGAATTTCCTGATTTAATAATATACCTGACCTTATTATTTTTTATCTATTATTCAAGTTAATATATTAGACAAAAAATACGGATAAAAATAAAGTAATAATAATTACAAATTACCACTAAAAATAGAAATGTGTTTATTTTAGTACTAAAAGCAAGATTTTGTAATTTCATCAGATAAATTTCTTTAGTAGTGGGAACTATCGAATGAATACTATCGAAACATTCGATAGTTGCAATTCATTCGAATAATTCGATAGCTAGTAAAAAACATTTGTTGAAAACTATTCGAATAAAAATTATCGAATAGATGCGTCATCTGCCTTGAAATATTGTATTCTAGTAATTCAAAAAGCAAAAACCATTCATTTAGAAAATTCATTCATTTATAAAATTCATTTATTCGTCAGGATCGATTATAATAAAATATCAACTGGATTTTAGTTGTCGCCCGGCGACGTAGTACAGTTTCTTTTCGAAAAGGCAATGCTATGAAAGAAGCCGGCATCTTTGATTTTTTGCGGAGTCATAAAGATAAGGCACACATTATTTTTTCCTTGAGGTGCTAGTATTTCTCACAGAAAATACATTATGAAGGGGTCGCTGTTGCTTCATATTGGTTTTAGTTGATATTACCCAAGAATATTATTGTTTGTCTTTAGTTAGAGGGACAAACATGTATATTTATTTTGCATTTTTTTATTAATTTTCTGTTGTTACACTGCAATAATACTTGTTATTTTGGATGTAGGATAATGATTTTTAATGTTTTTAAGCAAAGACTGGTTTAATAAAAATAATAATAACAGTAATAATTTGTTATACCTATTAACAACAAAGTTTAAAATAATTTAATATAAACATTTTTTTACGTAGTAGCAAAATATAAACAACTGTTGAAATTAGATGTCAAAATTATTTATATTAGATCCTATTTAAAAATAATATAGTCTTTAAATTTTTTTTGCAACGTTGGTTTATTAAATAATAATAATTACAGAACTAATTTGTTATATTAGCAAGAATGAAAATCATGTGCTGGCAATTTATCAATTAAACATTACTTGACACTGCTTATTTGTTCAACTATGCATGGTTAGCAGAAAATTCCGCTAGTTAATATGTAGAGCAAAATCCGAGATGTTTTAAATGATGCTCATGGTGTAGAAACTTAAATGTTACTTCTCAAAATTTCCCATTAAAAATAGACCATATATACCATATAAAATAAAATAATTGAAAGATCGGGCTACAGATAAATATCACAAATTTTCGGAAACCTTTGACACCAACACGCACACAATCGTCAATTAAAAAAAGTTACTATTTATTATTTTAAATATTTTAATAAACGCAAAAATAGCATAGTATTTATAAGGTGAAGTTATAAAATTTGGAAGAACTAATACATGCATTGACAGCCACAAAAATCAAACGAATACTAAATTTCATTTATCAAAAGCATTCGATAGTCGTGGCTCAACGATAACCATTTAGTTGCACGGCGAGGTTGTCACATATGCTTTAGTATACAAATGAATGAATGATTTTATTCGAATAAAACCATTCGATAGTTGAAATCATTCATTCAGTAACCATTCGATAGTCTAATTCATTCGATAGTTCCCATAGCTAAAATTTATGGATTGATGTGAAGCACATGACAGTGGTGCCTAACCGAAAATCTGTTAATATGAATACCAAAGTCGAAAACGCCCTCTAATATCTGTAACTTCCTTTTTTGTATAGTTAAAAATAAAACTATCCCCTCACAGGAGACCTTCAATGTTCAAAAATAAACAAAAATGTAAATAAGAAAAGGTGTCGTGTTAAGTTATTAAGTAATGTAGGGTGTGTAGTAGTGTAGTGTTAGGTGTAAAGTTAAAAGTAATCGTGTTAAAGAACCATTGAAATTTATTTCATAACTTCATACATGTGTTCTTCTGCATGCAATTCTTAAATAATTAATTCTTAATCCTATAATTGCATCACAGATAACTTAGTTACTGTGATACAATTATAGTACTACTACAAATATGTGTTTATATGAACATTATTACACAAACCACGTGATGGCGTGCACGCGGTGCATGCCAGCTTCTGTCGATGAAAGTGCCCTATAACATGTTAAAGGTAAAATTCCCAAAATTAAATAAATTTAACCCTTCAATTCAATTTACAAAGTACGCCCCTCAGTTCAATGATATTTACATTCACCCGTATATTAACTATTTTCCCCTATGTGAATTATGTTTCTACACGAAGAAAAATACTTTTCCAGTTTACAGTTGGGCAAAAGTTCACAGTCGAGAAGCTTGTCTCCGGCTGAGGAACCCGTGAGATGGAGGCTGGAGGATCTGTCTCCATTTTCTCCACCTCATTAACTTGGTCTGTCCTTAGATCTGATACCGGTGTTGTCCCGATCTATAATAGAGGATATATCTCTCTTTCTCTATTGGATTTAAGATCAATTTCTATTGTGAAGCCCTCCTCGAGTTGATGAATTGCCACCTCGATGTCCTTACATTGGAGTTCTGGCAAAACTGGTGATACATCCTTGCTTGCCTCCTGATGTTGGAAGCTTTCTATCCTGGCTTTTTCTCTCCTTAAAATGGCCTGTTTGTAGACTCTCTACAGCTTTGACATATAGCTTTTTGTCTTTGCTTATCGGGTCTGTATTCTACAATGAACTTTTTAATCCTTGTGACCCAGTATCCGGGTATCCAGACTAATGTACCATTGCTACGGTTATTCAATGTATTTAGAGCACGTACAGAATGCTACACTAGTTCAGAATTCACTTCGGTGGAACACAAGCTAAACAGAATTTAGCGTTGCTTTTCGAACTTAGTACACTCGCGCAGCAATTAGGCACACAGCCTTCACGTTCATTATAGCACAGAATATCTAGCTACGCAACAGAAAAATACTCGAAATGAAAGAGCTAAAATTGCACAAATAGAATACTAGATGGCGCGACAATATCATAATCAGAATATAATTAGAAATTTTGAACTTTCGGTTTTGGATCGACGGATCGTCGACGGCCTTGTAGCTCGGCTAAATATGCACAGTTGCCAGATTCAAAAAGACTTGAATTGACATCCCATTCTTTTTATTGTGTATAAAGCAGTATGTGTTTCTTTCTATTCTTCTTTTCTTGTCAGATACACTTATATAAATTATTCCTTTGGCTATTAAAATAGTTTAAAGTATATTATTACAAAACATATACATTTTTAATATACACTACCTTATAAAGTTAACTAAGAAAATACCTTTAATTACCTTTAAAATTAATAATATACAGGGCGATTGATAGTGATATTTATTAATGCTGGAACGTTAGTAATGAAATATAAGTTTAATAATAATGGAAATAATTTATTAAAATGCAGTACAAAAAATGTTAACTGACTAAAAAATACTATAATAACAAATTTCTTCCGTTTGCCACGTGATTTATATAGACCTAGGTAGATTTTAAAAAGTGACACAGGTACAATTAATAATATATTAGTTCGGCATAAAAGTTGCTGTCACGACATCGAACCATAAATTAAAATTCGTAAAATAAATTAAAATTATTAATTAAACAAATCTTTATAAAGAAACGCAAGTATACCAAATTTGGGCCCAATCGAACTCCAGGAGATGATAACATAATAGTGTACTATATTATGGTACCACTCGATATGCTTAATGGTACCATAATATTGCAATGTCACCGAAGATCCGTATACCAAATTTAAGAACAATCGAACGCCAGGAAATGGTATCGTAATATGGTACTATATTAAGGTACCACTTTATTTGCATAGTACCATCATATTACATCAATGTCACCGAAAATACGTAGTATTCGAAGTTTAAGCCCAATCGAACGCCATGTACGTAATATAGTACTATATTATGGTACCAGTTGATATGCTTCATGGTACCATAATAATGCAATGTCGTCAAAAATACGCAAGTATATATCAAATATGAGCTCAATCGAACGCCAGGAAATGGTATTGAAATATGGTACTATATTAAGGTACCACTTTATATGCATCATAGTACCATCATATTACAATGTAACCGAAGATACGTAGTATACCAAGTTTAAGCCCAATAGAACGCCAGGAAATGGTATCGTAATATGGTACTATATTATAGTACCTCTTATTATACTCCATGGTACCACAATATTACAATATCACAGAAGATACGTAGTATCCCAAATTTAAGCCCAATCGAATCGATAATATGGTACTATATTATGGTACCAGTTGATATGCTTCATGGTACCATAATAATGCAATGTCATCAAAAATACGCAAGTATATATCAAATATGAGCTCAATCGAACGCCAGGAAATGGCATTGAAATATGGTACTATTTTAAAGTACCACTTTATATGCATCATAGTACCATCATATTACAATGTCACCGAAAATACGTAGTATACCAAGTTTAAGCCCTATTGCCGCCATGTACCTAATATTGCTATGTCATCAAAATATGGTACTATAGAAGGTACCACTTTATATGCTCCATGGTACCATAATATTACAATGTCACTGAAGATATAGTATACCAAGTTTAAGCCCAATCGAACGCTATGTATCGTAATATGGTACTATATTATGATATCACTTGATATGCTTCATGGTACCATAATATTGTAATGTCATGAAATATAAGTATATATCAAATACCGTATGATACCGAAAAAAAACGGCGTCCAGTTGGCTGGAAAAGGACGATCGATGACATTTCCCATATAAATTTACATATAAAATGACAGCGATATTCGTAGCCTATTCGATTATACGATATGAACTTGGTATGAACACAATCGAACGTCAGGAAGTGGTATCATAATAGTAGAACAACACTATTATATTGTCGCCGAATTACAATGAAAATTCAGGATTCAATTATACAATCAAACGTCAGGAAGTGAATGTAATTTAGCTAATAAGATTTAATTCCAACTAACATGGCAAATTGAAAAAAACAGCTCTGATCTATTTTAATATGTTTAAATGATGTAGCAAATTTGAAGGTAGGCTTTATCAGGAAGTATTACGATATGAATTACACAATGGCAACACTGCACAAAATTCTTTTAAATTTTGTTTGTAGAAAACTGTTTTCTTTTAAATTTATTGCCCTCTATTATGTAGTAGCGAAACTACCGCATCAAAATATCTGATTTGGAGACAGGCTTTAAAAGCCTGTCTCCTTTTGCTACCTACAATTTTATACATGTAACGAGGCTTCTGTTGCGTAGCTAGATATTCTGTGATTATAGTTTTACTAGCCATTATTAAAACAATGTGTAGTTATTTCCGTGTAGCTAAATCCAATTAACCTTTAAAAAGGAAAAGACATTAATAAGGTCGGCATCAGCCAGAACAAACGCATCAGAACATATCCCGTTTAATTAGGGCACAGCCCTCCGGCCCTTAAATTTACGAGGTCGTTCGCATCACGTGCCGTACCAGCGCCGCCATAGCTACCACGGCCATCTGTGATCCAATTTATCGCACCAACTGTCGCACACGGGTACTACTACCGTGCCTACGACGACCATCATCATCATCATCATCAATGCGGTCGTCAAGTGGCCCGAGGTGGGTGCTTTATTGTTTTCGGTCGTCTTTTGTTTCACTTTCGTTGGTCCGGCTGTTAATTTCTGGTCAGGCTGTTGCCAGTTCTAATGATAATTCAGTAGCAGATTTGGAAATTTTATGCCACTAAACCACAACTAAACAAGAATAAATACAATAGTGTAATAATATAATATATCTAATAATACCCCGACTATAAATTCTGGGTCCTTTTAGATGCGTCTGTACTAAAATCTAGTTATCTATTTACATTTAGACATTTAAAATAGTTTCTTCTTTACTCTTTTTCCCTGATTTAACTAAGAACACTCTTCGGATATGGTTTTTTTAACAAGACACTATCTCCTAAATGAACAATTCTGGTAGATTGAAGCTGAGAAACAACGGCGAATGCAGACTCTGTGGGAAAAATGGGACAATACTAGAATATAAACTTTGGCACGACTCTTGATATCGGAGATGGAGAACTAACATCTGTGAAACCGTCTCAGATAATGACTTTTGTGAAAGCCCTGATACTGTATGTTGATTCCCCCCCTAAGATTCCCCCCTTCCATACAATCTACAACTTAACAAGTATAGCTAGAGACGTGAGAAATATAAAATAACACGCGACCGGTGCTATCCCCAAGTCTCTTCCTATATTTGTTCAACTGTACAATCTATAAGTTTTTCTGCAAAAAAAAACTATTCACTCGAAAAAAGCATCAGATGTTGACATGAATCAAATATCATTGTATAAAGGAAAGATCACATTTGAAATCAAAATCTAATATCTACATAGACACGCTGTGCAAAATCAGGTAAAGATTTTATTTTTGAAAATGGCAACATTGTCCAGTGTTTTGTCTTCAGTTTCAGCTACCTGGAATTGGGATCTTCATCGAGATTCGAATGGCCATCGGGGGTGGTGTTTTGTTAATTGCCATCCCACCTGTTGGATGAAAGATAAGGTGCTCAGTGAAGCAAGGACAAATAAAGTGAAGATTAGTAGATTATATCAGTTCTTTTGGAAAATAAAGATTCACTTTTTCAAATAAATTCAGAAATCATCTCTCTCTTTTAAGTTTTATTATAATTGTGTACATAAATATTAATACATTATAATAATAAGTTCTAAAACTTATTCACTGTGAGTCTTAAATAAGTGCTTTATTAAGTATTTTCAGGGCTATCTACCAGCTCTGAAAATACTTATAGGTGCGTCCAGACCTGACGAGACGAGCGCCAGACATTCCAAATTCGTTAAGTGTGAACGGGTCTCGCTAGAACCTCGCGAGACAATCCACGAAGCCTCGTTGCTATCCGTACTCTGTCGGTTTTGCGACGGCCGATCAAAGAAAGCTCGCGCCACAGCCTGGACGTATTTTTAGTAGCTCGACTGCGAGATAGCTTTGATATACGAATTTCGGCTATTTAAAATTAAATCTCAATCTCTCGCCTTAAAAAATGGATAGAAGATGTCTCGCTCTCGTCTCGCTCTTGTCTCACTTTCGTCTCGCTCTCGTTCTCAAGATATTTAGAATTGAAATAGTCGATACATCTCATTATTGACAAAAAATAATTATGTTTAGTAGAGTTATTTGACTGAAATGACAAATTTGGGAAATTTTTATTTTTTTTTAAATAATAAATTTTTTCTTCAAAAAAATGATGATAAGACAGTTTCTGTTGAACTTTTGGCACAAAAACAATTCAAATTTATGCTTTCAGTATAATAACTCTTTTATCAACTTGTTTAATTTATGTTAAGGTATTGATAATTTTGATTCCAAATATCTCGAGAATCGTTACTCGTAGCGATTTTTACCGAGAGACCTTTTTTACGTAAAAAACGTAAACGTATATTTTTTACTCAGTAGTTTTATACAGGTACGGACGAAAAGTTATTACTCTTCAAACCAGCTAAAAAAATATGTAGGTGTCGCCCTCTACAAGTAGGAGTCATATTGACATCAAAATCAAATTTCTAATGTCAAAAAACTTGACACAAATTCTCATCCGAATATTGAGATTACTTCCGAAATTATTTGGAAAAAATCGAAATAAAAATGAAACCTCTACAGCCTGTATCTGCATATGTATATATATATATATATATATATATATATATATATATATATATATATATATATATATATATATATATATATATATATATATATATATATATATATATATATATATATATTTACTTATTTTTATCTGCAGAATGTTGCCGAAGTTTCCGGAATACAGTTCGGACCACTTTGTATATTCTATATATTCTACCAATAGCCTTATTAAGTTCATGCTACAAACTTCTAGAACGTATGCTATTAAACCGAATAGGCCCATTGATATTGGAACATACTCCTGTTGAACAGGCTGGATTCAGACCGCATCGTAGCTGTGTGGACCAGGTACTCAGCCTAACAACACACATTGAAGCAGGATTCCAAAAACAGCTGAAGACCACTGTGGTGTATGTTGACTTGACTGCGGCGTATGACATGATCTGGAGAGAAGGTCTTCTATACAAATTCGTCAACGTAGTACCATGCAGTAGAATAGCATCTCTATTAAACAACATGCTGTGCGACAGGCCCTTCCAAATAATAACAGGAAAAAGCAGGAGTAAAATAAGACACATTAATAATGGGCTCCCTCAAGGCTCGGTACTCGCACCGGTACTGTTTAATCTATATATCTCCGACATTCCACATACAACGTCAACAAAATTTGGGTATGCTGACGATTTAGCTCTTGCCATCCGCAGTAAAACTATAGAGGAAGCTAATGGCCTACTATCAGAAGACCTGTCTGTACTGGGAAAATATTTCGCAAACTGGAGACTAATCCCAAATATGAATAAAACTGAAGTGTCGTGCTTTCATCTCAATAATAAACAAGCACGCCTGGAGCCCCAAGTATACTTCAATAACAACTTGCTACGTTATAACCCTTATCCAAAATGTCTAGGAGTAACAATGGACCGAACACTCTCGTATAAAAGGTATCTAGAGAATACCGCAGCTAAAATAACTACTAGAAATAATATAATACACAAACTTTGCGGTACTACTTGGGGCGCCAAACGCATCCACTCTTAAAACATCAGCTCTCAGCCTAGTTTACTCAGTTGCTGAATATTGCGCTCCAGTTTGGCTAAACAGCTGCCACGTAAAGATAATTGACACCAAACTTAATGAGACTATGAGAATAGTCAGAGGCTGTTTAAAAAGCACACCACACACCTTGGCTGCCCACTCTGAGTCACATTGCACCTCCCAGTATTCGAAGACAGGAAAGACTCGTTAAGGAATATCAGAAAATATTATCAAATCCCCATCTTCCAGTCCACAACGACTTGCCAGATGCCCGTCTGCGAAGACTGAAGTCTAGATCCCCCGCACTACTATTAGCAAAACAACTTTTGCGAGAAAACTTCAGTATAAATGATAAATGGAGGGAGTACTTGGACTCTTTGAAACCAGATCAAGCAGCTTATGTCATCGACCCTACAGCAGCTCTACCAGGGATGGAGCTGCCCCGCCACGAGTGGAAGGTACTCAACAGGGTAAGAACGTCTCATGGCATATATCGTGATTCTTTTTATAAATGGGGACTGACCGGATCACCGACTTGTGACTGCGGAGAACCACGTCAAACTGTTCATCACATTGTAACTGAATGCCCTCTTACAGCATATGGAGGAGAAGAGAGTGATTTCTTTGAAGCCACAGACACCGTGTTGAATTGGATCAATAGCCTAGATTTTAAAATTTAAGTGTACTTTTTGTAATATGTTTTGTGTATAACTTTTTAGATATCTAGTTATATTTTTACAATTTGTGACAATCTGTTTACATGTTATATTGTGTTTGAATATATACATTTGATGTTGTAATTAAATCCATGTACGCCATACGCTAAATAAATAAATGTATATTCTAATTCAGTAATACAACTTAGATTATTATGTTCAATAATTTTTGACTAATCTACTTCAGTTTTATTTACTCCGTGCCGGACTAAAGCGAAACTTGCGTTGTACCAATTACAATCTCCCTCGAACTTCTCTCCTTCATTAATATATAACGATATGTAAACGACGCAATAAATAACCGAACAGTTTTTGCGAATAGCTAAACTACGCCCCAACTTTACATCCATACGTAAATGCAACGTTTCGCTATCTTCCAATCTCTCTTTTCTCTCCGTAGGTACTTGACGCTATTTATCAATTGCATTATCAATCTAACAGTGAGCATTTATAATGCTCCTCTTTGAATAGCGCGCGCGCGTTTTCTACCTACGGCCATTTGCATATCCAGATTTTCATTTGTTGTGTATGGCGTATAATTCTGCGCGTTCCGATGTATATTACATTTACATAATTAGGGTTTGCGATCGAGGCGGATTAATCTCGAAGGAAAATAGGTATTTTATTATATATTTGCTCTCTATTTTGATCTTATCGGAGCCCTGTGTGACCCAATTTTGACCGACTTTCTTATTTGATCTAATTTGAAAGACCAGTGTAGGAAATTCTTCACTTAGTGATTTTGGTACGTCATCATCATCATCATGATTTTCAGCTTATTCAACAATTTTCAATTATGGTGTAGCCTCCCTCACATATTTAGATACTCTCTTCGTAGTTGGGTTGGGCCCATTTTTGTTGGCATTGTTGGCTATGCGCGCCCAAGTTATCTGTATGTCTGTTATCCTATTATGGTACCCGCGTGGGTACCATGCTATAATTTTTGTTATCCATCTGTTGTCCGTTATTTTTGCCAGGTGTTCTGCTCATTGCCACTTGAGGGATTTGACTCTGTGGATGACATTTATTACCTGGGTTTTTAGTCATATCCAATCTATTCTTTGACGGTATTTTTTGGTTATTTCCAGGATATTTCGTTCCATTCAGCGTTGTGCGACCTGTAGTTTCCTTATAATATCCATTTTAAGTGTCCAAGTTTCGCATGCATAGTTGAATGTTTTCTTCTATAGATAAACTGGCATTCTAGATTTGATTATGATTGAGTTTTTCACATAAGTAACATGCTAAGTTAATTCTTCTGTTGATTTCTGGTAGTAGAAATCCCGTGATGTGTATTAGTTATCCCAAATATATATATTTTTCCAGTGGTGTAACAACAGACTCACGGGCCTGTGTGCAAAAATTTTACCGGGCCCCCTATTACACCTACATATTTCAATACTTATATACTAATCTGAATAATATGCACTCATATTTTAGGTTAGAAATAACATTATCAGGCGGTTGAAGCGTTGTGCTAGCCCAAGAACAGTTAACCTAATAGGACTGCTCATTCAGCCAAAAGTGTCCGCCAGGTGCATGCGAAAACTACTCGCTTTGTGACGTCATTGTAGTCCTTGTCATGGTTATTAGTCCTTATCCGGCAACCAATAATACACACATGTGCATTATTGGTTGCCGACTGCAAAATGTTCATTATTTAGTTTATTTATTTAAACACCTTATATGTATGCAGTATAGAAAATTAACTGTATAAATCGTATTAAATACTCGGATAACGCATTTTTAAGAATAGCAGTTCCCAGCATCACCTTTTGCAAGCATTCTTTTTAGCGTACTTCCATATTTTGCTTTAAAATAATTAATAAACAATTGTGGGCACTTAGTAAGCACTTTGTCACAATTCACAACACAAAATAAACGTATTTATACACTCTATAGCTCTAAATATTTTAAAGACACCTTTTTCACATTTAAAATTGACAAAATAATTAACTCAAAATTTTTCAGCTGTTATTTTTATAAGTTTACCATAGTCAACTAATAATACACACTATCATGACAAGGCTTTGACAAGGACTACAATGACGTCACAACTGTCAGCTGGAGCGCGGGAAGAGGCGAACGTACGTCTTATGAGGATGAGCAATCCTATTAGTTTATCGTTCTTGGTTCTAGCCACATTACCTTCCTTGTATATCGAACGGCTCTAGTATAGCAAGCTGTACCTTACTACTCCCAAGGCGTCAAACGCTATATACGGGAGCTATTATTAATAATAACATTATCAAATTAATTTTTATATAGTATTATTTATTACTGCAACACAGAATATGTAACCCAAAACATATGTTTTGGGTTACATATTTATATACATTAGTTTTATATAAAATATCAAATAAATAAAAAAAAAAATAAAAACAAAACAAAAAACATCAACAAAACTAACTAAATAAAATATACAATGTAAATATAGGAACATAAACATGTTAAAATTCTTTTTTCCTTGCTTTAGCATGGGCGAAATTTGACACAATATTACCAATGTCTATTGTACGAGTAATTTTATTTTCTATTGAAATAATTGCCAAAAAAGTGGCAGTGTCGGGCACCTCGCGTAACTCAGCTGCCTTATCGTCCCATTAACATTACAACCATTAGGTAACTAGAGTTTTTGTGATTTTAAGTTAACTAGTTTGGCCAGTATATTTTTTCATGCTCTTTTTGATGCTACAACTAGCTTAGTTCTATTTCTATTCGATGGTACAGAAATCCAGTGACAATACAGCAACTTTCCATTTTTGTCAAATTTAATGCTCTAATTAAAAATCACATATTTCCAGATATTTTTATTTTGCAAAATAAAAAGGAAAACACAGCTACAAAATTGCACAAGAACAAGTGTAAAGTAATAAGTTATTTTCGAGATAGCGTGTGCTAGTTAAGTAGTTAAGAAGACATGTGATAGATAAGAACTTAGTTCGGGACCGCCCGATTCTGCTTGATTCGTGATAGCATGTGATAGATATAGGAACGGCACTGTATTTTTATACTATTTCCAGTGTTGTATTATTTATTAGAATGTCTTTTCTCTCTACTAGTTCGTTGTACATTACTTTAGTTTTTGCTAAATTCATTTTGAGACCTAATTGCTGGCTGTATTTAGTTCGTTAACTCCAAGAAAGATATACTCCAAGAAAGAAATACATAGTAGAGTTCAACAAGGTAAGAAAGTAATCGGTCTTTTAAACCCTCTCCTGTGGTTAAATAAAACATCCATCCAAACAAAGATAAGGATTTACAAAGCAATCGTAGATCCAATTTTAACATACGGTGCCGAATGCTGGCAATTTACAGCAAAAGAAAGAAGGATGGTCGAGTCAGTGGAGATGGACTTTCTCAGAAGAGCATGTCGCATATCAAGGATGGAACACATTAGAAATGAGGAGATCAGGCAAAGAACAAGGCGAATATATACCAGCATCGACAACATCGAATCGAGACAGCTACTATGGTATGGGCACGTAAAAGAATGGGAGGGGAAAGATGGCCAAAAAGGGCAATGGAGTATCGTCCCCAAAGCAGAAGGAAAAGAGGAAGACCTACAACTACGTGGTTAGATGGAGTAGACCAGTACATGAGAGACAGAGCTATTAACCAGGAAGAATGGCAAAATCGAGCAATATGGAGGTCGAAATGCGGGATGCGGGATGCGGGATGCGGGATGCGGCAGAAGCTGTAGGACCCCCGCTTTATATATATACAGGGTGAGTTTCCTACGATGTTCTCTATGGGTATCTCGGAAACTACTGAAACTTTTGTGGGGTCATAAATATGCGCCTTTCAGATTTTTGAAAAAGTTCATGGCTTACTAGATATTTAGAAAAAAACAAATTGCTGCTATTTTAAAAATTGTCCCTAATTCCATTATAAGCTATTTTAGACAAAAAGTTTTCAGATAAAAGTTGTAGATAATCACATCCTTAATGAGGTTGTATCCTCCGTTTTTTTCTAAAGCCTGTCATTTTTGACATTTGGCACAAACATATGTTTTTTTAAATGGAAACCATAGTTGGCCATGACTTTATAAAAAGTGCCATTTTTTAAGCTTTTCAGTGATATAAGCTATAATGTGTTTTCTTCGAAAAATTATCGAGTTATAGCCAATTCTTATCATTTTTAAATAATTTCACTTAGTTAGCCATGGAAACAATCGTCTTTGCTCTTATAAATGTGAAGCTGCCACATCCAAACTTTGTAAATTAAAATAAACAAAAATTGTAAATATGAATTTTTCAAATGAAGAAAAGCGTGTAAGATTATTGGTTCAACTTTTCTTGACCATACATTTTCGAGGATACGTTGACCGGTGAATGTTATGTTTTTTAGAGAACGATTGAAGACTTGTTAGAAAAGTTAAATTTAGTTATAGCCAATTCTTATTTCTCTTGACTAATTTCACTTAGATTGCATGGCATTCTTTTCTTTTGTGATTTATAACTTATAAAAAGTCAGAATATATTACTAAACGGTTCTTTAGAATTCACATTATACAAACTAAAACTTAAAAAAATCATATCGCTGCAGTCGAGTCACTGCATACACTTTAAGTTAATTTAGAAAATGTTCAAAAATTCCATTGTTTTGAGTTACATCTTTTTAAAACTGAATTATTACCTATTCTCACAAAAGGACCGGTTGATTTAATTAAACTTCTCTCGTACCGCCACTTCGAGTGCCTCCCTTAATTCATAAGTTCTTTTGTAAACCTTATTTTTAACCATACCGCATAAAAAAAATATAAAATGGATAGGTCAGGTGATCGAGGAGGCCCATGCAATTAGAGGAGGCCCACCTCTTCCTATCCCTGAGTTTGTATTACTATGATATCAATAATTTTTAACATTTCTTTCATTATGCGGGGTGGGGGGGGGGGCATAATGAAAGTCATTTTCGAAACACTCTATTGATGCGCGAGTATCTACACGCTTTTCTTCATTTGAGAAATTCATATTTACAATTTTTGTTTACTTTAATTTACAAAGTTTGAATGTGACAGCTTCACATTTCTGAGAGTAACGGCGATTGAACTTGTTTCCATGGCTAACTAAGTGAAATTGTTTAAAAATGATAAGAATTGGCTATAACTCAGTAATTTTTCGAAGAAAACATATTATAGCTTATATCGCTAAAAAGCTTAAAAAATACCGCTTTTTATGAAGTCATGGCCAACTATGGTTTCCATTTAAAAAAACATATGTTTGTGTGATATGTCAAAAATGACATTTAGAAAAAAACAGAGGACACGGTCTCATTAAGGATGTGATTATCTATAACTTTTATCTGAAAACTTTTTGTCTAAAATAGCTTATAATGGAATCAGGGACAATTATTAAAACAGCCGAAATTTGTTTTTTTTCAAAATATCTAGTAAGCCATGAACTTTTTCATAAATCTGAAAGGCGCATATTTATGATCCCACAAAACTGCAATTCTTTCCCCATTTAACCGACTCTCTATCTCCAGTAGTTTCCAAGATACCCATAGAGAACATCGTAGGAAACTCACCCTGTATATATTTAGTTCGTTAATGTGTGATTGTAATTCTTCAGGTCTATTGGCAATTAGGACTATGCTATCAGCGAGTTTTCGATGATTAAGATATTCCCCATCTATTTTTAATTCTTTGTTTGTCTAGTTAACTGTAACGGAGTTGTTTTTTTACTTGAATCTGCAAAGTTGACTTTTTGGAGTTGTTTCGTCTTTAGTTCATTTACTGATTTTTTCAAGAGAATTTTGTAATTTCTCTTGCATTGGAGTTAATCAACTCCTAAAGCACCTTTGTTAAGAAGTTAAAGTTAGAAGAAGCTAGAAGCCTTAACAACCACACTTTAACTACTAGGCTTTTAGCTTCTTCTAAACTTTAAATGAGATACATTTTATCTTTATTTATAGATGTACCACCCGAACAAAGTCGCATCTAATCCCCAAACCCTATATAAGGGATTGCCTATTTCAGTTTCAATATATCATTGATCGAAAGAGAGAAAAGATTTATAGCTTTTTTACTTGAATCCGTAAAGTTGACTTTTTAGAGTCGTACCGTCTTTAGTTCTTTCACTGATTCTTTCCAGAGAATTTTCGAATTTTCCTTGCATTGGGATTAATCAACTCTTAAAGCATCTTTGTTAAGTAGGTAAAGCTAGAACATAATGCTTCTTCTAAGCTTTAAACGCGATACATGATACATTTTATCTCTATTTATAGATATACCACCCGAACCGAGTCATAGTTAATCTCCAAACCGTAAATAAAGGATTACCTATTCCAGTTTGAATTTTTATGCTTCTTCGCACTGATACTGTTGGGAGTTTAGTGCGATTTGAATCCACCGCAATATGGGCGCGTTCGCGAATGTTCTTAAACCGTCAAAGACCAGATAAAATAGTGAATCTGTGGCGCAGATAAGAGCTCGGAGGAGCTAAGCCGCCACCTCTTTCTTTATCTGAAATAGTGGAGCGAATTGTGAGAAACGGCTCGCGCTTAAAAAGGGTATTATAGTTAAAATGGGCGGTAAACGCCAGAGAAATCTATCGATTCTATTATAAACGACGCCGGCTTCTGTTGTGCGAACTTTGAAAAGCTCTTATGCTCCTAACATTAGAACGATAAGCTCAATAAGCGATTAATCGATACGTTAGAATCTATATTTTTTTAAAATTATCTTGAATTTCTGATTAAACATAAAAGACTAGAAGTAATGTAAAAAAAGTATGTTAGAGCAGTTATTTACATAAGGTTTTTTAATTATTACAGGGTGAGGTTTAAATACGAGAGCGGTTAAATGCATGAGGTGCAAATATTTTCAGGGCTGGTAGATCTCGATAAAAGAAACATATTTTTTGTCTTTACCGTTTTTCAAGTCCAAAATAATCAAGAAATTTCACTCAATTCATTTGCTTAAATTTTGGGAACCGCTGGATCTTTTCTAGGTTTTGTTTATTATTAATTTGAAAATTTCACACCGGTACTTCCAAAATATTCTTCTTCTTCAAGTGTCTTGTTCCTCATGAACGTTGACGACTGCCATGTTAACAATAGACAGTTAAAGCAGGGCCGAAGATGCACTGAAAAAAAGGATCTCTCAGTCGAAATGAATATGACTTTGACCCAAAAGATTGGGGCTTTTCAATAGGGCCAAGAACGACGTTTCTTTGCTCAAAGCATTAACTATCCATAAGCTTTAAAAAATTACTTTAGAGAATAGAAGAATCTATCTGTCCAAAGTATTTCACTCTTGACCCAAAATGAATATGCACACGTTCTTGCTACAAGAACAATAGTCTCTTTGATTCATGCAAAAATTCTTGATTGAAAAGGGATATTTCTGATTAAAGAGACACTTTTCTTAAACCAATAGCGAATACTATTGACTCAACTAAAATTTATTTTGATCTAAGAGAAGTCTATAGATACATCATATACAGGCATATTACGAGGTATATTATTTTCTGATAAATTTAGGTTTTCCTGGTCTTTAGTAAGTAAAGTGATATTATTTTCCTCGATGGTAGTTATTTCTGCTTCTTCACTCCTTTGTATTTTTTGGGGTGGTTCATCACTCTACAAATTACAAAAAAATGTTACATCAGGATTAATGAAATAAATCAAAGTAAAGCAAATAAATTATTAAAATTATAAGCTTTGGTCACATTTTGAATTTTTTAATACGACGACTTGAAATTCTAAAATTTTTGTAATTATTCGCATAAAAAAATCGATACCTATACTCTTATTCTATATATAGTCACGAATGCATTATCTAAACAGGTGCATTAGGTAAATGTCTCTTACCTTCATAGCAAATAAATGCTCTAATTTTCATTTTTTCAGAAACTCCTTTAAAGAATCCATATATCCTAAATTTTGTAAATAAAAAATGACAAATGCATGTTAATAACGATCAATAATTTGTTATACGATATGCGTTTAAAAAGCAAATTATGCAAAATTCCTAGTGGAAAATGCCAAGCAACAAAACCCGTGCGTCCTATGATGTGCGACCTATGAAATGCGACGTACGACTGATCGGACCACAAAACACATACACAAGGAGAAGTGCGAGCGCCTTGCTAAATATTGGAAAGTGAAATTGACGTTTAAATTTGACACTGTTGACAAGTCTACTGCTACTAGCGCCCCCAATATCGCTTGTAGGAACTACGGACTAGATTGTCACGCATGGCGGGAAGTTTAAAAAAATAAAAAATTTTAATTCTTCATTTATTTTTAATTATGACATAGATAAAAACACAAAAAATACACCATTTTTTAAAAATATGTTTAATATCAATATCAAATATACAACAGAAATTAATTTCACCACAATAAATTAATAAAATTAAAAAATAATGTTACAAGTAGATCAAGAGACAAAATTAATTATAACAAAACTGAAAAAAATGGCGTCATAGATGGCTTAGAAATGACGATATATATCATAATTTTGAAAGTAAAATTATATAGGAAATGTCATCGATCATCATTTTGAAGCCAACTGGACGATTATTTCAAACATACAAGCTGAGTTCGTTCATAGTGCTCTGAGAAATCTAGATAAACAAAGAATAATAAATTAAAAGTATTCCAGGGAAAAAGAGAGGAAAAACCTGTATCGTCTCTGATATCTGTCAGGGTTTTGTTGAAAGTGTCATCTTTTTGCTCGAAGTTTTCAGGTCGATTAAAAAGATGACATTTACAACAATACTTTGCCGTAACTTTCACAAATATCAGAGAGAGAGTACAGGTATTGCCTCTCTTTTCCTCTGGGATGCTTTATATCTGTTCTTCTTTGTTTACCTATATTTCTAAGAGCATAATGCCAAACACGACTACAGTATATAATAATTTCAATATCCTAAGTGGAAAGAAAAAAGATCACCTTTCTGTTTTGTACTATGGTCCCTTTCTTCCGATGGCTCATCTCGTTGATATTTAGGAAGGTATCCATAAAATATATATTTTATTATCGGTCCTGGGATGAAAAAATATAAAATTCAATTTCATTTGATGATCCTTTTCTGTCACCTAAATCAGGAGAATGACAATGAGCATGTTAAGATGAAAAAAAACTTATTTATCAACACTTACCTACACGTTAGTCCAAGGAGTTTTATCAAAAACCTATATTTGCCTAAATAATTTATGTATTCAATTTACAAAGCAAACTGCAGCGTGTAAACAAAAGAAATAAAATGGCGACAAGTCACGTCAACGACCCGACAAGGAGAAAAGTGGTGTTCGAATAACAATTTATGGGTTGCAAAAAATTGTTTTTGTCTCCTTTCAACGCACACTTTAGAAAGAAAAAGAGATGAACAGTTATACTGAAAGAATGTCAAGGTTTTATCTGTCACTCTTGTCAATAATTTATCGGTAAGGAAGATTCCTAGAAAATCGCTTGTAGTCAAGTTTTCAACCATTTCCAGTTCTCCCATAAGAAGTGTCATCCACCTGGATCGGACATCCGACTGCAGACTGATTGTATATACCGTCCTTCGTCATCGTCTTTGCGTGTCGTTATTATTTTTCATCAAAAGAGTATTTAGCTATTGGAAAAATTGGCATGTTTCTTGAATGAAGTACTTCCTAGCGTATTTTTGTTATTTTCTTAAAACAAGGTAACTTGCACTTGGTTGAATGAAAATAGATTCAAGAGAAATTTTCGAATTTTTCAAAAGAACAAGTTTTCTTAAGTTAAGAGAGTTTTTCTTCAGGCAAAATATTTTCTTTTACGCAAAAATAAATTCTCTTGCCACTAAATTTTTTTCTTCAAGAACGATGACGACTTTAGTTCAAGTCTATCTTTTTTATCAGTGTAGTGTTACTGGTGTAAATCCTAGGATGACTTCCTAATCGAAACACCCTGTACATCGCGAAAAATGTTCTGGTTTTACGTCGGCCGATTACGCCGCTTTATTAAAAACGTAACAAACATTTATGGCGTCTGGAATGGGTCGGTAAATTACCGGCGGCCGCGCTGCGAAACGAGGGCATAAATAACGGGGGGCCCCCGGCCAGGCCGCAGCCCGAGCCGACAGGTTTGCGCTCGTTCTGCGGGGGTGAAACACGAGTAGAAATATCGGAAACACGCGCTAGAATCGGCCAAGAAGTCCGAGAGAGTACCGACTTCGCTCGGCGAAAATTAGATTCGCGTTGTTCAAGAAAAAAAAACCAGCCGAACGAAGAAAAGGAGAAAATTCCGATAGTGTTCTCGAAGATTTCTTATAAGAACGGTGTTGCCGGCAAATCTGGGGACGCTTCCTAACTGGTCGTGATATTTTTGAAAGTTCCTAACTACTGTAGCTTACTACTATATGCTTGATAGCACAAGACCTTCATTATAAATGCAAAAGGCGTTTTGTTGTGCATATTGTGACATGTCAAAATATGAGACCAACTTCATTTTAAGGGTATATTCGGTGAGTCTCAAAAATGGCTCACCCCTATAACTTTTTTATTTTTTTCAGATAAAAAAAACGAGATTTGGTATGTTAGTATATGACATAAATTAGGATTGACAAATTTTGAATCAAGGAGCTTTGGAAAAATAGGTTTGATCGTCTAATGTTTTTCGTGTCTTGTCTTGGCCGGTTAAAAGGTGCCCAAATCGTATTTTTAATCCTATCTTAATTTGTTCAAATGGAACAAGAGTGGTTCGTTAGCATATTTGGAAAAATCATTTTTTTACCACGAATAATTTGGTACCACACACTTGGTATTTCGAGTTAAATTGTCGTTATGAACCGCATGTTGCAATTTCAAATAAACCGGATTCGAAAATGTCAAAAATTGACATATGATATGTCATTGTATTCTGAGTGTCATTTTCTACCGAATAAAGTAACAATAACAAAATATCTAGGGTGCCGTTTATAAATCAAAAGTTGTAGTCATTTCCTGTGAAAGAGGAAGTGACCGCAAAAAGTTGGATACGTCAATCAATCCTAATTTATGTCATACTAGCGTGTTCTTATGTTATACTAGCGACTTCGTTCGCGTCGAATTAATCATTTCTAATGGTGATGATAAAGCAAAGCAAGAATTTCCATTAACATACAAACTGGATAAAATTTTCTCACATTTATGTCAGCATGAGAAAAATGGCGATATTATTATATAACTTGGTAATATTTGAGGGGTAGTTTCATCTCGTTGGAATTTGACTTTCGAAAAATCCGTTTGCCAAAAATAAGCTTTTTACGTCAAGCAGTTTAAGCAGAATCGTGGTTAAGAAATTAGCCAACTTTTTGGAACACCCTGTATGATTTTTTAAAGATTATACATATTTATTTCAAAATATGTAAAAAAAACCAAATAAATTATGTTCGTCCAAGCGTTTTCCCGAAAGACTAACCGTTTTTTAAATAACAAATATTGTAATATTTGAGGGGCGTTTTTACCCTCTTGGCATTTGAGATTCGAGAAACTCCTCCTTATCGAACCTCTACACCCCACAGTCAATCCGTTTACCAAAAATCAACTTTAAACAGCAGTTTAAGCAGAATCGTGATTACTCAATGGTCATATTTTATGAAACACCCTGTATAATTTTATGAAATTAATCTTAATCTTAAAATATGTAAAACAACAAAATAAAATATACGAGTTTTTCCGAAAATCTCACCGGTTTTTAAATATTTTTTTTTAATATTTGAGGGGTAGTTTCACCCCCTTAGAATTCAAGTTTCGAAAAATCCCTTCTTATCGCACATCTACACCCTAAAGTCAATCTGTTTTCCAAAAATCAGTTTTTTACGTCAAGCGCTTTAAGCAGGATCGTGATTAATCAATGACCAGATTTTTTGAAACACCCTGTATACATTTTTAAAAAGTCTTATAATATGTAAAAAAAGAAAATAAAATATACGTGTTTAAGCGTTTTTTCAGAAACTTGGCCGTTTTTTAAATAAAAAATATTGTAATATTTGAGGGGTGGTTTCACCCTCTTGGAACTGGAATTTCGAAAAATCCCTTCTTATCGAACCTCCACACCCTAGAATCAACCTGTATGCCAAAATTGAGCTTCTTACATTGAGTGGTTTGAGCAGGATCGTGATTAATCAGTATGTCAGTCACTTAAGGATTTTATATATTAGTATAGATTCTAACATACCAAATTTCGTTCTGTAATCTCAAAAAATAAAAAAAATATAGGTGTGAGTCACTTTTGAGACGCATCCGGTATTATGTTCCAAAGAAATTCAGATAGCTTTAACACGTTTGTATATGGACACATCCGGTAGGTTTGTCAATAATAATAGGGATTGCTCGTTTAACAATAGGTAATAAAGATATTTTCAGGGACTGACTGGACTAGTAACGGGTATTAGGATTTTAAGATTTATTTTAAGTTTTGCTAAAATATATTTTGTTACACAACGCTTTTTTGCTTTGCCATTAACTATTTGTACCAGTTCCTTTTACAACATTCTGTTTTGGTAACGTCCCCTTTGGTTGGTAATTTTTCTATTAATCTTGAATGTTAACTGGCGTTGTCCATAACGACAGAGTTTTCTGGAAGTACTGTTATGATTTCGGAAATAAAATCTTCAAAAACACCACCCGTTATTTCTTCATGGTAATACTTGGTCGGTTTAGATTCAAATTGCAGTAGTTCATTCTGTACGAATCCATTATAGAAGCAATATACAATACTCTTTTTTTTTCTCCTATTCTGGGTGCCAGCCCAATACTCTTTTTTTTTCTCCTATTCTGGGTGCCAGCCCACCAAGTGATAGAAGGTGGCAAAAAAGCAAACAATCTATATAGAAATGGAGCGAACACTCCACTAATTGGACCAGAACCGTTCTGCTTTCCAAGTCGTAACCAACTTAAAACGGAACTCTATATAGAACCTGGAAAACTTCATCCGTAGAATGTAGAACTAGAATGTTTAGGAGGGGAGTTAATCACCGCGACTTTTACAGATCTATTATGTGTTCCCCTTTCTTGAGTTATAATTCATCATACAGTCTCAGGGCTTTAACAAAAGCCAGTATCCGAGATGGCTATACAGAGGCCAACTCTCCAACTTCGACATCAGCCGTACCAAAGTTTATGGCACGAACGGTCGTCGTCTCGGTGCACTCAGTGATAAGGTGTTCTGGTGTTTCCCCATTTTCCCCACAGAATAATCTGAATTCGCCGTTGTTTTTCAGCTTCAGCTTACTGAGGTGTTCGTTGCGGAGACCGTATTTTAGAAACCCCGTGACAATCCGAAGATTGTTTTAACTTAAATCAAGGAAATCCTTTGATTTTTTTCGGTCGTACGTTCTTAGGAACTTTTTCGAGTGTCTTAGACCGTTGGAGGACACCCATTCTAAGTTACGGATGATTCCAGATTCTTCAGTTCCGCTTTCAGTTGGTTCTCGTTTGGAAAACAGAATGATTCTGTTAGGGAGCGTTCGCGTTCGTTTTCTAGCTAGATTATTTGCTTTTCATTGCCTTCTGTTCCTTGGTGAACAGGCACTCAGAGTAGGAGGACTTTATTTTCTTTGCCTAATTTGTTGGGCTTCTCTAGGCATTCTGGTACAAATGTAAGAACTTGACAACGCTGTTTCCGATACTATTCAGTTCGTCCGTCAAAAAAATATATGGAAGGAGAGGATATAGAACGGAAGGGAAACGGAATGGATAGTGTGTATTGTCCTATTCATTTACATGAAATATTTTATGTAAACGGAAGGGAGCTGATACAGAAGGTATAGTGAGAATCAACCTTAAAGTGGAACTCAAGAACCTGGAAAACTCCATCCGTAACCTGGAATGGGAATCAAACAACAAAACAAAACAAAACAACGCTTTATTGTGCAAAAAGCCAAAAACAGCTTCATCGACAAAGCAATCACAAAACAAACAAAAGCACAAAAAATCCTCCAATGGTCTAAGACACTCTAGGAAATTTAGGACTTACGACCGGGAAATGTCAAAGATTTTTATTGATTTAAGTAAGAGCAAACTTGTTGGCTGGCACAGTTGTTGATAAATAATAAAAATAAAAGAATACATCATGAGCAACAATATATGAAACAACTAAATAAAAAATAAATATGGCTGGACGAGTTTGTCACGATCCGCAAGAAAACCTGCAGGTTGAACAACTGATTAATGATATCAAGATATTATTTATTAACAGGTCCTTATAGATCTCTACGTGCAACTGTTGGAGATGAGTGTAAAATATTCTATTAATGTGTTTTAAGAACCGTATGATTGATTAAATTATACGTTGGAAAAAAAATCGGGTACGATGCGGAGAATGTAATCCGAAGAAATAAGATGTCAGATATAGTTTGTAAAATAATGTTTCGATATGAAAAAAAACATCGTTTGCGGTGCCGGCCGTATGGGAATTCCATTAAATGCCTTCGATTCTTTAAGATGATTAAGGAATGAAATATACTATGGGAATGTTTTTATCCTCCGTGGCTGATTAATAAATTAAACCAGATCTCGATAGATTTCCAAATTCGATCAAGCAATATTTATTACGCCATTTTATTATTAGAAACCGTATTTAGTATAGTGGATAATGGAAATGCGCTGAACTAATCTACCATATCCTTCAAAATAGTAAAAAAAATAAAGTTACATAAGGCATAAGACAACCTACTAGCAAGTAGATATGACATAAATATGCTTTGGTTTAGAGGCTACAGGGAAATCGAGGGGAACGAACGCTTTCGTGAAGCTTTTACTCCCTTCAAATACCACAAAAAATACATTTACCTCCAGTTTCTGTCTATGGAGAACAGCAAATGGAAAACTTGAAGCATCTGAAGAATAGCCTGGAAAACTGATATTTCCAGGCTAACGGCGGTATATACGAGGCACTGGCTAATTGGTGAACATGCGGCGAGAATGGGCATCCTTTTTAACGAAGTTTGCCGAAGCTGCAATGACCCGAAAAATGGGGAAACGGTTCTACACCTTCTATGCCCCTGTCCGGCTTTGTATAGGACCCGAAATCGTTTCCTCAAGTTATAGCTTCATAGATCTTGAAGATGTTGCCGGTAGAGCATCAACCAAACCAAACGAAAGTGAACTGTTGCTTCAATGCCACCGAATGGGTTATAAACACTTAACAATCCAATGGTACCATCCCTATAGGAATAGGGTCTCAGAGTGAGTGGTATCGAAACGGCAACTCTGCTAATTGGAGTTCGATAAGCGTTCCGATAAGCGTCATCATTAATTGTAATTGGTGTTAAACCAAAAACCATGAAAATGGCCACCCTTTATCAAACCATATAACAGTTATTAATGATACAAGTTTGATACGAACATCATAATGAAACGCGTGTAACGTTAAGCCACGAGACGTTAGCCGAGTGGCTTAGTTACACAAGTTTCATTAAAAAGTTCGTATCGAACGTGTATCATTCAAAATTTAATCTACGACGCGACACGAGGGACGATCCAAAGAGATTTGATTTAATTTAAAATATCAGAGATATCCTCATAAAAATTAAAATTCAAAATTATCAGGTGCCCATATTAGTCGACGCCGTGGTAACCGTGCTTGTTGATTGTTTCCATTTTGACTTTGACAACTCAATTATTGATGTTCAATTTTGTGTTAAACGTTCAGTTTTAGCAAAAAGCAAAAAATAATATTAATATGGGCGATTCTGATTCTGAAAGTGTCCCTTCGGATATTGAAGGCATTGCGCAAAACGTTGTCGATTCCTTACTTCCCGAAAAATCAAGACAAACGTACGAGCAAGCCTATGTTTTAACTTTAAGATTGGTGTAAAGGGAAAGGAATCAAGAATAGTAGTAACGAAAAGGTTCTCCTGGCATATTTTGAACACCTTTCAAAACATAGGAAGGCTTCATCACTTTGGGTATATTATTCCATGCTACGTTCAGTTATATCAGTGAAGAAAAATACAGATATTAGTAAGTACGTCCATTTAATTGCATTTCTAAAAAGAAAATCGAAAGGATTTCGGTCAAAAAAAATCGAGAATTTTAAGAAAAGAAGACATAACTCGTTTTTTCTTGGCAGCTGATGATAAAACTTATTTCCTGACAAAAGTTTCATTGATAGTGGGACTTGCGGGAGCCAGCCGGCGTATCGAGTTGACAAATCTGCAGCTGCAAAATGTTAAAGATGAAGGACAATGCATTCATGTCATTATTCTATTTACGACAACAAAGATATCACGAGATTTTTTTATAACGTTGGCATTAATACTTTAGGGAAAATGCCGTATAAAATAGCATTGTTCCTAAGTCTTCCAAATCCACAACAATACACTGGATATTGTTTCCGTAGATCGTCTGCGTCTTTGCTTGCAGATTCAGGGGTGGATTTATTAACTGTTAAAAGACATGGTGGCGCTCTAACACAGTTGTGACAGTGGCAGAGAGCTATATAGAAAATTCCAAACAAAATAAGAAAAAAGTGTCATGTAATATTTTGGGTAACATTTTTGGCAATGATGGGTCTTCAACAAGTTCAAGCACTCAGGAAATAAATTTACTTTCTAAAAATTCAACTCACCTGTCATCGTCTGGAATTAATTTAACCAATTGTACTGATATTATAATTAATGTTTATAATAATCGTATTTAGGTACCTTTTTTTGCTTGTTTCTTATTTTAAAATTTGCGTGTTATTATGAAAGCCGTAAAGACATCCAAATAACAATGTTAAATGTGTCATAATGACATTGTCGTAGATTAAAATGATTTATTATATACAGGAGTTTTTTTTTCAAAAAATATCAAATTTTTAAAAAATTTTGTTGCGAAAAAAACCTCATCATCGTGTTTCTGGGATTGGTTTATTCTACCTCTAAATATATTTGCACTTATTTAAGACTTACCCTGTATAGTAAGAAAAATGTTAAGTCCGAATGTTGTTGACGGTCAAAAATTAGAACGTGCCACGCGATATCTATAAAAAAAACCGCCTACTCTAAACCTAAAACTAGTAGTACCGAAATGTTATCTACAGGAGGAGAGGCCGTACAGGACCACCACGTCGAATCTAGAACTATCAATAACGTTCAAAAAGCGGTTAAAAATATTAACGTCCGCTTATTAAAGATAAGCTTTATCCAGTCCGGAGTGTTATAAATGTGGCCGTGCTGTCGATCGAGCGAAGATATAGAGACGTATACATGTTAAAAGAAAGTTGGTTCGTGACAAAACTATTTGCTAGACGCTGTTCAAACAGATATTTTTCTTTACTTCTTTGTCTATATATCGACTAAAATCTAAGACCTAAAAAAACATAAAAGCAGGAAAACAAATATACGAAGAAAAATGATATAAAGTAATACACCGAGAAAAATAAAACAGTGGCTGGTCAATAAATATCTAGAACTGTAGAGAAATTTACCAGGACCAGGACAGAGGTAGATGAAAAAGTTGTAAAAGCTGTAGTGGATGGTACTTAATAACAGGATATTATAAGCTTAATAAGCATCTAAAGCTGATGGGATTGACGGACGAAGCCATGTGCAGATTTTGTTAATCTGAGGAAGAAACGACAGAACACATTTTACGTCAGTTAACGATAGTCAAGTAGCTTTATAACGTTTTTTAAACATTACCACTGCGAACGGCAGCTTTTCATCGGAGGGCAGTCGTGGATAAGGTATTTCACTGGAAAGAAAACTAATTAACAATAATAAATCAAAAATACAAATATTGGGCGCAAGGCATGAACAGAGAAAGAAAACACAGTTGTATATTACTTAAAACTAAGACTATATTTATTCATGATGGATTCTGATGGTAAATGACATTGTAGAATTCTAGTTATTATAGTGGTTATATGTCAAAGAAAGTTATGTGTTAAAAATAATATTAAATATGTTCTATGAAAACGATTATGGAAAAATACAATATAGATAAAGCTATAGAAAATATATAGAATCTCTCAGTCGAAATGAATATGACTTTGACCCAAAAGATTGGCGCTTTTCAATAGGGCCAAGAACGACGTTTCTTTGCCCAAAGCATTAACTATCTTTTCATAAGCTTTAAAAAATTACTTTACAGAATAGAAGAATCTATCTGTCCAAAGTATTTCACTCTTGACCCAAAATTAATATCCAAAGAAGTTCTTGCTACAAGAACAATAGTCTCTTTGATTCATGCAAAAATTCTTGATTGAAAAGGGACATTTCTTGATTAAAGAGACACTTTTCTTAAACCAATAGCGAATACCATTGACTCAACTAAAATTTATTTTGATCTAAGAGAAGTCTATACAGGCATATTACGAGGTATATTATTTTCTGATAAATTTAGGTTTTCCTGGTCTGTAATAAGTAAAATGATATTATTTTCCTCGATAGTAGTTATTTCTGCTTCTTCACTCCTTGGTATTTTTTGGGGTGGTTCATCACTCTACAAATTACAAAAAAATGTTACATCACGATTAATCAAAATAAAGCAAACAAATTATTAAAATTATAAGCTTTGGTCACATTTTGGATTTTTTAATACGACGACTTGAAATTCTAAAATTTTTGTAATTATTTGCATAAAAAAATGGATACCTATATATTCTTATTCTGTCTATAGTCTCTTACCTTCAAATATAGCAAATAAATGCTCTAATTTCCATTTTTTTAGAAACTCCTTTAAAGAATCCATATATCCTAAAATTTTCCATAAAAAATGACAAATGCATGTTAATAACGATCACTAATTTGTTATAAGATATGCGTTTAAAAAACAAATTATGCAAAATTCCCAACCTATGAAATGCGACGTGAGACTGATCGGACTGCCGACTGATTGTATATACCGTCCTTCGTCATCGTCTTTGCGTGTCATTATTTTTCATCAAAGAGTATTTAGCTATTGGAAAAATGGCCATGTTTCTTGAATGAATTACTTCCTAGCGTATGTTTGTTATTATCTTAAAACAAAGTAACTTGCACTTGGTTGAATGAAAATTTATTCAAGAGAAATTTTCGAATTTTTCAAGAGAACAAGTTTTCTTGAGTTGAGAGAGTTTTTCTTCAGGCAAAATATTTTCTTCTACGCTAAAATAAATTCTCTTGCCACTAAATTTTTTTTTTCAAGAACGATGACGACTTTAGTTCAAGTCTATCTTTTTTATCAGTGTACTTTATTTAATTTGTTATATTTTGTACGATGTTAAATCCGAGATGTTGCAAGCCGTAGATGCTAGAATCTGTTCGGTTATTTATCTTTAAAATCACGCAATAGATATATACCTACAGAAAGTAACACTGTTACAAGATATTGTTACGGATTCCGTGGGTCCACTAATTTAAACTCACGATAAAATACTTAACGAATTTATTTTTCTCACTTTATACACAATTACTAACTTATAACACACAACAAACTAACTATTTATAAGATTCCTTCACCAAATTGTCCGATTTTCAATTTCCACGCGGTATATTCAAATTTCAAAAACTGGCTCAGTTGTCGATGGCTCCGGCTTATATACTCTATTGACTGCTTCTCGAAATTTCCCCAATTCTCGGAAAGCGTACTTCTTCATACCAGACAATTCTATTGTCTGATTCCCTTACTTCTCGACTTGACTAAAAGATGGCGCCTGAAAAAGTCTTTTAATTTCTGGCGGATACGT
Organism: Sitophilus oryzae; assembly: GCF_002938485.1. NCBI lineage: Eukaryota > Metazoa > Arthropoda > Insecta > Coleoptera > Curculionidae > Sitophilus > Sitophilus oryzae. The sequence continues at coordinate 3,091,967 of NW_022146424.1, forward strand.
TGCGGTTGTGCAGGCAACCAGTAATACATTTTTAATTTCTGGCGGATGCGCCATTTTTCTTGACATTATGTTCGTAATGAAACTAAAATCTAAATCGTATTTCAAATACTAATCTGACATAAGTAATTTAACCACTAAGTGTAAAGTCTGTACGATATTAGGTATTTTAAGACTGAAAATGTAAAACATAAAAACCAGAACTTAAATCTAAATTTAGCTGCTAGTTCTTTAGGTAATCCTGCTTCAAACAGTACAGCGTTGGGACTTATATCTCTGCACTGTCTCTTGGTTAGGCCAATACAACAAAAGGGGCCAGACTAAGGATACCAAGAACCAATATAGCCATAACTACTGACTAGGGTAGGACACTCGTCCATGGGGGATCCGTAAATAGGAATCACTACCCGTACATAGGAACTACGCACCTTGGAACACTACTAGGACCTTGGATAATGCCCGTACCTTGGATACCATCCAAACCTTGAACGTACCTTGGACCCTAAAAACACGAAACTATCATTTAGAACCTACCAGTGTAATAAACACAAGAAACATACCTCGAAATACTTCCGAGGGCTCTATAATTAACAAAGGCAATTGTCCTTTCTTCCATTTATCATTCTAGAGGACAAAAGCAAAACAACACCAATGTGCCAGCAAAATGCAAATACGAGTTAAGATGGGCCAATCCAAAACTCTACCCTAAAAATACTCAATAATAATATCGAATCTAAAAAAGATAATTTCTCATCTTTACCTGTAGCTTCGAAGTAGCAGCTGATTCAAATTATGCAGCATGATTTAAATAATTGCAATTTCTCTAAGCGTAGGGAGCGAAACCTTGAAGCGATGTTGACAGCTCTCCACAGAAGCACTGAAACAATAACAGGGTTGTCGACTAGAGAACGTAAAAATTACGCCAAGCGCCTCAAACAAATGATCAGGCCTGAACTTCTTATAAGGGCCTGAACGATACGAAATCCGGTGACAATACGCCAGACATCATATATAAAAAAGACATGTAAAGAACTAAAAACGTTACAGCTTTAAAAGCGATCAACTCTGTAACCATCAATTTGAAGTTGATCAAAGAATGTCTATAGAGAAGCTGAACAAATTAGGCAAAGAAAGTCTTCCTACTGGGTGTCATCCCACCGAGGGATAGAAAGTAATGAAAAAGCAAATGATGTAGCTAGAAAATGACTAAACGCTCCACTAACCGGATTTTGTTCATTATTTTATTTTTATGACGACGTTTCGACAGTACATGTCTTTTTCAAGTCCCTTTAAGTACATGCGTAAAAAACAGTCAGTTAAAATCAGAAAGATAAAATGTGAAAATAAAAGGTCTAAGTATTTTTTCAGTGTGTAAAGCCGTCTCACATAGTAGCTTTTGTCAAAGCCTTGATGCTGTATAATGTGTTATAACTCAAGAAAGGGTGACACGATATATCCATAAGGTCGCACTGATTAACTTCCTCCCTTTCATATTATCTACAATCAAGACAAATTAAAAACATGCTATATAAGCTATAAAATACTGTATTTCAATTTTTTCTTGAATACAAGACATTTTTATACAAGATAACACAAGCACGTTTTATTACAAAATTTGTCCCACGCATGAAAAAAGCTATGAGCGACTCACGCCCGCATTCTATTGCGACGTGTCTTTATTTCAAGCAGAATTTTTCTAATCCCTTGCGAATATTTGAAAAGCTATTAAACCGTTCACGTATTAGTTCTACATCGTAATCGTCTTAATACCTTCGCCTCTGCTCCTTCCTCAACGCAACGGATCCGTAATTAATCAAATCAATTAAACGCGCAACGAATCGCTCGGTGGACCTCAGATCAGGGTTGGGTAAATGTCACCAAGTCTGCTCTGCCGGTAAAGGATCATACCATAACAGAATACTGATGCTTCGAAAACTAAAACAGGAATATGGGTATTTGGGCCGAAAACTAAATACTCAGAACCAATAGATGTAGAATGTTTAGGAGGGGAGTCAATCACCGGCGACCTTACAGATCTATTGTGTGTTTCCCTTTCTTGAGTTATAACTCATCATACAGTTTCAGGGCTTTAACATAAGCCAGTAACTGGGACGGGTCCACAGAGGCTAGCTCTCCATCCTCGACATCATATATATAATAAAGTTCATGGCACGAACGGTTGTCGTCTCGGCGCACTCAGCGAAAAGGTGTTCTGGTGTTTCCCCATTTTCCCCACAGAATCTGCATTAGGCTCTGCTTCAGCATACTGAGGTGTTTGGTGAGGAGACAGTGTCCTGTTAGAAACCCCGTGACAATTCGATGATTGTTTTTACTTAAATCAAGGAAAATCTTCGATTTTTCTCGGTCGTAAGTTCTGAGGAACTTTTTCGAGTGTCTTAGGCCGTTGGAGGATACCCATTCCAGGTTACGGATGGACTCTTCCAGATTCTTCAGTACCGCTTTCAGTTGGTTACCGCTTGGAAAACAGAATGGTTCTGGTCCAGTTAGTGGAATGTTCGCTCCTTTTCTAGCTAATTCGTTTGCTTTTTCATTGCCTTCTATCCCTTGGTGAGCAGGCACCCAGAGTAGGAGGACTTTATTTTCATTGCCTTATGGCCTAACCGAACCAATAGTTGGGTTCAACTTATCTCAGATAAGAACTGTCGGAAACAAGAAATAGCCATCTTATCCGATAGTTAAGCAGTCCTAAGAGCGACCAACTCAGTAACTATCAATTCGAAGTTGGTCAAAGCATGCCTAGAGATGCTGAATAAATTAGGAAAAGAAAATAATTACTTCTACGTTAGCTGTCAACCCACCAAGTGATTGCAAAAGCAAATGATCTAGCTAGAAAAAGAGTGAACAATCCACTAACCGGACCAGAGCCGTTTTTTAAACGAAACTCAAGAACCTGGAAGACTCTATCCGTAATTTGGAATAGGAATACTCGAACAATCCAAGAAAATCGAGGAAATTTCTCCGAAATTACGGCCGAGAAAAATCAAATATTTTCCTTGATTTAAGTCAGACCCGAATAATTTTCGGATTGTCAGGGTTTTTTTAACATGACACTCTGTTTCCTCAATGAACACCTCAGTAGATTGAAGCTAAGAAACAACGGCTTTTTCTTTTTTTAAGACTTTCAAAACATTTACTATTTACTACCTTCGAAAACTTTAAAACTCTATAAATCCCAACCCTGGGCTTGACGAAGGAGGTAAAAAACGTAGCGAGACGGGATCGACGACGGCGACGCATTTTCTATAACGTCGTTGTTAAATGTTAAAAGTTCAATCAATGTGTGGTCGATAAAGTAACGTGCTGGCAGTCGCCCGGCCGGGTCGGTTCGCAAGAACTGAAACAGCCAGAGCGAGAGACATTTCCAGCGAATAAGTAATTTGGCGGAGTGTAAATCTACACCTGGGGAATTCCGCGCTCGCAGGTTGTCCGATCAGGAGAAAACCGACCAACCTGACGTTATTACAACGCAGAATAAGGAAGCCTATTCTGGTTGGGACAAGAAGGTGGTAGTTATACGCAAAACCGATAAAATTAAAACTAAAAGAGTATTAACGGCAATAACTTTCACTTTAGATTTAATTTTTCGATATATTTTAGGACTTGCAACAACGAAAAAACTATAAATGTGCAGTTGATTGTCGCCCTGTGCCGGAAACACAGCGAGCTGTAAGACCTATTGTGTTAGTCTGTGTTAGTAGGGTGTAAAAGCCTCCATAATAACAAGTCGAGAGTGTCACATCATGGAGCGATCCCGTCCTAACAAATACAGGTGTTAAGCAGGGATGTGTCCTAGCTCTTCTCCTATTCAACATATTCATGGCATCGCTCTCTATCATAGTGGACAGCAAACGGCAGGAAAGAGGAATGGGTGTTAGATACAGGTATGACGGCGGTCTGTTTAACATAAAAAGACTGAGGGCAAAGAAACGTATAAAATTCATCACAGAACTTCAATACGCTGATGACTGCGCTCTAGTTGCAAAAACGTTACAGCAATTAGAGGAAATGCTGAACACATATACCTGGGCATACGAGACTTTGGGCTTAAGCTGAATATCGATAAAATTAAAATAATGTGCACTCCTCCCGAAAATCATAACAGTGCTATATAAATCGGAGGAAAATTATTGGAATATGTAATTCAATTACCTCGGCATCGGCAGTTTGATTTCGGAAAAGGCCAATATCGAAGCAACCCTGAAATTCAGCACAGAATTAGCAGCGCCTCAAGAGCATTCTGAAAATTAAAAGACAGGGTTTTCTACAATCATGACTTTAGTACAAAAACAAAACTTGCAGTGTACCGAGCAGTAATAATCCCCACCATGTTAAGCCGCGTCCAAGCTACTCGAACAAAACGTTCGCGAAATATAATTCACACTATATACTTGCAGCAGCAGGTCGTAAACGACGGCATAGCCCATCGCATCGGTCCCGAGGACTGAGGTGGAAGAATGCGACTTTAGTCGTTGTTTTTTCTTAGTGCCCGGATTTCGAGTGTAAGCATTTTATTAAATAAATTAACAGGTAAACAGTTTAAGAACTTTTGCCGTTGAAGAATCAATATTTAGCAGGCGGAGGGTTACAGGGGTCTTTTGGTAGATTATTAGTTATAGTGTATTTTTAAGACCTGTATTCATTTTCAGCTGATTCTACCAGGTGTTTCTCAAAAGGGGCTCACTTTTTTACTTTTTTTTCAGATAATACAACGAAATTTGGTTTGTTAGTATATGACATAAATTGGGATTGATTGACGTATTCAATTACCTTCGGTCGCTTCCTATTTCACCGGAAATGACTACAACTTTGTATTTTTAGATTGTATCCTAAGTACTTTTTTACTTTATTTAATAGAAAATGACATTCTGAATAGAATGACATACCATACGTCAATTTTAGACAATTCCAATTAAATAAAAATAGCATTTTAAATTTCAATCTAGAGTGCCAAGACTGAGTTAAAACTATTAATTTGTAATCAAGGAACTTTGGAAACATAATATTTGATCGTATAATTTTTTTTCGTATCCTTTAATGGTCACTTAAAAGATGCCCAAATCGTATTTTTAATGATAACTCAAATTTTTCAAATGGTACGAGGCTGGCTCAGCATATTTGGAAAAAGCATTTTTTACGAATAATTTGGTACCACATACTTGGTATTTGGAGTAAAATTATCGTTACGTTTATTTATGGCCATTTTTAAATTTAAAATGTCAAAAGTTGACATATAATATATCATTCTATTTAGAATGTCATTTTCTATCATATACGGTAAAAAAATACCGAGGGTACGATTTAAATCAAAAGTTGTTGCGGTTGTTGTCATTTCCGGTGAAATAGGTAGTGAAATAAATGAAAACGTCGATCAATCCAGATTTATGTCCTATACTAACATACCAAATCTCGTTTTTTATCTAATAAATTAAAAAAGTTATAGAAGCGAACCGCTTTTCAGAAACACCCGGTATATTTATTTCTAAAAATGTAATGGTAAAATTTCATTTCCGGTGTCAAACTTCCTATTAAGTAGTAATTTTTAATTTCAGAATTCCATAATAATTCCGGTTTTTAATAAAAATAATCATAAAGGTCTTTATTAACAAAAATGAAATTATATGGACGAAGTCTAGCTACATAGCTATTCACACTCAACTCACAATAAAATTAAAATTATAAAATCTTTTGTTTGTGTAAACAAATTAGTTGTAAATGTTTTTCACGATCCCAGTCAATAACTGCGTCTCCCATTGTCGAATACTCGGTGAAAAATAAAAATCACAGATGGACGCCCGAAATTAAATGAGACCCTTCCAAGTGTCCGGTACAATGTCCGCCGAAATGCACGCAGTTCGCTCTTTTTGATTTACCGACACCCGTCGGTAAAAGAACGCGCGGGCTCTAGCATAGGCAGACGCACGCTCTGGCGTACAAGCTAGCCGTTCGGCGCTCCGCGCTCCTTAATAGGCTTAGGCTAGCTGTACTTGTTGGCTTTATTATTTATAAATCTACCTATCTCACAATTTTCACTTAGTATCTGTTTAATTATATATGTTCGCGAACATTTTGTTCGAGTAGCTTGGACGCGGCTTTATATGGGAGCGAAACCTGGGTGCCGTACCGCCGCGCCGGCACACGAACGAATTAAACAAGTTGCGCAACAGAGTCAGCTTAAGGGGCGTCCAGGCTTGAGCATTTTAGCCCGAACGAACAGAACGAACCAAACGCGCAGAGCCGAATTCGCTAAGTTTGGACCTGTCCCCGAGCCGAATTCGGCGTCCAGACTTAGCGAATTCTGCTCTGCGTGTTCGGTTCGTTCTGTTAGTTCGGGCTAAAATGCTCAAGTTTAGACGCACCTTTAAACAACTGTTAAGAATCAAATGGTACCACCATGTCTCAAACGCATCAGTCCTTGAAAAAGCAAGGTGCGAGAGGATTGAAGTTATGATCTGTAATCTACTGTAATCTCTTCTTTATAGAGAGCTTGTAGACGGTAAGAGGAAATCGGGTGGACAACTAAAATCAAAGGGGATAAGTATGCAGCATCGGTGGGAAGAAGCAGTGCACAATAGAATGCAATGGAGGAGAATTCTAAACTCAGTTAACAACGACAACCAAAGATAAAGAGGCAACAAAGTAATGAGATTTTTGAATGTCCGGAGTGCGGAAGAGAGATAACATCACGTATCGGGCTTTTCAGTCACATAAAAGCTCATGAAAGAAAACGAGTAATGGCAGTTAGTAAGAAAGTAAGTATTCCCTGTACCCCCCACCAACTTATTTGTTGTATGCTAAGCATTTATTGCAGTTCCTTTGTAATCCTGTCTGATTTTAAAGTAGAGTGTGCTTTTTCCTAATTCAAAGTTTTACTGCACCACAGGTTATACAATTGAGTATTTCCAGTACTGGCGTGATTATATGTAATAGCTCTTTTTCCACCCCTCCACTCTTATCCTTCTCAACTATTCTCAATTCCTCTTCAACATCCTTTTTCTATCTGGTTGTCGGTCTACTCCTTCTTCTCTTTCCACCTATTTCACGTTTCATTATCATATTAGGAACTCTTGTTTCAGCAATTCCTTCAATGTTTCCTAGCCATCTCAGTCTTGTGTGTCCGACATAGTTGTTTTAATTCTTCATTGTTCATGTTCTTCTGGTCCATATGTTTTTTATCTTCTTTCCCAAATCTCTAGCTAATATAGTCATAAGTTCTGAGGAACTTTTTCGGATGGAGTCTTCCAGATTCTTCAGTACCGCTTTCAGTTGGTTCCCGCTTGGAAAACAGAATGGTTCTGGCCCAGTTAGTGGAGTGTTCGCTTCTTTTCTAGCTAACTCGTTTGCTTTTTCATTGCCTTCTTTCCCAAATCTCTAGCCTCGAACCTTCCGATGCATTGAACGTCCACGTTTCACATGCATACAGAACTATTGGTCGTATCATTGTTCGGTACATTATTCTGATTTTTAAACTTCTAGATGTTCTTACTCTTAATAATTTTCTGTAGTGCGCCAACACATCTATTTCCTACCATTATTCTTTGTAGATATCTTCCCTTCTCAAAATCCCTATCTGACCATTCCATAAACATTCCACAAACAAGTTTTCTTCTCATTACTAAGCCTTCTTTTTGCGCTTGATCTTCTAGTCTTTTGGTCACCGATGACAGCTCTTTTCGATATCTTGCTAAGATAACTAAATAATCTGCAAAGTGGTATCAAGTATAATCACTGGAATCTTTTTATATGCAGAAGGCCCTCTTTGTTGATTCCCGCATCTTTTATTACTTTTTCTAATACTACACTAACCAGTACCCCCTACCTTAATTCATCCCTGATTATACATTTTTCCGTTGTTTTATTATTGACTTTTACTTTATTTCACTACGGCGTGATTGGTTGCATTTATTTTTGTTAATTCACATACCCCATTTAAGATTTTGGTAAAATAAGCTAGGGCAGTATAAATAAATAATAAATAAATAATGCTTTTATTGTCAAAAAATTTTCAATTTGTAGACAAAGGTAAACTAACAAACAAAGTAAAAAAAACAAGGTACACAAGCAAACAAACAAAAGATAATACAAAACATTATACAAATAATATTGTCAGTCTTATTGTTAAAATAAACATTTATAAATGTTTACAATGTCAAAGAACAAAAAAAATTAAAATAATATTCAAAAATATTTAGCCAGTTTATAGCAAAATATCAATGACCTCTAAATAAATTAATTTCGATGTCATTAGTAAAAGCAATAGCAAACATTAGACCAGTGTTTTCAAGATCAAATTCGATTTTCAATTCAAATATAATTCATTACGGCGTAGAAAGCCTTGTCTAGTAAATAAGAGTTCAATGCTTTGCGAAATGAAAAAAATGATGTTATGGATTTGATTTCAAATGGCAGGTGATTGTGCATTTTTTTCGAGTTGTATAATATTGAACTTTTAACTAACTCTGAGCGTGGGGTAGGTAGATAAAGATCTTGCTCCGCGTTCCTGAGTGGATAAGTGTGAGATGGCCTTTCTTGAGAAGCTGATACATGTTTACGTATTAGGCAAACGGATTCAAATATAAATAAGGAAGGAAGAGTCAATATTTTTAATTCTCTAAAAAAGCCCCGGCAATGAGTTCTGCTGTTTAGTCCCAGTGAATATCGAACAGCTCTCTTCTGGAGCTTGAAAATGCGGTCAAATTGAGCCGCACAACACGTACCCCAGAATGGAAGGGCATACCTGAGGTGCGACTCAAAAAGTGCATAATAAACAGTTCTAGCCACTGACAAGTTAAGCTCCTTAGAAACAGACCTTAATGCAAAACAGGCAGAGCTCAATTTTTTCGACAAAGCTTCGATATGTATGTCCCATTTCAGAGAATTGTCCACAACAAGCCCTAAGAATTTTACGGATTTTACGACGTCAATGGTGGTGTTGTCAAGTACAAAAGGCTGCAACGAGTTTTTATACGACAAAGCCTTAGTTTTAGAAATGTTGAGACTCAGGAGGTTCGAATGGCACCAAGATTTAATGGTGATTAAGTCATTTGATATAATCCTATGAAGTGCCGCGATGTCCTTGTTGCTCCAAGTGAAGCTAGTGTCGTCCGCAAAAAGACATAGTTTGCCACTGATGTTTATGTTAGCAATGTCGTTAATAAAAAGAAGAAACAAAATAGGGCCTAGTACTGAGCCTTGTGGTACTCCACATTCTATTGGCTTGCTAGAAGACAAGTTGTTGTTGACTGTTGCTCAGATACTTAAACCATTCGAGAGATGATCCCCTGAACCCATAGTGCTGCAGTTTATTAATTAGGATCTTATGATTTACACAATCGAACGCCTTAGAAAAATCACAGAAAATTGTTGCTGTAGAATGATGGTTATTTAAGCTGGAGTAAACTTTATTAAGGAGGGAAAACATAGCGTCATTTGTGGACTTGTTGCTTAGAAATCCAAATTGATATTCAGTAAGTATTTTGTACTTAAACAGAAAAGATACCAGCCTGCTTTTAACCAACTTTTCTATGATCTTAGATAGCGTTGGAAGGAGTGCAATTGGGCGATAGTTAGAAGCTTTATTTTTGTCTCCTCCTTTGTGCAGAGGAATGATTATTACCGTCTTAAGACATTTTGGAAAAATACCATTTTGGAACGACATGTTTATTAAAGTTGTTAGGTGATGGCAGTTAGGTGTTGTTAGTAATGACAGCAGACGGATCTTATAACTTTTACTTTGATAAAGAAAACCTGCAACTGTGAGTTAATATCTGTTTTTCCTTTTTATTAGTGCTTCCTTATAAATCGTACGCACAAAAACGCTTTGTAAAGTTATTTATAGTCCCAATTACTATTTTATATCTCCTTTTTACTTATTTGTCCCTAAAAACGTTGTAACATTAGCCGAAAACTCAGTGAAGTATCAAATTACGGTTGTTAGTACATTACCTACGGACACCATAACAATTTATCAAGTCCGCGTGCGCGTACGTGTACGCTGTGTAAAATAATAAATTATTATAATTACCGGAGTTGATAAGCGAGACCACCTATCTATTAGGGACTACTTCTTGTAGATAGACCTGTTTTAAATCCAATCCCGCTGCGTTATTTATTACGATAAACCGATTTTTAGATATATATCCCGAGGTTTGGAATAATGGCACGAGATCGGGTTACAAATATTTTATCTAAGCCGGTAAAAATTCGCATTTAATTATTATTTCTGTAATTAACTGTCAGATATGTCAGATATACTTTGTTTTACGCATAGATAAATGCAACAAGTTTAGATTGGAAAGCCCGTAAAAATTTTGGGTCGCGAAATTATTTTGGGTCGCGACCGTTATACGCGATCTGGCGCTGCTATACCGGTCGCTAAGAACAACGGCAAACAAAAACAGAAATAATTTTCTCTTGTCAAAGTCAGAATCTTCAAAAATCATAATAATCTTTCAAAATCTAAACCGCTCTCACAGGGGCTGGAAAGTGAAATAGCAAAAGCGGTTCCACCGTTTCCACGGAAATCTCAAATAAAATAGTTCCAGCCCTAGCCACTAGGTGGTAGTGCAATTAATTTTTAGGTTAAGAAGTTGCTACTAGTTATTGCCAGATGGCGTTAAATCAGAATTTTTTTGTAGTTTCCATAGTTTCCAACGGCCATTGTCATATTATTGTGAAATTCTCAAAAAATATTGTCGTTGTCATAGCGCCAATCATAATATTATCAAATAAATGATTATCAAAACCATGGCTGGGAAACTTAAATGGAAATGACAGTTCATTAAAAATAGTTTTTCCTCCAAGATGCAGAGGCGCAAAATATTAAAACTGTCAATATTAACAATGCAAATGTCAATATCTGACAATAATAAAATTTGATTTTTAACTGTCACTCAGAGACGCTTTTGTTGTGATTTTACGGTTTGATTTCGTTTTGATTTGTCGAATTATTGTAAAATTAAATTCCTTCAGAATTTTTGCCAGTATTCTGTTTTAGACAATGTTTTTTAAAAATGGTGAAACAATTTGCGTTTTGTAATAACTCTTAATTATTTTTTATCATGGAGTTTAATTGTTGTACACCTGGTTTCCGGAAGGATACAATGGTAAGTAAATTAAACATATCTACTTACAGTTATAGATTTTTTAAATTAGTACTGCTAATAAATGCTACTTGCAGAGCAGTTTTTTAATTTTTTTTACGGTGCATGTAAGGAATTAAGGACGCGCGTTTTATATTAGCATGATCAGCAGATGATTACATCTGATTTAATTTGTTTTTATTATTTCAGGTCCCAAACGGAAACAAACTGGGAATCTTGCCTACACCAAAATTATATAACGAGCCGTTTCCAATTCACTTCAAAGGGAGGAAAATTATGTAAAACTGCCTGCTATTTGCTGAAAACCGCCAAAGATTAAATTATAACTGTAACAACTTAATATATACTATTTCTAGTATTTTTAATATATTTTTTAAATTAATATCCGACATATAAGAACACTTTGTATGCTTTTAATTCAGTTGATTTATCGTTTATAATATGTTCGACCTAATTAAAAGCACACACAAAGTGTTCTTATCATGTCTAAATTTATTTTAAATTAACTAAAACAACCCCCCTTCCCCGCACCCCTCTCTTCCAATAGTATTTCTTCCTCCATCTACCAGAGGCGCCCTTGTATAATAAGATTGAAATGTATTATAAGTTGCCTATCTATTTAATAGTATAAGTCTTTTATCTATGATCAAAACGTTTTTCAAACTATAATTTGTTATATGTGTTTTAATTAGACAATTCCTTTTGTTTCTGGCCCTAAAAATATAATGTAAGTCTTTTATTTTTGCCATCATTTAAGTACCTATTTATATTTACTCCATTTACAAAACTTTGGGCGTATTACGTCGGTCTTGTTTTATTATAATAAACGATGTTTAAATATTTGACTTATAAATAAGAACTTTAAATAATAAATAATATTTCACATGTGTGGCTTTAATTTTATTTAATAATTGTATATATTATACTGTTAAATCTTATTTTTTACACATCACAACGATACTTGTTATTAGTATTTTTGAATTTGTGTAAAAAATAATATTTAATAATCAAATTTAATTATTTTAGAGTAAAATTATTTAGTAAATACGCTCATTTAAAAAGCCCGCGCTTCGATCCATTTAAAACAAGCCCTACTCAATAGATGGCGCCACTTCTGTAGGACCATTTTTCAGTATGGCAGAGTCCATTCTTTTTCTAGCTAGGTATATTCTTTGGCTCTCATTAAACAAATTCCGAAAAGTGTTTATAGCGTCCATTTTCAAAGTAATTATTGCTATTTTGTGAGTTTAATTCAAGTTTTATTTCCTCCAACCGGTAATAATTGTGCAAAAGTGGCATTGAAAACTTAAAAAGCTGTGCTGTGAACTGCAAAAACCATCGTGGATCGTGGCATAACGTCGGTTTCCAATGTTTCATAAGTATCTCATACATGCGTCCTTATATAAAATAAAGTTTCTTGTATGCAACACACTGTATTTTATCTATAAAATTAAACGAAAATAATAATAAATTTGAATAAACAATATTTGGCGATATAATTCCGGAAAAAGCCGAACCGCTCCGAAATTTTCAAAAGTTTTGGGTCGCGACCGTTGCAAGAATAGCGCCAAATAGTGTTTACATTGTCCTCGATGACAGAAAAAAGCAGCAAAATAAAACAATAATTCACCACAGTAGGCTTAGTGCATTCTCCGCCGGTGATGCAACTATCGGAGAATATAGTAAACAACTGATATATAGAAATACATGGGTTTAAATAGCGAGTATACGAAAAAATTAGTATATAACTATTCTCTTCAAGTGTAATTTGTGAAAATTCTAAAAATACAAATAAAAAGTAAATATTTTGATATCTTCAGAAGGTCTAAGTTATAATATAATTTATTATTCCAGCTAAAAAAACTTTGTTAGATGAGTTCAACTACGGTAGCGAGCATAGTTTTACGTACCGGTTTTGCTAGTTGGGACATAATTGGGGCTATTTCGGCTATAACGAAATTTTTTAAAGGTACATAATTATAATTTTTGAGGATGTTCATTAAATATTTAATCACTAGACGATTAAAAAAAGTATACCATTAATATTGCAAATTATATATTACCCTCTCATAGTATAGTGTGTCTATTTAATTTTTTGATTATGTAACGGGCAACGCACTTTATTTACTCACTTGTTTCGTCGACAAACTATGAAGCTATAAAATGTTGTTTCAGGAGAGTTGAATATACGGGAAAGTTGAGTTATTGAATGTTCTTCAATTTTATTAATATTTGAAATTGTCACAACACCTTTAGAAGAAAGGATGTGATTACCGACAACTTTTATCTGAAAACTTTTTGTCTAAAATAGCTTAGGGGCAATTTTTAAAATATCCGAAATTTGTTTTTTTCGAAATATCTAGTAAGCCATGAACTTTTTCAAAAATCTGAAAGGAGCATATTTATGACCCCACAAAACTGCAATTCTTTCCCCATTTAATCGACTCTCTATCTCTAGTAGTTTCCGAGATACAAATAGAGAACATTGTAGGAAACTCACCCTGTATATAGTCCAGTTCGCGCGTCCAGTGCAAAAGTATACTTTTGCACTGGACGCGCGTTTCGCTATGTTAGGATCATCAGGAGATAGTTAAAACTGTTCAACATCTACTGCAGTTTTTTTGACTGATTGCTTTAAAGTTCTTAAACCTTTAGTAGCAGTTAAGTACCAGACAGATACCAAACCAAGCTAAAAAAAGTACCACTTATTCTTACTTAAATTTTATAAATGTAATATTTTTTAAAGAGCTCTTTAATATCAAACGCTTCTATCGAAAATTGTTTATGGCAAACTTTTATCTATCCTAAATTAATTCTATCTCCCTAATTAACAAGCTAATTTTCCAAATTCAAATTTATACGCAATAATGTCATAGTCCAGCGCGCCGCGCGCCCTCTGTCACGAGACATGCGCGTGCCAGGTGACACCTGCACGTGCAAGTCGCGCATAGCCGAGCATGACCGAACGTGAGGATACCAGGTTTTCTAAAAGGTGGAAGAGAGTGAAATACCTTTATGTATATATGGGCATAATGTGGAACAATACCGTCAGGTTGTTCTGTCAAGAACGGGGAAGTGTTTTGAGTGAACTTTGATACTTGGTGTATGGTCTAGTAACGGATGGTTATGGTTTGGTGGGTACGTAGCTTATGAAGCAACAGTTGGTGAGTCCGACAATAACAACAAAAGAAATCAGCCGTTAGTGTAATTATAATATTTTTTGTCTATGGTGGAGACACTTTTCGTAAGTTAGCAGAACGATATAAAAATAAGTCACTGATATCTCCTATAATAAATTAAAATTCTCAGTAAATTTATTCAGATAATTACATTCAATTTCAATTACTTAATGTGTGTGTATTAGTCGAACTTTATAGGTAATGGCTAAGACCTACGATTTCCAAGAGGTTGCTCTGACCACCGACCAGCAAACATCTCTAGAAGAGTGGAAGTAGTGGCGATCGGATCGCAATACAACGATCTACAAAATGTGGGTCAGCTGCGTTTTGCGGGGATACACTTTCGGGTGGGCATGATCCTCATAGATCGTGTATCTCAAGAATCGGCAAATTGGTTGGTGGAAATCGCACCTAAGTTCAAAAATTGGCAAGGTCCGGAACTGGTTGCAGTGAAGGGAGAAAACATCTCTAAAGGGGCGGCCATCACGGTCTTTCTGCCGAGGAGCAAGGGGAAAGACACCACCTACCTGCGAACTCGAAGGAGGAGGGTCATGGTCAGGTCCTCAGAATATGAATTAACCTCAAATCCAAGGAGGCAATAGAGAAAGAGTAGACAAGGCCTACTAACCTGTTACATGTCTGTATAATTTATTGTTGTAACTTCAAAATTAAAGACTACTTAATAAAAACAAAGAAAAACACTTATTGTGTTGGTAAAATGTTAATTGCAGTTACTTATTACATCTTCTTTTATTGACGTCACGCTACGCCACGCTACGCCACGCTACGCCACGCTACGCCATGCTACGCCACGCTACGCCACGCTACGCCACGCTACGCCACGCTACGCCACGCTACGCCACGCTACGCTACGCCACGCTACGCCGCTGGTTGTTTAATTTTTTGTTTTTTTTTGATGAGAAAAAAAAAGTAAAAACTTTTTGTGATAAATATGAATTCAGTGCTCTGAGCCATCAGAACGTTTACTGGAAAAGCAGGAAAATAAATATAAAGGTCCCATTGAAAACAAATAGGCAGATCGGTGGACGCCATCGCTAACTCGGTTCCGTCCGCGTTTCTCACTCACTTGCCCGACGACGTAACAGGTAGGTAAATTGTTTAAAATTCTTCGGATACCCATATTTACCTTCCGTGAGACAAGATAAACTACGCGAATGCGGCGCAACCACGCCGTAATGAAGACGTTCCTGCCATTTGATAGTGCGCCAGTCCCACGGTAGCGGCAGGAGCAGAAATGCCGCCGCAGGCTGAATCATTAGCTTTGGCGGAGATGACATCGACGACATACAAGACCGTCCGCGAGGGATGTCAATGTCAGCGGACTGTGATTGCCGCATTAACGAATTAGATGAAGAGTAAAGAAATATAATGTATTTTAAGTTGAGTGACTAAATTTACTTCTGTTTTTGGAAAATTATAATAGGCAGAGGTTAAATCGGATGGGAATTCCTACATTTCGACCTCAAATCAACAACAAACAATACATTAAAAAATATAAAACCGTCTGGTCTATATAAAAATAAAGAGTAAAGAGCAGGATAGTATTTAATTTTTATATAAATATTGGGTATGGTATGATATACAGGGTGGTCGGAACTGTAATCCGGAAACTTCGGCAGCAAATTCTCAAATTCAAATTCGGAAATACAGGGTGTAGAAATTTCATTTTTATTTCGATTGTTTTCAACTAATTTTTGAAGTATCGTCAATATTTGGATGAAAATTGGTATTTGGGGATCACCAACTGTTTTTAAGAGTAATAACTTTTCGTCCGTACTTGTACAAAAACTACTACCAAAGTAGAAAAATATACATTTTTGTGATTTTTTACGTAAAAAATGTCTCTTGGTAAAAATCGCTACGAGCAACCCCCTTCTTAAGATATTTAGAATGGATATAGTCAATACATGTCATTATTGACAAAAAATAAACAGTTGAGTAGATAGTTATTTGACTGAAATTATAAATTTGAGAACTTTTTATTTTCTTTAAATTAATCATTAATAATATTAAAACTAAAAAATAATGATAATAAAATAGTTTCTGTTGAACATTTGGTACAAACACATTTAAAATTGATAGGTATTAGTTTAAAACATAATAATGTAGGTGGCGCCCTCTACAAGTAGGAGTCATTGACATCAAAATCAAATTTCTCATTTCAAAAAACTCCCAGACATCAATTTTCATGCAAATAGAACTCGAAACATATTTTCTCTCAACTGTTTTGCAAATAAGTCCAAAATAACCGAGCTATTTTACTTTCAAAATTTCCAAAAAAAAATGATTTTTTGCTTAAATTTTGAAAACCACTGGATCTTTTCTGGATTTTTTTTTTGTAAATTTTAATCTACTACCTATCAAAAAATAAAAATTCCAAAAATTTGAAATTTTATTTTTCTTTCGTGAAAAAAACTCATAACAGTCTTTCTGGGGTAGAAATACATTACCCATAAAAATATTTGCACTTATTTAAGACTCACCCTGTATAGTTAACCAAAAGTTATTCCCATATTTGAGTTATTTCTCTCTATTTTTAGTATCTACCGTACGTTACACACTTCTGCATACAATATTCTTCTAGATTTAAGTACTATCTCTGAACAAAGTAGTCTGTTGAATAATCACTAAATAGCATAAAATAAGTTCAATAATAAATAAGTTCATTCTTCCCTAATACTTTTATTTAAAGGTATCTTAATCTATATCTATACTAATATATAAAATCCTTAAGTGACTGACATACTGATTAATCACGATCCTGCTCAAACCACTCAACGTAAGAAGCTCAATTTTGGCATACAGGTTGATTCTAGGGTGTAGAGGTTCGATAAGAAGGGATTTTTGAAATTCCAGTTTCAAGAGGGTGAAACCACCCCTCGAATATTACAATATTTTTTATTTAAAAAACGGTCAAGTTTCCGAAAAAACGCTTAAACACGTATATTTTATTTTGTTTTTTTACATATTTTAAGATTTTTTAAAAATGTATACAGGGTGTTTCGAAAAATCTGGTCATGGATTAATCACGATCCTGCTTAAAGCGATTGACGTAAAAAGCTGATTTTTGGAAAACAGATTGACTTTAGGGTGTAGAGGTTCGATAAGAAGGGATTTTTCGAAACTCGAAGTCTAAGGGGCTGAAACTATCCCTCAAATATTAAACTATTTTTTATTTAAAAACTGGTGAGTTTTTCGGAAAAACTCTTAAACACGTATATTTTATTTTGTTGTTTTACATATTTTAAGATTTTTTATAAATTTATGCAGGGTGTTTCATAAAATATGACCATTGATCGAGTAATCACGCTCCTGCTTAAACTGCTGGACATTTAAAGCTGATTTTTGGCAAACGGATTGACCGTGGGGTGTAGAGGTTCGATAAGGAGGGGTCTCTCGAATCTCAAATTCCAAGAGGGTGAAAAACGCCCCTCAAATATTACAATATTTGCTATTTAAAAAAACGGTTAGTCTTTCGGGAAAACGCTTGGACAAGCATAATTTATTTGGTTTTTTCACATATTTTGAAATTTTTTAAAAAATCATACAGGGCGTTCCAAAAAGTTGGGTAATTTCTTAACCACGATTCTGCTTAAACTGCTTGACGTAAAGAGCTTATTTTTGGCAAACGGATTTTTCGAAAGTCAAATTCCAACGAGATGAAACCACCCCTCAAATATTACCAACTTATACAATAATATCGCCATATTGTTTTTTCTCATGACGACATAAATGTGAGAAAATTTTATCCAGTTTGTATGTTAATGGAAATTCTTGCTTTGCTTTATCATCGCCATTACAAATGATTAATTCGACGCGAACGAAGTCGCTGGTACACGCAATTACTTTTATATTTTGGCATATAAAAACTAGCACAACCCGTACTTTTTTAATTACTGTTATTTAAAAAATAGAGAAATTAAACCTTCCTGGATTCCTAAAAATAACGATATTATTATTGTTAGGCAAGCATCAACACTGGATGCTGACTTTCAAACAAGCATCAACACTGAATGCTAAACATTGGTGTTATGCTTCGTATGTTTTTACAAATTATTAATAATCACCGGGTATTAGAAAAAAGAAAAGAATCAAACAGTGTGCGATAATACTTCCGGTTTAACAGACGCGTGGTCGTAGCGTCTCTTCACGTGCCACCGAGCACGACGACACGTGGTTCAATTATTTCTCTATATACCTAACAGGTGCGTGAAAATTCGTATTTTCTAAGTAATTTACGCTGTCTTCGTCTAGTTTTGCAGACACAATGGATTACTTTTCTCATTTTCTTCAGAAGAATTAGTGAATCAATCGTATGCATGATGTTGGCATTTGCTTGGTTGTGCATTGTTTCCTTTTTTGTTCAGTTTTAATTTAAAAATAGATACGGTTTTTTTAAATTAGTTAAAAACGGCTTGCCCAAAATTGTTCAAATTTGGCATGTGTTTTGAAACATGTGGGATAGTATATTTCGACTCCAGAAATGCGCTTAAGAGCTTTTTTTGCGAAAAAAAAATGATTTCGGGCCGATAAAAAAGCATTTTTTATCGGCCCGTTTATACAATAATTATAATATATCAATAGCCTATATTTTAGGCTATAGAAATTTTCATGTTTTTTAGATAAAATCACCCCTGAATTTACTCAAATAAAATTTTCAGATAACCCTGAATAATAATATATGTATAATAGAAAATTATTTCCAGGTGGAAATTGATTTAAACATCTCCTTCCCTCATCATGCAATGGATTTATTCAAATAGAATATGCACGTTGTGGCAACTTTTCTTAAGACATCGCAATAAACGAACTACTAAACGACTAGCTGATATTTCTTCAGGTAATATTGTCTATAGGAATATCCGAGATTTAATAATTATTGTTTTTATTTTTTTAGACGCTAGAGCTAACATTGTTATGCAATTATGGCCTATATTTTGAAAAAATAAGTATCCGAAAGAGAACACCAGCAGGATGGTGCAGGCCCTCTCACCTAAGAAGTTGCTGAAGGAGAACCATAAACCCTGAATCTACATAAAAACTTTCTCTAAGTACGCATGTGTACTTATCTATCCTAGCAAATTCCCTTTTCTGGTTTAGTAAAAAACTTTTCTAATGTAGGTGATAAATTAGTTCCCTCACGCCAAGATATTATATACACCAGCACGTTTATTTTGTATTTGATAAAATAAAAGTATTTACTACAACATGCGGTTTTTCTAAATTAGTACTTCTTTCTATGTAGCTTAGTGAATTATCTCCTTATTTTTTGATAAAACCTTTGTCTATCACACAGAACTATATTATTCATATATGTTTGCAACTACTAAATTTTCTACAGTACAGGGTGTCCCATTTTGGTTGAAATCATACGGTATCTCCGTTATTAGTGAAGATAGAAGGGTGCGGTTTGCACAAACCTGTCCCACTTTTTTGTCAAACGGAAGATGCCGTAAACAAAATTTTCATAGCCCTCTTTATTTCCGAACTACAGGGTCTTTTTGAAAGTTTTGCAATTTGGGACACCTCCTGTATCTCTGTTATTGTTAAAGCTATCGAGAAGGTGAAAACTGTTTACTGTAGAACTTTTTACTTAAAATACAGTGGCGTAGTCTGTTTTTCTACCAAAAAATATTTTTGAAAATATGAACTAAAGTTATGTTTTTTAAATGGAACACCCTGTATATTTATAAATCATATGATCTGTCTTGTCATAAGCTTCTCAAAAATATATATCACTCTATATTTATTTTCACTATTTACTGCAATATTTAAAAGTTTTTATTAAAAGATCATATTTATTAGTAGGCCATGATTGATAATAAAAGAAACTAAAGAATCATTAAAAGTATACTGCTATCTGTTTTTTGCTTTATTTTGGGAGCCGCTAATAAATTCTTTATATATTAGGGAAACTTAACTCTCTACCGCTATTTGTAAATCTTGGAATACGTGTATACGTAAGAATAATCTATCGTATCGGAAATTTTAAATATTCCTTTAGCTAATTTACGTGAAATATACTTTCAGCAAGATGGGGAACATTCCCCCTCATAACTATGGAAATATTAGAATACTGTTAAATTATTATTTTTCAAATCAATGAATTGGAACCAATGAACACATATTGATAGCCTCCCCGATTCCTAGATTTCGCCGTTCTCGGTTTCTGATTTTGGGGATTTTTGAAATACGAAATATATCATGGGCTCTACAACAATGTCGAACACCTGAAAAATGCTTTAATAATTCAAGATTTAGATATTTGCAAACCCATCCCGTTATAAAAAAAAGAAAAATATATTCACAGTTTCAGTGTTAACAGTTATTTCAAAAGTAAAATATATCAATCCCAAATAAATTTTAATATGTGTATGACTATTTTAGTAAATACCATTTTGATTTTTTGTTATTTATCACGGCCTACTAATAAGAAAATGATATATTTTAAATATTGCAGTAAACAGTGAAAATAAATATAGAGTGATATATATTTCTGAGAAGCTCATAGCAAGAGAGATCATATGATTTATAAATATACAGGGTGTTCCATTTGAAAAAACACAACTTTAGTTCATATTTTCAAAAATATTTTTTTGATAGAAAAACAGACTACGCCACTGTATTCTATGTAAAAGGTTCTACAATAAGCAGTTTTCGCCTTCTCGATACCTTTAACAATAACAGAGATACAGGGGGTGTCCCAAATTGTAAAATTTTCGAAAAGACCCTGTAGCTCAGAAATGAAGAGGGCTATGAAAATTTTGTTTGCAGCATCTTCAGTTTGACGAAAAAGTGGGACAGGTTTGTGCAAACCGCACCCTTCTATCTTCACTAATAACTGAGATACCCTATGATTTCAACCAAAATGGGACACACTGTACATAATATTTTATTTGAAAGGATTAATGACTTCATTTCAAGAACAAAAAGGTTTATTAATTCTTAATAATAAATATTTTATAAATTACATAATATGGTTATTTATATTAGGAAGAGCAATTCTAGTAAAAATATTTAGATAAGGTAAATTAGGTTTTGTCTGTCCCTATAGTGCTTAAGTATTTTATCTAATCTATACAAGTTTTTTTTTCTGTGCGGTAAAGAGAAAATATGTTTCTTGTATCTAGACCTACTAGCCCTGAAACTATTTGCACTTATTTAAGACAGGGTGAGTCTTAAAATAAGTGACTGAATAACCGAAAATTAAGTTGTAAAGGGTTGTAGGTATCAGTGAGTATTGGCGCAATTAGAAGCAAATATAATTTTAACGGCGATTACAGAAATTATGCTAAGAACACTTCCGGATGACGGACACCGTGCACGAGCCACGTTATCAACCGGCGCATCAGGTTGTCTCAGATGCGGGTCCAGGTGAGCCCCCATGGCTGCTGCTGCATTGCATTCTCGGGACGGTTAGAAACGGCTCTACAGGTGTAGTAGCGCTTCGGGCCTATTGGCGATGTTCAAAAGGCGCGAGTCTAACATAAACACCACTCCTACATTATTTACCAAAGTCTGTCCGACGAGCGAGTGAAAATTTTGACCGACTACATTCAAAAAATAACAGGAACTACAATTTGCCTGTGAATTAAATTTAAAAACGTCGCTTTCACATATCCGGTCGTTGTCAAGTGTCTATTACGCAGTACTTTCGGGTCGTTCTCAGGGGTTGGGTTAAGCGGGTGTGTGGTCGAAGGAAATACATATTATATTTTAGAAATCTGCCCAAGGCATAGCCCGATACTGTCGTATTAAGTCACACCCAAAATTCCAGACACACGTGCTTTGATTAAGGTTTGTAGAGCTTCAGCATTTGCCATAAAATAGCGAGCAATTTATTACAAAACGATATAAATTATATAACGCTGTAATCATAAAACTTCAATCTATTTCTGTATTGTAACGGAATTTTAAATTATAGCTTTATTTTCGAGAAAATTTAATCCAAACATAAGGAATATTTTGTTGATGATTGACCCAGTGGCGGACTAAGCCTGTCGGAGGCCCGGGGCGGCGAAGCTAAATGTGGCCCCCAGTCTGTTCAGATAAAGATATACTTCTAATGCACATTTTGTAAAGATGGAATTTTACAAAACGTATTGACGTATGTATGACAAAATTCAAGTATTTATACAGGGTGTCCCAGGCTGAGCGTGCATTAGAAGTTTCTAGAGAACTACAATATCTAGATCGGTGATTTTTTTCACTTTTTTTCAGGAAAAAAAATATTTATAATTTTAGGACAAAAAAACTTCTTGTCAAAAATATGTGTATAGCCTAAATGTCAAATTTAGTGATTACCACAGCCACTGTATCATAAAGAGAAGACATGTGGCTATCTATTTCAAAAATTAAATTATGTCTGAATAAAGCATTGTGGCTGAATGTCATATGATAATGGCAGCAGCTGTCATGGAATTGAGCGATTAATGCAATTTGATGTAATAAAACAAGTAATAGTCAACTAAATTAGAGGTGGCAAAATTAAATAATAATTCACCATAATACATAAAACTCTAAGATTTAATCATCTGCTGATGATATTAACATGGTTAGCGAAATGAGCGTCTAGTGCGAAAATAAAGTGTTTTGGTGTATTGTGGCGAATTAGTGTTTTATTTTGCTGTTGTAACACCAAAGGTTCCAACCCCAACTGTAATAAATTATGAAACGGTTGAAATGACCGGTTCCACAAATGAGCCGTGAAGGGGAAAGCCCGTTCCAGGGAAATGCCGCTACAAAATATCCCGATTTTGTAAGTCCTCCAAGTTTCGAGGGGCCCCTTCGCTGTCTCAGACTCGTGGCCCCCGTTATACTAAAGACGGCAGTACTCACCATCGGTTAGAAAGCTAGAATACAAGTTATGCTGTGTATTGGTTGTAATTTAAAATGTTTATTCAGTAAAAATCAATAATGAAACCATTGAAATATAACGTAAAAGCTAAAATAAATAAATTCAAGTTTATATTCAAAATTATTGTAATCTTTAAAATTATAAAAAATAATAATTATTCGATATTTTAAACAAAGAAAATTACCCCTTGATTTAATTTTCTAAATAGAAAATGCCATTGAAAATTACTGGGGCCTGATAATTGATAATTAAGTAAATATCTGCTTCTATTTATACTGTTTATAGTTTGCGTATACATATAATATATGGTTTGCATACTCCACCTACAAATTGCTTCATAACTACTGAACACATATTGGTCTTGTTTGCCAGTTGAATAAAAAATTACTTAAATGCTGTGATAGATACTTGACAGCAGTATTATAAAGTATATGTTTCAAAAAATTAATTGCCTACAATGACTGCTTGAACCGAGAATAATTGCGATGGGTTGTTTACGGCTATTAAGCTATCTTGTACACTTTGCGCTAGAAGAGGTTCTAAAAAGAACATTGTTCGACTGCAAGGTCTGCTAGTAAGCATTTTTAAGCTTAAAGATATCAGAACGCTATTTATTTAAACCAAAAACTCGTAATACAAAATTAAAGTGTCAAAACGAATGACAATATCAGGAATTAAATAAGTAAATGTGGCAACTTGACATTTTTGACATCGGGAAATTTAATATTCAATTAGTCAGCCCAGTGTTGAATATGTCCATGGTTGGCAACAATGAATTTACAAATCGTGCCCTCGATTACGTAACTAAAGTTTTAATTCATATTAAATACAGGGTGTTTCAAAAAATATGTGCCATCTCCCGTGGGGGAGATTCCTCATGTAAAAATAAGATTTATTTTTCATATCAACATAGGTCCTATCCTATTCTATTTTGTTTCGTTAATCTTTCGATTTATTATAATTTTCTTTCAAGTACTTTTAGCGTTTCGAATGAAATTTTGAGGGTAAAAGTTACTATAAATGCGACATTTTAAAACTAAAACCGGTGTCGATAAATTCATCAGTGACGGGCATATGGGTTAGCACTGCAATATTTAAATAAATATCATGTGCGTCAATGACTTTTTTCTTTTGATATCAAAATCGTGTAGGCCGTTTAATGCCAATTAAAAGTTATGTCTTATTGATATTTTGTCGAATTTGGCCTCCTTGATGAAATATTAATCACAATTAATAAAATTAAAATAAAAATTAGTAAATTATAATTGTACCTAATTTATTATTAGTTATTAGTCCAACCTACAGCAATTTCAAATAAAAAAAAATAATGGTATTTCAGATAATTACAAAAAACCTAATTTTAAAAAGTTTTAACATCCTGTAAGTCTAAAACTATGCATTTCCATAACCATAATAATTATAGGAACTTTTTTTCATATTTTTAGATGAGGAATCAATGAGTACTTTTATTTAAAACGTTCGCAAGTTAATGATATTAAAATTTTTTAAATGTTGCGATTAGTTTTATTATTATTTACACTTGGATCAAGTCAAATTAATAAAATTGCGTTTATCTCATCAAGGAGGCCGAAATCGACAAAATGTCAAGAGACAACTTTTAATCGGCATTAAACTGCTTATACTATTTCGCTAACAAGAGAAAAAAAGTCAGTCGCGTACATCCTTTTTTTAGAAAATTATTTCAATGATAACCCATATGAAATATATAATTAGTTAATTTTAAGTGAATTTCTTAAATGATCTGATTATTACACCTATATATACTTTTACAAAGAGATATTTTTTACTTAAAACGTCACAGAGATGTATATTTTTTCCTCGGTAGTTTTATGCAGGTACGGACAAAAAGTTATTACGCTTCAAAACAGTTAAAACACATGTAGGTGGCGCTCTCTACCAGTAGGAATCATATTGACATCAAAATCAAATTTCTCATGTCAAAAAACCTCTAGACACCAATTTTCATCCAAATATTGACGTTACTTCAGGAATTATTTGGAAAAAATCGAAATAAAAATGAAACTTCTACACCCTGTATCTCTGAAACTAAACATTTTCAGACATATATTTATATAAACTTTTTTACTTATTTTTATCTGCAGAATATGCTGCCGAAGTTTCCGGAATACAGTTCGGACCACCCTGTATATTATAAAATATGTAATAAATTTTATTTTTTTAAGATAATAATATTTTAAATAGAAACTAGCCACATTAAATAGCGCAATTTATAATTTTCTGTTGACAATGGGGAACGCGCGAACATTTTAATTTACTATGTAAACGAAATACGTGGCTATTAAATGTCCGCTAATGCGAAACGAATTAATGTATAAAGCATAATAATAGGCCGACATACACAGTATAATTACACAAGAAGTTATAAAGATTAAATTTAAATTATTTTCAATTGTTTATTTAATCTGTTGCGGATTGTTGCGTGGCGCGCTGGCTGTTTGCTAACATTTAACAGTTTCGATTTTTTTCCACTCTAGGAAACAATAAGGAAATATCGGACGTCGATGAGTTTATGACGGGCAAAACGGTGTCCTTTTTTTCAATTTTAATTAAAATTAAATATCACTAGAACGCCGTCTTGCAATCTGCGTGTCACAACGTAGAATGAGTCACCTAGTCGTCTTCTACAAAATGTCCTAGACAATTTTATTAGTAATTATTTTTAGTGTAGTATGATCGTTTGAAGGGGATTAAAGTTCGTATTAAACTAATGGTTGATGAATTTCAAAAATCTCTTCTAATTCTTTTTGTAGGATTTCATTCTTCTAGACCACATAGTAAGGAATTTTCATACAACAAATTGTTCCGACATAATTTTACTCTCTAAGAGGATGAATTTCCTAAAATCGCTTTGTGTAGCTAATTCACGAATGTCGTTTAAACGAACCTTTGCTCTAATATTTATGTATCTAAAGCTGGCTGTATGAACTGATCCCTAAAATATCTAAAAACTTGATATAAAATCTAACTGACAAACCACTGACAATGACAAATAATTTATTTCTGGAGGTATTGTGTGTAGGTGTTTTTCAGGTATGTTTTAATATTTAGTCGATTTACACAAAGAAATAGCCATTCAACAATTTAAAAATACTTCATAACAAATCTAGACATATATACCTTTCATTTAAAAAAAGAATCATCAAGATTGGTAAAACAGTTTCGGCGGGATGGATGTAACAAAAAAACCCTTTGAGCTTTTATATATGTATGGATTTTGTTGCAAATATTATTCCTAATCTTAATTTGAAAACCGCGTTTCGCTAGCTACTGTAATTTTGGAGTTACGATTTTTTAAAAATTTTAACCCCTCCCATACCCCCTTACCAACCCCCACCCCCACCAAAAACTAATGGCCAGATTCTCGGGTGCCACAGTATTTTTGTGCCAAATTTGGTTAAAATCGGTTCAGCGGTTTTTGAGTTATCGTGTTACAGACGGACAGACGGACAGACAGACAGACAGACACCATAAAAATATTTTGTATTTAGGTCATATATGACCCAAGTAACTCATTTTGAGTGAAATTAAAAAAACTTTTTTTTTGCCGATCCTAATAGCCTACCACGAGGCCTACCATACCTATTGGTGCGGCATCCCCTATTCTGCCGCATCCCGCATTTCGACCTCCATATTGCTCGATTTTGCCATTCTTCCTGATTAATAGCTCTGTCTCTCATGTACTGGTCTACTCCATCTAACCACGTAGTTGTAGGTCTTCCTCTTTTCCTTCCGCTTTGGGGACGATACTCCATTGCCCTTTTTGGCCATCTTTCCTCTCCCATTCTTTTTACGTGCCCATACCATAGTAGCTGTCTCGATTCGATGTTGTCGGTGCTGGTATATATTCGCCTTGTTCTTTGCCTGATCTCCTCATTTCTAATGTGTTCCATCCTTGATATGCGACATGCTCTTCTGAGAAAGTCCATCTCCACTGACTCGACCATCCTTCTTTCTTTTGCTGTAAATTGCCAGCATTCGGCACCGTATGTTAAAATTGGATCTACGATTGCTTTGTAAATCCTTTTCTTTGTTTGGATGGATGTTTTATTTGACCACAGGAGAGGGTTTAAAAGACCGATTACTTTCTTACCTTGTTGAACTCTACTATGTATATCTTTCTTGAAGTTCCCTTCTTCAGATATAATACTTCCTAAATATTTATATTCGCTAAAATTCTAAAGAATAGATAGAAAAAGAATAGATAGAATAGAAAAATAATACCTTCTATATAAATAAATAATATCAGAGAGAAAATTCAATAGCAGTTTACTATAAAATGCTTCAATAGGCCACAAAATTACATTCTATGTAATAGTGTGATAGAAATCACTGTCCCAGTTTACAAAATCACAATCGCAGCAAAATCGCAAGTCGCAACAAAATTTCAAATCGCAACAAAGTCGCAAATCACAACAAAGTCGCAAATCGCAGCTATAATAATACTGGTTGCCTAAATTGAAACTTGCAAATTTTTTAATCGCAATCGCAATTCCCTATGAGATCCAATCGCAAGTTGCAATTGCGATTTTAAAATCGCTGCGAATGAATCGCAGTTTGCGATTTCTTCCTCACCTCTAATAAGGCCGTGAACTTCCTCACTCCCATACAATCTACATCTTATATAAAAAAACCGTCTCAGATACTTGCTTTCATCAAAGTGACTTGTGTGAGATGTCTAAACAAATTTACTTGTAGAATGTAGAATGTTTAGGAGGGGAGTTAGTCACTGCGACCTTAAAGATCTATTGTGTGTTCCCCTTTCTTGAGCTATAACCAGTTATAACTCATCATACAGTTTCAAGGCTATAACAAAAGCCAGTATCTGAGACGGCTCCATAGAGGCCAGCTCTCCATCCTTGACATCAGCCGTACCAAAGTTCATGGTACGAATGGTCGTCGTCTCGGCGCACTCAGTGATGAGGTGTTCTGGTGTTTCCCCATATTCCCCACAGAATCTGCATTCGCAGTTGTTTCTCAGCTTCAGCCTACTGAGGTGTTCGTTGAGGAGACAGTGTCCTGTTAGGAACCCCGTGACAATCCGAAGATTGTTTTTACTTAAATCAAGGAAAACCTTTCATTTTTCTCGGTCGTAGGTTCTGAGGAACTTTTTCGAGTGTCTTAGACCGTTGGAGGACACCCATTCCAAGTTGCGGTTGGAGTCTTCCAGATTCTTCAGTTCCGCTTTCAGCTGGTTTTCGCTTGGAAAACAGAACGGTTCTGGTCCAGTTAGTGGAGTGTTCGCTCCTTTCCTAGCTAGATCATTTGCTTTTTCATTGCCGTCTATCCCTTGGTGAGCAGGCACCCAGAGTAGGAGGATTTTCTTTGCCCAACTTGTTGAGCTTCTCTAGGCATTCTTTGACCAACTTCGAAGTGATGGTTACTGAGTTGAGCGCGTTTAGTGCTGCATGACTATCGGATAGGATGGCAATTTCCTGTTTTCGATAGTTCCTATCTAAACTTCAGCCTACTGAGGTGTTCGTTGAGGAGACAGTGTCCTGTTAGGAACTGGATTGGTTCGGAGTATTTGGTTTTCGGCCCAAGTACTCCTATCCCTGTCCCTGCTTTGGTTTTGGAAGCATCAATATACCACGTTATGGTATGGTCTTTTATATGCTGAGTAAGCGTTTCTTCCTTCCAATCCTTTTTATTCCTCAATACTACAGTGAGGTGTTTCTCAAAGTTGTAAATTCTTGGTATGTCATCCACTGGGAGTTGGAGAAGTGGAATTTTCTTTTGAGGGTGTTCCAAGCCCCTGACCTAAAAATTCTCCCAGTACTGTTTCCGTCTATGACCATTCTAATCATTGTCGCATTGGCATAACTACCGACGACAATGTGCAGTGGTGTTAGGTCTAAAATGACCTCCATTGCTGCTGTTGGACATGTTCTCATGGCACCTGTGATACAGATACATGCCAGTCTCTGTACTTTGCACAGGTTTTGCCTTGCTGTACGTTGCTCTAGTTTTGTATACCAAGCAACTGCTCCATATGTAATCATGGGTCTTACTATCATAGTATACATCCAGCGCAAAATTTTTGGGGCGCAGCCCCACCCATTTCCCGCCAGTCTTCTGCATATCATGAAAGCCTTTGTGGCTTTGCTGGTAATGTTCTTAATATGCCTGTTCCAGAGGAGTTTACTATCCAGTGTTATTCCTAGATATTTCACTTCCTGTGATGGCAGTATTTCCTTTCCATCTAGATGGATTCTTTTCAAGTTTTTCAAACTTCGCTTTCTGGTGAATGGCACTACCGCGGTTTTATCTGAGTTGATACTCAGCCCGACGGTCCTGCACCATCTCTCAGTGATGCGGAGTCCTCTTTGGATAATATCACACAGAGTGCCTTCATGTTTCCCCCGTGCAATCATGACTATGTCATCTGCATACCCTATGCAGTGTATTCCCGCTAGAGTTAATTCTTCCAGTAGTTCATCCACTACCAAGCTCCACAGTAGGGGGAGGTCACTCCACCTTGTGGAGTTCCTTGCGTTGTTTTAACAACCATAGTTTTGGTACCTATCTCAGCTTCTGCTGTTCGTGTTGAGAGCATTTCCCAAAACCAGCGGATTATCGTATTGTTCACCCCTCTTGTTTCAAGAGATCGCTTGACCACCGTGTGAGGTATATTGTCAAACGCCCCTGCAATGTCCAAGAAGGCACAAAGTGCTGTTTCTTTGCTATCCAGGCTTGCCTGTATTAGCTCAGTTAACTGGTACAGAGCAGTTTCTGTGGATCTGCCCGCTCTATATGCTTGCTGACTATCGTGCAGTGGTTTAACATTTAGATGATTTAGTCAATATGGTTGTCCACTACTTTCTCCATCGTTTTTAATATGAACGATGTGAGACTAATAGGCCTAAATGATTTGGGGTTAGCCCAGTCAGTTTTGCCTATTTTGGGTATGAAGATTACTTTCGCTCTTCTCCAGATGGTTGGTATATATCCCATCGCTAAGCTGCTTCTTGTAATGTTTAATAGATGGTGTGTAGCTATTTGCTCACCCTTCTTTAGAAGGGCAGGAAAAATCCCATCTATTCCTGCTGTTTTATAAGGCTGAAAGGTGTCAGTCCAAACCAAACAAATTTACTTGCAAGTTCTTTAAAATTGATTTAAGCGTTTTGCAACAATATTTACCGACTATATATCAACATTTATAAACACTTAAGCAATTCGTATGGTTACAAGTGTGGAAAAAATTAATTTTCATTTTAAAATGAGTTTGTGAAACCTGTCGTTAGTTAAATATCAACAAAAAGTTAAGTGCAGTAAACAACATAGCGAGATACACGTTTGTAGTTGACTTGATGCCGAAAATCCAGCAAAAAGGCGACCTTTTTCGCTTTGGTGCACAAATAAATTGATTAACCACAATAATTTGCCGGGTTTTATTGCTTATAGTTAGTTAAATACTAAAGAATAACCTTTAAGTTATTTATAATTACCGTAAAATTGTAGTGTCTGTTTAATCAATTTGTTTATTACGAAAACTACTTAGTATTTTATTTAGTTCAGGTGATATAAATTAACTGTCACTAATGTCATGTATTCTGTATTAAAAATCAATTAAAAGGAGTCGATAATAAATAAAAAATGGTGTACCTCAAAAATTTGTAGGCATAGAGGATATGTACCAAATTTCAAAACCGGAGTCATTATGAAAAATTTTTTAGAATATTTTACCATCCTGTATCTCAAAAGTTAAGATGTTTAGTTTTTTCTTTCTTAGAATAGGTCTAAGTATCACCTATAAATATTAGCTTGTCATTAAGGAACACCTTGTACTGTATATTCACATTCACAGAGAGTTGAACAAGTAGATCAGGAAAAAATCCGTCCTAGCCTTACTATATAATAATGAGACCAAATAAGATCGTATAAATAATTCCAAGAACACAATATAATTAAATAAGCTGTACAGGTTGTCCCAGAAATAAGTGCCAGTTTTGAAGAGTGGTAGATCTGGCTAAAAGAAACATTTTTTCTCTTTACCATTATATTATCATATTTAACTTTGTAATTTTAAAAAAATAATGGCAACATTTTGAGAGCCGCCGGCAGCAATCGATAATCAGCCGCAAATACCAGGCAATTACCAGAATCTCAGCTTGTTCGACGCCCATTGTTGACATATTGACTAGAATGAAGAATGATTTAAAAACGACTTCTAAAATTCAGATTAACAGTAAAAAACTTACCTAACAGTAGAAAACGGGACTCCGATAGATAGTAGATCGATGTAATTAGGTTAGAGCGTCGTTTTATCACTTTACCTAAAACTGCAGCTCTACACTTAACAACACTTCATTTCACTGCGATTCTTGGCAGCACTAGCCTAACAGGTATGTGTATTTGACACAAAATACATTCATATGCCATCTGAACTATTTAGGATTATTTTTTGAGAATTGAAACTCTTCTGTTTGTCTCTCACGCTCTTGTTTTTGTGAACAATCACCAAAATAATTGATATTCCTATTTGAATAATAAAAATATTTTTACAAGCTTACCTCAAATTTGCCTATTTTTTGTCAGAGGTTTACTGTTTTAAGTAAAATCTCAAATAAATTGGATAACCTAAAAATGCCATTTATATAGCTGATACGTTTAAATGTAGGTCAAACGTTGACTATTTACATATCTAATAGAGGGCGCCGATTCTGAACTGTTGAAAAGCGGCAATAATTGTTCATTCTTTAGTTTCATTGTTTCAGTTTAATAAACTGTAAAAAAGGTAAACATAGTAAACGTTGCACTAATTTGTACAAACCGCAAGCCAATGTATTGATGAAATAATGACCTGGCAGGGCTGCGTAAGGACAGTATTCAAAAACGAAGACAGTATATATTATTGGGCAGGCTACAGAGTGAGTTGAACCGCACTGGTGGTTTGTCTGAGACGCAGTATGGGTTCAGAAAAGGAAGGCAGACTGTTGATGCAATTAATCGGGTACGTCTGATTGCCGAGAGTGCAGAACAATATTCTCATGCAAATCGCAGACTGTGTGCTATTGTTACAGTTGACGTTAAAAATGCTTTGAATAATGCTTCATGGCAGATTATTCTCGACAAACAGAGAAAGAAAATTAGACGAGGCTTATTGGATCATATTATATTTGTCGGACAGAGAAATACTACTACACACTCAAGATGGTAGCAAAAAGCTGCAAATTACAAGCGGTGTACCGCAGGGCTCTGTTCTAGGACCGACCTTATGGAACGTTCTGTATAATGACTTATTAGAGATCAATATGCCACCAGGAATAGAACTGGCAGTAGTTACTGGCACGGCAAAAAATGAACAAATACTCATGGACGTAATAAATACTGCACTACAGCGCGTATCAAATTGGATGGCAATACATCATCCGACTATAGCTCCAGAAAAAACGGAAGCTGTACTTTTGGAAAAAAAAGTAAACGTTGCACTATACTTAATAGTAATCTACAAAGATTAAAAAATCTACAGTAAATAAAATTAATTTTTTAAGTATTTTTTTGTCAAAATTTAAAAATCTAACGTTATAAACATACAGAGTATGGGAGTGTGGATAACGTAGGAGGTGGCAACATTGCATTCTTCTCTGGAAGCACTAGAAGTAAATATCCGGAAACTGAACAGGCGGCACTCAAAAGTTTTTTAATATTTTCCGGAAAAAGTCAAGAAAAATATAAAAATGTCAACATCTTTTTTTCGCAAAAAAAATGTATGCTCTTGTTTCTGGGGTCGAACTATTAAAAATCCCAGTTAAAATACCTGCACTTATTTCTGGGGCACCCTGTATAATCAGAAGAGACATTTGTACGACAAGTAGATCAGGAAGTAAATTAATCTTCTAAGAAGTCTCGTTCTAAGACCACTACGATCAATAATAAAACCGTATAAAATAATTGAAGTGTGTGGCCGGCTTTATGTGCGTTGGAAACGACCGTCGTATAAGCGAAAAGGAGTCCAAGTGGACAGTTAATACCTGTCCGATAATAGGCCGGACGCGTAGAACGGCCTTTAAAGTTTCAAAGTAAGCGACTGCTTCGTGGTGGCCTTCCTTCTCATCGCTGGTGCGCCGAGCTCGACAAAATTGGCCAATAAAATGGCGATATTTATGACGCGCCGCGTTTATGCGCTTCTACTTTTTATGAAATTATTAAACGGCGCTTTTTAAAAAGTTAAAACGATGTCGATTCCTGACGAAGCCACTGACTGGTTCAGATTATTTTTAGATTGATACTGGTTGATTCAAAATGTAAGAATAAAGACATATAGGTTTATTTTTATTTAATTTTTAAAAACTAGAGGGATTTAAATCAGTATTTTTATTTAGAATTATAAATAAATAAATAATTATGAAATATATTTTTTATTAAGTCTTTAAGTCTTTTATGCATAATATCTAGAAATAATTATACCTGCGGTCGTGAATTTTTTTTGGTGTATAATTCTTTGACGTCACGTTTGACAATTAACCAGCATTACCCCCTCCTAAAAATTTTGAAGCAAATCTCTTTGTCGCTTCTGTATGGTGTATATTTTGTGACCGGGCTGACTAACTGGAATTTAAATTTCCCGCTGGAGATTCAGCTGGTAGCTGTGCTGTAAAAAATGTCAAGTTGCCACGTTAATTTATTTATTTCCTGATATTGTCATTCGTTTTGACACTTTAATTCTGACATTTTGATTTGTTTTAACATTTTAGTTTTGTATTTATTTAAGTTTTTGGTTTAAGTGATACTCTAAACTTAATTTTTTTACTAGCAGACCTTGCAGTCGAAAATTGTTCTTTTTAGAACCGCTTTTAGTGCGAAGTGTACAAGATACCGAAGCAGCTTAACAAGCCATTGAAAAAAAACTTATTGCAACCTTGTTAGAATACTTTAAGCGGGAAAGCGATAGTAATGGCCCTTAATGTCCTTTAAGTGCTGTTAAGGAGGTGACTTTAAATAGTTTGATTAAAAGAAAATATTTAAAAGTTGGCAACGCTGTGCCGGTCAAGCTTAATCATGTGACTAAGACTTTATTTGGTATGATCTATAATTAGTTAATGCCAAATAAATTTCATAATCGATTGGAGTACTCATACATTGAAGCCAAAATATCTATCATTACCAAACCCTATATGCAAAATGCAGAGACTAGCATGCATCTGCATCACAGAACCCATGAGAACCTGCCGAACAGCATCAGTCGTTCTAGACCTGACACCACTGCACATTGTCATTGGTAGATATGCCAATGCTACAGATGATAAAAATGGTCATTGACAGAAACAGTAATGAGAGAGTTGTCAGGTCAGGAGCCTCGAATACCATCAAAAGGAAAATTCTACTATGCGCGCGCCTAGATTGAAGATGGACAACTAATCTCTGCAAAACGTCTCAGATACTGGCTTTTGTCAAAGCCCTGAGACTGTATGATGAGTTAGGATTCAAGGAAGGGGGACATAATACATCTATAAGGTCGTGGTAATTAACTTCACCCCTCTCTATCTATCATTGGAGCGAATTTCCTTGTCACAATGTCTTTCCAAATTTGTACACGTTGCATAAAACAAATTATAAAATAAACAGAAAATAACATACAATATACAGAGAAAATTCCAACAAATCCGACAAAATTCAAATCAAATTCATTTGTGAGGATTCAAATGGGTCAAGTAAAACGTCATACAAATCTCATGATGTCAGTCAATGTAGATTTTGTCTGTTAATGCATGAATATATTATATTATAGACTCTTTTTGTAATCATTTTATTCAATTATTGTATTATATATTTTTATCAAATTCTTCTGTTCAGGTAGTTTTTTAACTTTTTTGAAAAAAAAGACAGTAAATTAAAAAAATATTTACTTCGCCCTTTAAAAA
The DNA here is from genome assembly GCF_002938485.1 of Sitophilus oryzae. Lineage (NCBI taxonomy): Eukaryota > Metazoa > Arthropoda > Insecta > Coleoptera > Curculionidae > Sitophilus > Sitophilus oryzae. The sequence continues at coordinate 3,127,044 of NW_022146424.1, forward strand.
GTTATTTTCACCCGAAATGAAAAAAACTTTTGCTAAACCGGATGGATTAAAACCGGCCGAAAGAAATTTAATTTATTTTCTGTGCAAACCTCTCCTAAGACGTTTTTTCTCTTCTCCCGTGTTGTTTATCAGTCAACGTATACAGGCACACTCTATACACACGAAAAAACATTCTTAAAAGAAGCTCTAATGCTTTGGTGAAGACTAAATAATCCTATAATCCGATTGGGCAACAGTGGAACCCGGACACTAGATTTTCGGGAGCTTAAGAGCTCTAATTAGTTGTGTGACTTACGTATTTTCTATTTTAACGGAGCTTTATTTGATCTGCTTAACTATTAGTTATTTCTTATATAAAAGATCAAATAATTTTATTTAAATAAAAGCGTTCGATAGAGTTTAAGTAAATAAATATAAACGCCCCTCTACACATGACGTTTTACCTGTCAGTCCTTTGCCTGCCGTCAATTATGTGTACAAAAACAGATATTATGTATTTGCTAATTTTATGCAACTACTTGTAGCGCACACTCTATGTTTTCGGGTACACCATTATATACAATTTAGCAGAATTTTACCAGTATTTTCTGAAATTGACAACAATAATTGTGTATAGATTCAATCTCGATAATTCCTAGAAGATTGCAGAAAAAATAGTTCTTTTTAATGCAAAATTAAACTTAAATTATTTTCTACGCAGTCCATAAATTCTTTTACATAACTTACACATTAGTAATTTTTCCATTTAACCCATTTATCTGTACCATATAAAACCAATTGCATTGGTACAATAGTTCCTGTGTCCTTGCATCGAAAACGCGTACATACAATCATACGGAGAAACTAGGGATGTTGATACTTAAAAAATATCGATATTTTGGTAATCTGTAATAGTGACTAATTCTGGAGCTTACTCAAACAGGTCTCGCACTGCGAATTCACCTCGAATATCCATTTAGTTTGTTATTAGCAAACAGACTCCCGTTATACATGAAAATAATAAAACAAATATTTACTGATATGGATAAAATTGATAATTAAATACTAAAACTTACCTTTCTACAAAAAAAAAATACATAAATTAATTTTATTCACTGTAGATTTTTAATCATTGTAGATTACTGTTAAGTATACTGCAACGTCTACTATATTTTAATTACCTTTTTTACAGTTTAGTAAACTGAAATATTGAAACTAGACAATAAACAATTATAGCAGCTTTCCAAAAGTTCAGAATCAGCGCCCTCTATTAGATATGTAAATAGTCAACGCTTGATCTATATTTAAACAGATCAGCTGATTGAATTTTTAGGTTATCTAATTCATTCGAGATTTTACTCAAAACAGTAAAAAATAAGCAAATGTAAGGTAAAATTTGTAAATAAAATTTTATTATTCAAATAGAAATATCAATTAGTTTGGTGTTTGTTCACAAAAACAAGAGTGTGAGATAGAAAAACAGAAGGATTTAAATCGCAATGAAATGAAGTCTTATTAAGTGTAGAGTTGCGGTTCTAGTTAAAGTGATAAAAGAAGACTATAGAACTATAGAAGCGGAAGGTGAGACCAAAGAAATACCCTTGAGCAGTGGTGTACCCCAAGGTTCCATACTTGGACCCACATTGTGGAATATCTTATATGATAGCCTCCTCAGAATGGAAATGCCATGCCGGTCGGAATATCTTTAATCGGTTTTGCCGATGATATAGCCATGACAGTAGCGGAGAAGGATGAAAAAAATTTTATGAACAAAGCAAATGCCGGCCTTCAAAGAATTTCCAAATGGATGGAAAGTAAATTGCTTAACTTGCACCACAGAAAACAGAAGCAATAATATTAACAGGAAAGCGAAAGGTGAAGCCAATATGCTTTTCTATAGAGAGCGTGGATATTATTCCATCAAAAGCTATCAAATACCTAGGAGTATGGCTGGACCCTAAATTAAAATTTACGGAACACATAAATCGAAGTATACAGAAATCTAGAAAAACATTAACAGCCTTGTCTTGCATCATGCCAAACATTGGGGGACCAAGATCCTCCAAAAGAAAAATATTAGGTAGCGTAATACTCTCTCAAATGCGGCTCCATTCTGGCACACCGTAACGAGTAATAAAAGCAGACCAAAAAAACTCGCGGAGATCCAAAGACTTACTTCCATCAGAATTGCAAGTGCATACAGAACAATAAATACAGAGGCAGTGGGCGTAATAGCAGGCGTCCCACCCATAGACCTATTAATAGAGGAAAGGAAGGAAATTTACAATGGTGTACAGAAGCAAATCGCGAGAGGGGACCTACTCGACAAGTGGCAGGAAAGATGGGTGAGAGGAATAAAAGAAAGATGGACATATAACTTGATTCCTGATATTAGGCAATGGACATCCAGGCCATGCGGAGAGAACGATTACTTTGTCACGCAGGCTCTATCGGGACTGCTTTATGAAGTATCTAACGGAAAGGAAAAAAGCGAATAAGAAAGTTGCAACTACTGTGGAAATATTGATGATGCAGAACATACACTGTTTAGATGTACGAGATGGGACTACATTCGAAATGATTATAAAACTCTTACCGGCTCAGTTTTCAATGTGGAAAATATGATGAAATATCTCACTGGGACAGAAGAAATGTGGAAACTATCTGCAGGGATAATAAGAAATATTAGAGGAAAAGGAAAATGATATAAGAAGACAGTAAACAGACAGCTCTCATGGCGAAGTAATGCGGAAGCGGTTTCCACCATGATCAGCGTTAGGGAAGTGTGGGTTTTTTTAGCCGGTAAGAATCCGGCACTACCCGGCACTAAGGACAATATTTTACTGTTATTAATGCTGGGTGTATTATGCAAGATTTTCTTTTCCCACAAAAAAAAGGTAAAGTGATAAAACGACGCTCTAACCACTCTAACCTAATTACATCGATCTGCTATCTATCAGAGTCCCGTTTTCCAATTTTCCAAGTTGTTTTTAACTCTTTCTAATCGATGTGTCAACACTGGGCATCGAACAAGCTGAGATTCTGGTAATTGCTTGGTATTTTCGTCTGGTTGTCGATTGCTGCCGGCGCGGCGGCTCTCAAAATATTGTCATTATTTAAAAAAAAATTAAAGTTCAATAACTCGGTTATTATCAATTTATTTTAAAAATGGTAAAGAGAAAATATGTTTCTTTTGACCGTCTACCACTCCTTAAGAGTCCATTTAGCTAGTCCGAAAAAGTAGCAAAATAAGCGTTCGGCATTTAAGGTTTTATGTATAACTGGCTAGGTATAGGTATTTTTACTAGTAGTGGGAACTATCGAATGAATACTATCGAAACATTCGATAGTTGCAATTCATTCGAATAATTCGATAGCTAGTAAAAAACATTCGTTGAAAACTATTCGAATAAAATTTATCGAATAGATGCGTCATCTGCCTTGAAATATTGTATTCTAGTAATTCGGCAGCAAAAACCATTCATTTATGAAATTCATTTATTCGTCAGGATCGATTATAATAAAATATTAACTGGATTTTAGTTGTCGCCCGACGACGTAGATTTCTTTCCGAGAAATCCGACAGCGGTCGGTGGCAATGCTATGAAAGAAGCCGGCATCTTTGATTTTTTGCGGAGTCATATAAAGATAAGGACACATTATTTTTTTTATTGAGGTGCTAGTATTTACACAGAAAAAACATTATGAAGGGCGCTGTTGCCATATATTGGTATTAGTTGATATTAGCAAAGAATATTATTGTTTGGCTTTAGTTAGTTAGGGATAGTATGTCTATATATTTTGCATTTTTTTATTAATATTCTGTTCTTACACTGCAATAATACTTGTTATTTTGGATGTAAGAAAATGATTTTTAATGTTTTTAAGCAAAGACTGGTTTAATAAAAATAATAATAACAGTAATAATTTGTTATACCTATTAACAACAAAATTTAAAATAATTTAATATAAACATTTTTTTACGCAGTAGCAAAATATAAACAACAAATTAGATGTCAAAATTATTTATATTAGATCCTATTTAAAAATAATATAGTCTTTAATTTTTTTGGCAACGTTGGTTTATTAAATAATAATAATTACAGAACTAATTTGTTATATTAACAACAAACTTTAAAATCATGAAATATAAACATTTATTAATTTTCTAAGCATGCAGTGTAATGGAAGGAAAATATAAATAAAAAATTAGAAATCAAAATTATTTATATTAGGTACTTTATATTACTATTTAAAAATAATATTTACTTTTATTTACTTTAAAAAATAAATGAAATAGTTCTTCGCAAAAAACATGTAAGAGAATTAGCATAAACAAAATACAAACATCTCGGAATTACCGGAAACAAAAAAAAAATTACATTATCGGAAACATTTTGACACCTGCACACGCACACAATCGTCAATTAAAAAAAACTACTATTTTAGTATTTTAAATATTTTAATAAACGCAAAAATAGCACAGTATTTATAAGGTGAAGTTATAAAAATTTGGAAGAACTAATAATGCACTGACGCACACAAAAATCAAACGAATACTAAATTTCATTTATCAAAAGCATTCGATAGTCGTGGCTCAACGATAACCATTTAGTTGCACGGCGAGGTTGTCACATATGCTTTAGTATACAAATGAATGAATGATTTTATTCGAATAAAACCATTCGATAGTTGAAATCATTCATTCAGTAACCATTCGATAGTCTAATTCATTCGATAGTTCCCATCGCTAATTTTTACACAAATGAATAAGGAAATCCGTATTGTAGCCCATTTTTAGACAATTTCTTTATTTTAAAGATTTTGATGGTCAAACATCAACAAAATATTCCTTATGTTTGGACAAAATTTTCTCGAAAATACAGACATAATTTAAAATTCCGTTACAATACGGAAATAGATTGAAGTTTTGTGATTACAGTGATATACAGGGTGTCCGGAAATTAATTTGGTAATAGATTCTTGAAAAAAAAAGGTGACCAGTATTTTTTATTTTTGGCCAGTGGCCCTCTTTTCGGATTTACAGCCCCCCGAATTTCGCCCCTAAAAAGAGTTCTTTTACCGCAAAAAAAAAAGTCAAAAGATCAAATTTGTTCCAAATTTAATGTAGACTTTAAAAATAATTTTTATTTAAAAAGTATGTATCATTTTTTTCTTGGATAATATATATTTAGTTTAAATACCGTAGGAATGCCACTGATGAAAATAAAAAAAAGTTAGTAGCATATCAAAAAATCACTTTATGGTAAAACAACGTGTACCAAATTTAGTAATTTTCGTCCAACAGGGCCCTGATATATTAGAAAAAAAACTCTTTTTAGGGGCGAAATTCAGGGGGCTGTAAATCCGAAAAGGGGGGCTACTGGACAAAAATAAAAAATACGGGTCACCAATTTTTTTTTTCAAGAATCTATGACCAAATTTTGTTGCATTAATTTCCGGACACCCTGTATAATTTATATGGTTTTGTAACAAATTGCTCGCTATTTTATGACAAATGCTGAAGCTCTGCAAACCTTAATCAAGCCTTAATTAAAGCACGTATATTTGGAATTTTAGGGGTTCCTTGACAGGATCGCGCTAAGCCCAAATTTCTGAAATATAATATATCGGGTGCGTCTCAAAAGTGGCTGACCCCCTATAACTTTTTTATTTTTTCAGATAAAAGAACGAGATTTGGTACGTTAGTACACGACATAAATCGGGATTGATTGACGTATTCAATTGTTTTCGGTCACTTCCGGTTTCACCGGAAATTACTACAACTTTTGATTTTTAAATGGCACACTCGGTATTTTTTTATTTTATTCGATAGAAAATGACACATTGAATCGAATGACATATCATATGTTAACTTTTGACATTTTGGCATATGGTTTATTTGAAATTGTAACATGCGGTTCATAATGACAATTTGACTCAAAATATCAAGTGTGTGGTATCAAATTATTCGTAAAAAAATACTTTTTCCAAATATGCTAATGAGCCATCCTCGGTCCATTTGAAAAAATTAAGATATGATTAAAGATACAATTTGGGCATCTTTTAACCGGCCAGGACAAGACACTAAAAACATTAGACGATCAAATCTATTTTTTCAAGGCTCCTTGATTAAAAATTAGTGTTTTTAACACAGCTATGGCACCCTAGATTGAAATTTAAAATAGAATTTGTTTTTACACATATGATATGTCATTCGATTCAGAGTGTCATTTTCTATCGAATAAAGTAAAAAAAATACCAACGGTGCCATTTAAAAATCAAAAGTTGTAGTAATTTCCGGTGAAACCGGAAGTGACCAAAAACAATTGAATACGTCAATCAATCCCAATTTATGTCATGTACTAACATGTCAAATCTCGTTGTTTTATCTGAAACAATAAAAAAGTTATAGGGGGTGTGCCACTTTTGAGACGCACCCGGTATATTTCCTTCGGCCACACACCCGCTTTACCCGACCCCTGAGAGCGACCCGAAAGTACAGCGTAATAGACTCTTAAGCACCCATTTCTGGGATCCCTTGTATTTCCTAAAAAAAATCGATTTTTCGTTTAATCGATATTGTGGTTACATCCCTAAATATAAACAACGATAGTGTCATAGAACGACCGATCGACAGACAGTTCCCACGTTTTTATTGAGCCGCAGCATAGAAAGGACAAAAATGGAAGTAGCAGGTGCGTCCGCCGATCTGCTAGTTTGCGAGATAACGAAATCAAACGCATGGAAACAAATCACACTAAGTTGAACGATGTCGCCGGTGAGTAAGTGCGGACGGCAATGATGGGAAAATCGTCAATTAATTGCCTTGGATTCCTAATTTGCCCATTAAAAAACCGCCAAGTTTTCTATATCGGCCTTTGATAGGTTTACAATCCGCAATACGTCTTCTCGACGACTCGAAAAAAACGCACTTGATACTTTAACAACTTTATTTGTAGATTGATGCTGTATGAGAGCGAAGGTAATGATGTATTCGCAATAAATGGGAAATATGTAACCACATATTACACAGGGTGCTTTAAAAAACATGTGCCATCTCTCATGGAGGCATTCCTCACATAAAAATAAGATATATTTTTCATATCAACATAGGTTCGATTCTGATTTGTTTCGTAGCTTCGGCCATTTTCGATTGAAAGAATATATTTTTTGTCATGTTAGTAATATCAAAATACAGGTGAAATCTAATGTTTTATACGTACCTACATCTAAAATAAAAATTGCTTCCTGCTTATAATATAGGTATTTATGTTTGTTTGTATTCTATAAGGTTCAGCACTTCCATGCACCTGCTTTGTTATATCCTGCTTATACAGAAATAATTTGGTGACTAAAAGAATACAATGAAAACAAAACCTAAAATATAAACGAATTAGAAAACTGTAAGTCACCTGTTTCCGTAATATTAATATGTATAAATATTTCAAAACAATTCTTTTTTAGTATTTTAATTAAAGGAATAAGAGGAGTTATAGGAGTGGACCTAGTCTGAGGTCCACCGTATAAGAACTATATTTTTTTATAATTTAATTACAAATGTATAGTTTTCAGATTTTTCCTATATCTATTTGTAGAAAGACGGTATACAGGGTCTGGCAATAGTGCGCCGGGCACCTGTAGCTCTTAGAATAAGAAACTTGAGAATTTTGTTTAGGCGCAAACCTAAAGTATGAACGAGGATATATTTCAGGAAAAAAAATTAACTTCTATAGGGTGGCTCAAAAAAATGTGAGTGGATGATTTTTTTAAATGGAACATCTGGTATATTATTGCATTTTTGGCTTTTTTCAGATCACTTTATATAATCCTTAGATATGAGTAAATATATTTCGATAATTTCAGAGATATAAATAAATAAAAATAATACATTTTTTAACCTTCCTTAAAAAACTTATTACAAATACAAGAACTGTCCTGAAATCAAAACTATATTAGGTATTTACTTTAGATGGTCTATACTTACCTTGCTATAAATATCGTAATCTTGAATCATACAGGGTGTTCAAAATTTTACACCAAACTTTCTAAAATATAAAATATTTTTTCTTTGTTTTTTTTTAAACGGAGCACCTTGTATATTATTTTTTTATTAATTAAAAAGAACAATGTTTGACTGCAAGGTCTGCTAGTAAACATTTAATATAGCTTATAAGCTTAAAGTATCACAACAGTATTTATTTAAACCAAAAACTCGTAATACAAAACTAAAGTGTCAAAACGAATGACAATGTCAGGAAATAAATTGTAGCATTTTTTATTTCCTTTAATAAAATTGAATTTAAAATTCTATTTTATTTAAATTTCTTAGTATTGGCGCCATCTATTTGCTAGATACCAAAGATACCAAACTCCATTTGTTACAGTTCACTTGTCTTGTTTATTAGCGCCATCTATTCGCTATATGCCAAACTTCCTTAATTGCATTTCACTTGTCCCAATCTCACTTCGCTGTGAATTGCGATTTTCTGTTCTAATGATTTCGATCATATGATATCACTTTTTTCTCTCTCATTCTGTCTGTGGTGAAAAGAAAAGATTAGCTAGAGTTCTGAAACTGAGAGGGAGGTCTTTTTTTCTGGGAATTTGGATCTGAAGAAGACGCGTGTTTCGGCGTCCGACAAATTTTCCAGTGAAAAGCACTCTGAATCCACTTTTCGATTTCCATTGCATGGGTATCCGATTTAGAGATTTGAAAACCTTGTAAAGTATGCAATCCAGAGTAGAGATCGTATTTGTTTGGGTTCTTCTTGGAATAATCACCGTAAGTTTATCCGCCATTTTATATAGCCCTATCTAACTAAATTTTATTTCAGTTATTTCCGTTTTTTATTTCATTTATTTGAGTATTTAATTACTGGTTTGGATCGGCATATGGTTTGAATATATTTATGTAAAGCTGATTTTCAGACCGTAAGTTGTTTTTTTTTTATTAAGTATCTGTCCTGAGAACTATTTTTTATTTATAGAGTAACTACCACATGGTACTCAGTAACTACCACATGGTATGCAGTAATAATGCAGTAATTATTGTATGTTTCACCCACTTTCATTTTGTATGGACCTATGCAGACCTTAAGACAGTGTTCCTGACATTACAATCGTTCTTTTGGCTGATATCGAAGACTTCTCCTGCCATAGTCATCTGCATCCACTTCTGTTAGTCTGGAGAATACCTAACTACCTGTTTACATCATAAGAAATTATATACAGATAAGTCTCTCTTAAGTTTAATACACAAGGTACGCTTTTATTTTATAATTTTTGAGACAACAGATTTAATAACCTGGTAAATTACCACTATTTATCCCACATATTGTAGTCAAAATTATTTTTAATTTAACGTTATAAGTTATAATTTGATTCGTACAGTACACTCTTACTTAGCTATGATATTTTATATGAAAATTATTAACACGTATTCATTTTAAAGGTTTTTGTACTTTTGTACACGACATGTTTCGAAACATCATCGTATTGAGACATACATAAATTTCACCTGTTTTTATTAAGTAGCTTACTTAGTTCAAAGAATACAGCTACTAAATTCGAATCTATTTAAAATAACTTGCGGTTTTATTGGGATCACTGTGACTAATTGATGATACTTGTGTTCGTTTTCAATAAATGTTTAATGTAGGATAGTTATTTCTGACTTTTATTCCTGATAAACATAATAGACCCTTAATGCTGTTGATTACTTTATTTTAGCTATGTTGTGATATCGTATTTTTCTTTTTGGTTTCTTACTTTACCACTCTCATAAACAAAGTAAGTGGCGCCCTTTTCACTGTCTTTGACCATACCTATTTGAATTCTTAACATCAATATTAAAATCTCTGCAGCCTACATATTATCATTTTTTTATTTTAATATTTAACAACATTAGAAAGTCACTGTGAGTCAGAAGCCTTACCTACGAACCCAGCTTTCCTCTAACCCTGAGCAACGGATTATTTTTTCATTCTATTTGGGTAACGACAGAAAAGTCGTCACAAAATAAATAAATGATGACAACTTGGCATTTTTTATAGCAGAGCTACCACCTGAATTCCCAGCGGGGAATTTAAATTCCAATCAGTCAGCCCGGCGCCGAATATGTCAATGGTTGGAAATAATGAAAAAATCGCGCGCTCGATTACGCAACTAAAAGTTTAATTGATATCAAATATAGGTAGGTCATTGCCCTAAAGGAATAATAAGTTTGGTATAATATGGGGTTATTTTTTTCTGATTTAGTGATTTATTAAAATATTAATAAGTTTTCTTCTTCCGTCTTAACCATATATTTTAAAAAGCCAAAATCTGTTGTAATTTTCATACATAAAAAAGGCGAAACAATGCGCTTGAGCCGGTCACTGATGTACTAAAAATTTTACGAGGTGACCTACCCGAAAGTTATGACCCTCTGTATATTACAACTCCGCGAGTCGCTTTTTTCTTTTTCGCTTTTGTCTTGGAACATTATCTCCGACCTACTTCTACTTAATAGCATTATATTTTACGACTTTATTTTGGAGAGCGATGTTGTTCTTCTGCGCTGCTATCGATATTTAAAACCTATACATTCTTCTTTTTAAGCGAGCTACATCAAAAAACCACTTCGGCTTATCGCCGTATCGAGATAAGTTACTTGAATCGATTCTACTTTCTACAGAGATTTTTTCCTTTAGTTTTAGTACAGGAATTTAGTAAAAACGAAAAATTAACTGTAATTTGTTGAGCGATGTGGTGTTGCAGATGTATATGCCAGTCTCTTCATTTTGCTCACATTTTGCCTCGCTGTACGTTGCTCTAATTTTTTGTTGCTCTTGTACAAAGCAACTGATCTATGTATATCTGTATGTACAGGGACGCGCCAAGTATTTAGCCGTCGCGCGCCGTCGCGCGTCGTGCGAAATAAGCGTAGGCGCCTTTCTCCAATATTATAATATTAAGCCAAAATTTCCATTGACCAGCAGCGCCGGCGCGCGACATTGGTGGATAATATATTTCACCACTAGCGTTCATAGATAAAAGTATTACTTAAATTTTATGTTAATTTGTTGATAAGTTCCAAAAAATGGTTTTATTATTTTTTAAAGTGTGACCGCAGTAAGGCGCCTCTAGGGCTTTGGCTGCGCCGCACGACCTTGCCCCTATGGACGCCGCGTCCCTGTGTATGTATGTAGAATGTCTAGAAGGGGAGTTAATCACCGCGACCTTACAGATCTATTGTGTGTTCCTCTTTCTTGAGTTATAACGAGTTATAACTCATCATACTTTAACAAAAGCCAGTATCTGAGACGGCTCCACAGAGGTCAGCTCTCCATCCTCGACATCCGCTGTACCAAAGTTCATAGCACGAACGGTCATCGTCTCGGCGAACTCAGTAATAAGGTGTTCTGGTGTTTCCCCATTTTCCCCACTGCATTCCCGTTGTTTCTCAGCTTCAGCCTACTGAGGCGTTCGTTGAGGAACCCTGTTAGAAACCCCGTGACAATCCGAAGATTGTTTTTACTTAAATTAAGGAAAACCTTTGGTTTTTTTCGGTCGTAAGTTCTGAGGAACTTTTTCGAGTGTCTTAGACCGTTGGAGGACACCCATTCCAAGTTACGGATGGAGTCTTCCAGATTCTTCAGTTCCGCTTTCAGTTGGTTCCCGTTTGGAAAACAGAACGGTTCTGGTCCAGTTAGTGGAGTGTTCGCTCCTTTTCTAGCTAGATCATTTGCTTTTTCATTGCCTTCTATCCCTTGGTGAGCAGGCACCCAGAGTAGCAGGACTTTATTTTCTTTGCCTAATTTGTTGAGCTTCTCTAGGCATTCTTTGACCAACTTCGAATTGATGGTTACTGAGTTGATCGCATTTAGTGCTGCTTGATCATGGCTATTTCCTGTTTTCGATAGTTTCTATCTAAGATAAATTGTACGCAACTTTCGAAAGTAAATTTCTGCCTGAAGGATGCTGGGGTAGGTGTCCATTGGTTCGGAGTATTTAGGCCTAAATACTTCTATCCCTGTCCCTGCTTTGGTTTTGGAAGCATCAGTATACCACGTTATGGTATGGTCTTTTACATGCCGAGCAAACGTTTCTTCCTTCCAATCCTTTTTATTACTCAATACTACTTTGAGGTGTTTCTCAAAGTTGTAAATTCTTAGTATGTCATCCACTGGGAGTTGGAGAAGTCTATACAGAGTGAGTCTCAAACAAATGCAAATATTTTCAGGGCTAATAGAACTCGATAAAAGAAGCATATTTTCTCTTTATCGTTTTTCAAATAACTCCAAAATAACTTGAGTTATTTTACTTTAAACATTTTAAAGATAATACATTGTTGCCTAAATTATGAGAATCACTGGATCCTTTCTGGATTTTGTTTCTTGTAAATTTAATCTGATACTTAATGTTGCCATATTATGAAGAAATTATGGTTTTTAACTAAAAACTAAAAAAAAATTCAAATTTTCTAAATTCTAAAAATATTTGCACTTATTTAAGACTTACCCTGTATAAGTAATCATGCGGATCTTACTATCACGGTATAAATCCATCGCAAAATGTTAATGGAACAGCCCCATCTATTTCCCGCCAGTCTTTTGCATATCATGAGAGACGTAGAAGTTTACTGTCCAGGGTTATTCCCAGATATTTGACTACCTGTGATGGCAGTATTTCTTTTCAATCTAATTGGACTCTTTTCAAGTTTTTCAGGCTTAGTTTTCTGGTGAACGATCATCACTGTACAAACTGCATATCTTTTATCTTTATCTAAATAGGTGTAATTTTGCTACGATCTTCAGTCCGTCCAAATAAGCATCTTCTTGTAAATCTTGCCGTGCAATTATCCGAGAAAATCGTGGTTCCGTTTAAAATGCTTTCACGTCAAAACTAGCGCGCCGAGCAAAATTTTCACTGCGCCGTCAAAGTTAGTTAAATGGTCTCTCTAAAGGCGAACGGTATCCGAAACAATTATTTAAATGTCACGATTCCGCTACTATGTCGTTGCTTATTAAAGCTCTACTCACAGCCGAAAGCTCAGTCCAGCCTAAGGATGTCCATTCTAAGGAAAATGTATCGATATAGGCCTCTTAGTATCCATGTCACAGCGTAATACTGAAAATGTTTTGTAAAAAAATAGTTATTTATAATATAAGTGCTAAAAGTGGTATTTTATTTTGTGAGAAGGGAAGCTTTGATCCCTTTGAACAAAATAAAATCACTTTTAGCACACACATACACTATTTTTTCTACAAACAAGTGTATGCTCGTATACCGGGTGTTGCATCGTCGAGCGGGACATAGGAAATCCCATGTAAATTTTAATGGGGTCAATTATTGGCTTCCCTAATTATTTTAGAGAATAATTCTATTTAGGTTTATTGAAGAGCACTAAAACTCACATTCAAAAGATTAACTTTAGATATTTTTGATTAGCCCGTTTACGAGTTATCGCCGATTTCTTTTTAAATATTTCTCTTTTCTTATGGTCCTGTATTAACTTATGAGCACCAGTCAAGGTAAAAGATAACTGTCAAATGAAGTTGTCATTTCAGAAATTTATCTATTTAGTGCTTTATTATTATTATTAAAAACTCATACCTACATCGAAAATATTAGCCATGAATTAGACTACCGAAGAAAAAGTATTGATGATTAAATGGTATTATCAAGGAAATAGTTATCAAAAGGCGTCGGACATGTATGCTGCTCTGTATCCGAATAGACCGATACCTGGAAAATCTACAATCGCAAGGAATATCCAGAAATTTGAGACCAAAGGTACCCTAAAAAATAATTGCAGATGTGAAGCAAGGCAGGAAAAAAGAGAAGATGCAAGAAATGAACACAAGGAAACGAGGATGAAATAGGAATAGATCACACTACAGCGTTTCGAATTTTGAAACGACATAAATACTATTCCTTCAAATATGAAAAGCACCAAGAGCTACGAGATGGGGACGAAATACGGCGGCGGGCGTTTTGTTTTGATATGATGAGCAAACTCAGATAGGGAATTTTTAAAAAACATATGTTTCACTGACGAATGCACGTTTACCTTAAATAATGAACCCAATGTTTAAAATTATCGATATTGGAACAAAGAAAACCAATACAGGTTTGTCGAAACAAGGACACAATATCCACAGAAAGTAAATGTTTGGGCAGGGATATTCGGACACAATATTATCGGGCCATTATTTTTTACGCGAAATTTAAATGTAGAATATTATTTGGAACTACTCGAAAATCATATTTTACCTGCTTTACATGATGCCGCTAGGGAAAATCAGGAAGTTTGGTACCAAATGGATGGCTAAGTACCCTGGCTCTTCGGGAATATTTAGACAATACATAGTTGTAACGGAAACGTTATTGGCCTAAATCATACAGTAAATTGGCCAGCAAGGTCTCCTGATATTTCGCCAAATGATTTCTTTCTCTGGGGCCATTTAAAAAACAGGATATACAAGGATAAAAAATACCCAAATCTAGACGAGTTAAAAAATGCTATTTCTCGAATACAATGGAATTTCAGTTTACCAACTAGCGAATGTGAGAAGATAATTTTATGATCGCCTGGGTTGTTGTCTAGCAGTCGATGGAGGAATATTTGAACATCTTCTTAAATCCTAAAGTTCTAACAATTTAATAGTACCTAAATTAATAAGTTATTGAATATTGTAATAATACTATAATTAACCTTGTAACTGATTACTTTATTTTACTTTAATTCATATTAATTTGTATTTATAAATACACCTTTATGATCTTCCGATGTAGGAATGAGTTTTCAATAATAATAAAGCACTAAATAGATAAATTTCTGAAATGACAACTTCATTTGACAGTTATCTTTTACCTTGACTGGTGCTCATAAGTAAATACAGAGCCATAAGAAAGGAAAAATATTTAAAAAGAAATCGGCGATAACTCGTAAACGGGCTAATCAAAAATATCTAAAGTTATTCTTTTGAATGTGGGTTTTAGTGCTCTTCAATAAACCTAAATAGAATTATTCTCCAAAATAATTAGGGAAGCCAATAATTGACCCCAAAATTTACATGGAATTTCTTATGTCCCGTCCGACGATGCAACACCCGGTATATTAAGATATTATGACTTTTTACGTTAATGAATAATTCATAATATGTCAATCTGAATTCAAATTAATTATGAAGTTTATGGTTGTTAGGGTACTGAAAAGCATAAAGACCAAAAAACTAGAATACTTTGGACATCTTATTAGACAAGAGAAGTACCAGCTATTGCAGAACATCATGCAAGACAAAATAGAAGGGAGACGCTTCTTCAACAGAACAATCTTCGGTTTGTCACGGCATTTTTAACAGAACACTGTTTCCTCAACAAACACCTCAGTATATTGATGTTAAGAAGCAACGACAAATGCAGATTCTGTAGGGAAAATAGAGAAACACTAGAAAACATGACAACCATTCGTGCCATACAACTCATATCGGAGATAGAGAACTAACCTCTATAAAACCGTTTAAGTTACTGGCTTTTGTTAAAGCGCTGACACCTTATGATGAGTTATAACTTATGAAAGGGGGACACAATAGATCTGTAAGGTCGCGGTGATTAGCCCCCCTCCAATGCATTCTACATTATTGTTATTCAAATAGAATAGGTGCCAATAAAATGACGTATGTGGATACTTGTCATTATTAACAAGTTTCAGTATATCGATTTTTAAATATCGATACCGAAATCTCGGCATTTTTTGACATCCCTAGTCGGAAGGAGACCTGCACGTACCAAATTACACACGAATTCCGGATAATGGTCTAATAGCCTAATAGCGGAACCGCTTTTACTCTTCCCAGCGATATTTAGTCGACTGTCACTGGGACATCGGTTGACATTTATAACTATATCTTATCAGGACGACATCGCATGGACATCACGACTTGGGTGGTACCGTCTAGCAATTTTTCGGGTCATTTTTAAACTGAATATTAATATGATTTAAAGCGGATTTCTACCAAACGAACAAGACCGCGATAAAACAGAGACTCTGTCGTTTTTTATGAAACAGCAACGGCAGTTTCCAAAATGATAAAAATGTTATATGTAATGATTAAAAAAAATCTGTTACTTATAGCTTTTGTTAGAGGTCCTGTAGAATGATTGTGCATCTATTATCTTATAGTCGGTTCCCTTAATATTAGGATGGTTTTATCTGACTCAGTCCGCAAAAACTGCGTTACGTAAGAATAGGAAAAATGTGACAATTCAATAAGAAACCGTTGTAGATATCAGTTGTTGCTCTTAAACACTTATTTTTCCCTAAACAACATTATTATTTGAGAAATCCCTTACATTCAGGAGTAGGATTTTTTTTCTGTAGTGTGCGAATATTGCCGTAGTGAATTTTTGTACTTTTGTGGAAAAATTAGAGCAGTAATTTAGTAATTATTGTAAAAAGAAAAATTTATTTACGTCTAGTTCATCTAACACCAACGTCTACGTCTTGTTCAACATGTTCGTCTTTGTTTTTTAGTACTAAAAGACGTAAGTCAAAAAAGCGTAACATCCCAAACACTCCAAAATGCAGAATTTATCAGAAAAAATCAGAAGGATTTTAAATTGGTGACCTTGTGCTCACTAAAATTGCCTGTCAAGCCTAGAAAAAGATATTATCAAGCCTAGAAAAGGAGCCTATCAAGCCTATTAAAATTGCCTATCAAGCAATAACGACAGCAAAAAAGTAATGGAGACGTTCAAAGGCCCTTTAAAGTGATTGAAGTGCTACATGACCGATGCAAGGCGAAAAGAGGATATATACATGCTACAAGATCGAGAATTTCTTAATGAAGCGGTAGTGAGTATTGAAGCCATTCAAAATTAGATATTTAGATTTGGGAATCTTTTAACCGCGAAGACAAGCGTTAGACGATCAAATCTATTTTTCCAAGGCTCCTTGATTAAAAATTAGTGTTTTCAGCACAGCCATGGCACTCTAGATCGAAATTTAAAATGCTATTCTTTTTTAAGTAAAATGTCAAAAGTTAACATATATGATATGTCATTCTATTCAGAGTGTCATTTCCTATCGAATAAAGGAAAAATATACCGAGGGCGCCATTTAAAAAACAAAAGTTATAGTAACTTTATCGGTGAAACAAGAAGTGGCCAAAAACAATTGAATACGTCAATCAATCCGAATTTATGTCATATACTAATATACCAAATCTCGTTTTTTTATCTGAAAAAATAGAAAAAGTTATAAGGGTTAGCCACTTTTGAGACGGACCCGGTATTCTGGTAATTCAAAGTTATAATTATTTCAATATTTTGCCAAGCAGTTTCAAACAAAAGATATAGATTTACTTTTTATTTTTAAGAGATACTGTCTACTTGCTGACCATCAATAGACTGTCAGCAAGTGGACAGTCTATTGGTGAAAAAACTATCTGAATATATCTATATTTTTCTTTTCATTCCAGAGACACCGTGTTCGGGAAGATTGACATTCAGGATGGCCGAAGGTTAGAGGTCCTGTGGAATTGTGCATCTATTAGATAGATATCTTATAGTCGAAGGTTTCCGTAACATTAGGATAATTTCATCTGATTCATTCAGTTTGTTTCATGTGGATGCGAATCGCGAATTGCGAAAAGCGATTCGCCAAAAAATATTCGTAAAATTTGGACCTATTTTATACAGTCGCGAATTTTTAGGGACATTTCATTTTTGCCCCACTGAAAGTTACCAAAAAAAAATCATAACCCTGTTTACAATCTTTATTTTATATTTTATAGTATACAATATGAGTTTAAATTTGTTTAATGATTATGAATATCGATTACGATTGTGGGATTGGAACAGAAGACGCAAAATTGCCATTTACTTATTAATAAAACGGGTTCAGAAGAGAACGGGTTTATAGGTTGACATGTGAAATATTTAAAATTCGTAAGCAACAAGGTGTTTATATCGCAATTTAATTCAAGAAATAAGGAAAAAAGATGAGAAAAAATCACAACATCATTCTGCACAAACGCGAACCTTAAAATCGCGCGAATATCCGCAAAAAGTTGAGAACACTTGCGTCTACATCGAAAAATATGATTATTCAATAAGAAATCGTTATCAGTATTATAGCTATTAAATACTTATTTTCCTCTTAACAACATTATTATTTGAGAGATCCCTTAAACTTTTCTAGTTGCGTTGTAGTTAGGCACGCGTTTAGCAATGCACCGTATGAATAAAACATGTCACCGTAAAGAAGGTAAGGGCCATTATTAGAAGCGGAGTATGCATGAGCGAAACCGATGCAAGGTGCAGTACTTCCGACGCGGTGCAGTTGCAACGATTCGCTCCAATAACATTTCCTTCCGATTACAACAAACATAAAAAAGCACACGTTTGTCGTCAATGGTGTTAGAATAGTTAGCATAGGATTGAATCATATACCTATTAAAGAAATTATTGTTTAAATTCTTGTTCCAATATTGAAGGATGGATATACGAGTAGAATTTCAATGCATGTCCCACATAATATGTCTATCCTTGAGTTGTAGAAAGTTTTCTGTGCTCGAGCATAGCACTAGGGTTTCCAAACTGGGATCCCGGTGTAAGTTTATCGCCGAAATCCTGATATTAAATCTGGGGATCCCGAAAATCTCGAAAAAAATAAAAGCCCTATCTAAGAACATCATATGTATAAGCTTTATTTTCGTATTTGCCTTAGACAAGGAAAGAGAGGGGACAGCTCTGTCACGTTGGAACCCGCTTTATAGTAAACTTTTCGATTTTTGGCTTATTATCAACTACAAACGATGCAATTGATTGTAGTAAATTCGATTTTTTTGTAGTACTAATAATTAGCCAGAAAAAGTAAACAATTGTGCGCAGTGTAATAAAGAATAAAAATATTGTTTTAACAAATGTCTAAAAATCTTCAAAATCGTTTGTAGTTTTATGTAGTAGCAAAAAAACTCAACGAAAGTCTCTTGAAATTAGAGAATTATAGTAAAATTTGGAAATTAACATAGTTTGACATAATGTTTTTAGTTGTATACAAACTACAAACGATGCAATTGATTGTAGTAAATTCAATTTTTTTGTAGTACTAATAATTAGCCAGAAAAAGTAAACAATTGTGCGCAATGTAATAAAGAATAAAAATATTGTTTTAACAAATGTCTAAAAATCTTCAAATTACATTGCGCACAATTGTTTACTTTTTCTGGCTAATTATTAGTACTAAAAAAATTGAATTTACTACAATCAATTGCATCGTTTGTAGTTTCTTATCTAACTAAAAACATTATGTCAAACTATGTTAATTTCCAAATTTTACTATAATTCTCTAATTTCAAGAGACTTTCGTTGAGTTTTTTTTTGCTACTACATAAAACTACAAACGATTTTGAAGATTTTAGACATTTGTTAAAACAATATTTTTATTCTTTATTACATTGCGCACAATTGTTTACTTTTTCTGGCTAATTATTAGTACTACAAAAATTGAATTTACTACAATCAATTGCATCGTTTGTAGTTTGTATACAACTAAAAACATTATGTCAAACTATGTTAATTTCCAAATATTACTATAATTCTCTAATTTCAAAGAAACTTTCGTTGAGTTTTTTTGCTACTACATAAAACTACAAACGATTTTGAAGATTTTTAGACATTTGTTAAAACAATATTTTTATTCTTTATTACATTGCGCACAATTGTTTACTTTTTCTGGCTAATTATTAGTACTACAAAAAATTGAATTTACTACAATCAATTGCATCGTTTTGTAGTTTGTATACAACTAAAAACATTATGTCAAACTATGTTAATTTCCAAATATTACTATAATTCTCTAATTTCAAGAAACTTTCGTTGAGTTTTTTGCTACTACATAAAACTACAAACGATTTTGAAGATTTTAGACATTTGTTAAAACAATATTTTTATTCTTTATTACATTGCGCACAATTGTTTACTTTTTCTGGCTAATTATTAGTACTACAAAAAAATTGAATTTACTACAATCAATTGCATCGTTTGTAGTTGATAATAAGCCAAAAATCGAAAAGTTTACTATAAAGCGGGTTCCAACGTGACAGTAACACGGCAGCTGAAAGTGAGGCCACTTGTCACCACACGAAATTCTCCAATGGCGTAGCGTCAGAAATTAGCTTGTACCTAGACGATACAAAATATTTATTAAAACGTAAACTCGAGGGGTGTCTCACTCGGGTAAAAAATGTACACGTACTGCCAAAATATCCTTCCACTGCTAAGCGACTGTCAATGACTATGAAGAAGACTGCCTATGACTGCCATGTAATTATTATAGGCGACTGCCATAAGACTGGCATAAGACTGCCAATGACTGCCAGCGACTGCCAAGAAATTGTACATGTAATTCCAATAGTGAGACACCCCTCGCGTAAACTAATATATCGTTCATTTTTGAGTAATGTATATACAATTTTGTATTTTATAGTCTCACCTTTATAATATCAGAATATCTAAGTCGATAATACAAAATTTATCTAACAGTCACAGTGGACTGATTATCAAGACAATTATTTATTTATTACCGTGTTTATAATGCATAATTAAATAAAAAATAATGTAAATATATATGTTTTAAATGTGTATATACATATTACCGTATGATCGAAAAAAAAGGCGTCTTGTTTGTTTGGAAATGACAATTTCACAAATTAATATGAAAAATTACATTATTCATTGAATCCGTAAGCAAGTGTGAAGGGGATTGGCTAAATTCATTATTATACCGTATGATCGAAAAAAAAAAACGACGGCTAGTTGGCTTGTAAATTACGATCAATGACTTTCCCATATAATTCTACATATAAAATGACATAAAAACTATACAAAACGACAACGAAAAAAGACGACGTCAGCGATGGCTATGAAAGATCGCTGTCATTTTATATGTAAAATTATATGGGGAATATCGTCGATCGTCATTTACATACTGGACGTCGTTTTTTTTTCGATCATACGGTATAATAATGAATCTAGCCAACCCCTTCACACTTGCGTGCGGATTCAATGAATAATGTAATTTTTAATATTTGTTACCTTCAATCATAAGAATACCTTAATTTTCCACAAAAAAAAATAAACAATTCTAGAAGCTTTGTTATTTTATTTATTTTTAAATTTTTATTAATTACTTACTGAAACTGTTATTATACACCTAAATTAGCAATTTTTTTGAAAGAATATTTAAAAAAATATAGTAACAAGTAGCCCACCACAAGTTTGTCCACCCCCAGCAAATCTTGGCAGGTAAATTTAAGTTTTATATAACAACTATACATATAGATTTTTTATCACTAGAATTTTTAATTTTTTTTATAGTTTAAAATTATTTTACTATTTGAAAGCAATACTTTATACATTTTTTAAATGTAAAATATGTAAAAAAATGTTTATTGCAGAAATTGTATTTCTCTAATTATAATTCCTTACGCCACTGGAGAAATCCATGCTGAGTAGCATTATTTATAGTTTCAAACATTAATTATAATACAGGATATTGAAAATACTACTTGGAATTATTAAAAATAGTTTTGTTAGGATGTGGTACAAGACATATTAAAAGTATTTTACATATTTTTACTGATATAATGAAAAAAATGTACATTTTATGACCACATAACAAAAGTTGTGTGTCGATTTTTACCTGTGAAATGTAATTCCAGCCACTTTTTTCTCGCTTCGGCCTTTGCAGCCATACGCTGAATATTTCACCATACTAAACAACACAGTTTATAAATTTAAAACAAAACAGTATTTACAAAAAGCATAAAAATTCGCTTGGTGTCACCTCGAAATCTTGTCACCAAAGTATGGCCGCCGATCAAATTTGGGCCTCAAAAATTTTTCACTGAAGAATATGCGTGTTAGCTGTCCCCTCTCTTTCCTTGTCTAAGGTATTTGCTATATTTTGTATTTTTTTGCAACAAGAATTGTATTTTTTTAATTAGTAAATGTGAATGTTGTTTTGTATTGTTTATTTTAATAAAACTCTTTTTTTATTTTCTCCCCCTATCACTTTTTTATTTTTTCGACAAAAAACGAGATTTGGTATGTGAGTATATGACAGAAATTAGGATTGATGACGTATTCAATTGTTTTTGGTCACTTCCTGTTTCACCGGAAATTACTTTTGAAAATGAACTTTTGATTTTTAAATTACACCCTCCGTATATTTTTACTTTATTCGATAGAATGACATATCATATGTCAAGTTTTGACATTTTCTATTAAAAAAGAATAGAAGAAATCCGATTTAAATGTAACATACTCGATAAAAAGCCGAGCGAATTTTCTACATACATTACAGGTAGCAAATTTATACGACGTTATCCGTTGCGTATCTGAGTGACAAAATTTTACAACTTACATGAACAATTCCCTCAAATAAACTAAATCAAGCAAACGATCAAGCGAATCGCTTGTCGCTTGCTACTTTCCATTCATCACCGAATTATTGAAATCGCTTGAAACTCGAGTACTCGATTATTGAAATTAATCAGTTTTTCCCATCACTAGTTCTAAAGTACGAAGAAGAAGAAGAAGAAGACATATACTTTCGAATTAAACTAGTAAAAGTATGGCCTAGTCGTTATTCTATGGTATTATTCTATCGTTATGTTTGTAAGAACACCCTGTAGACTTATAGAAAAGGCTGGAAAGTAAAGCAAAGTTTATATATTCGTCGGTTCGAATCGTAAAATTTAACTGTACGCGATTCAGTTGTAAATTATTCCGCTGTTATATATTTATTTTAAATAGCTGTTTGCCGAGGTAGATTTATGAAGTGTGTCAAACTGGTCGTATTTTTGACGGTCCGTTTTTATTTCGGTGCCATTAAATGAACTATAAGGCAATCAGGGAACCGTTTCACCGTATAGGACGTACAAGATTTAAGGGTAATAGGTCATCGATGGTCAATGCCCATCGGGCTTGACTTTTTGCCACTAAGAACGGTAAAATATCAAACAATATGTAAATATACAGATAAAAAATACTGTCATGACATTTTTTTATCTAACAAAAAGTCAAAATTACTAGAAATTTAAGAATAAGCCTATTTTCAATTACTTCTGTTTTATTTTGAGTAATAATTATTTTATTTAGTAACAATTATTAATATACAGGGTGTCAAAAAAATGTGTACCTAACTTCGGTGGGTAATTCTACAGATAAAAATAAAACAAAAATTTTCAGTGGACTATCCCTGCGGGCCCCTAAAATGTCCAAATCCATGTATGGCCCCTAAAATGCTCTACGAAGAAGTTACAGCCCTTGAAAGGTTAAATAAACATAATATATTTTGATTATTTAAAAAAAAAAATGGTAAACCGTTGTTCTTGAAATTTGGTACCCTTGTACTCATTTTAATGCCAAAGCAAATGGCGATAGTGTAAAATTCCGTAACAGACCGAAAGGGTACGTACCATTACGGGTATTACTGATTACTGGTGGTACTTCTATTATCCTTATACAGGGTGTTTCAAAATACAAGTGCTATCTTTCGTGGAGAGATTCCTAACATTAAAATAAGATTTATTTTTTATATCAACATAGGTTCGATTATGTTTTGTTTCGTAGCTACAGGGTGTAATAATCTTTCGATTTATTATAATTGTCTTCCCAGTATTTTTAGTGATTTGAATGAAATTTTGAGGGTAAAGTTTACCTATAAGTGCTACATATTTTATTGCTAAAAATGTATCGATAAGTTCATCAGTGACGTGCATATATGTGTTATCACTGAAATATTTTTTTAAAAAAAGCATGTGCGACACTGACTTTTTTCTTTTAATATCAAAATTGTGTAGATCGTTTAATGCCAATTAGAATCTCTTGATATTTTGTCGAATTCGGCCTCCTTGATGAGATAAAAACAATTTTATTCTAAAATTAAAATAAAAATAAAATTAATAAATTATATATTTTACCTAATTTATTATTAAAAATTATTACTATTAGTCCAACCTACAGCAATTTCAAATAAAAGAATTATGGTATTTAAGAAAATTTCAAAAACCCTAATTTTTAAAAAATTTAACATCCTGTAACTCTACAACTATGCATTTTCCAACACATGTTTATAGGAACTTTTTTTCATATTTTTTGATAAGGAATCGATGAGTATAAAAGAGGTTCTAAAAAGAACAATGTTCGACTGCAAGGTTTGCTAGTAAAAATTTTTAAGCTTAAAGGCATCACAACACAAGTGATTTAAACCAAAAACTCGTAATTCAAAACTAAAGTGACAAAACGAATGACAATATCAGGAAATACATAAATAAATGTGGCAACTTGATATTTTTTACAGCAGAGCTACCACCTGAATTCACAGGGGGAAATTTAAATTCCAGTTAGTCAGCTCGGCGGCGAATATGTTCATGGTTGGCAACAATGAATTTAAAAATCGCGCCCTCGATTACGTAACTAAAAGTTATATTGGTATCAAATATATGTAGGTAGGTATATTAGAATTTTTTTTTTTTAGAACAGTACAGATCTTCCTGGGTCTGAGTAAGAACAATCTTCGGATTGTCACGGGGTTTTTAACAGGACACTGTCTCCTCAATGAACACCTCAGTAGATTGAAATTAAGAAGAAACGGCGAATGCAGATTCTGTGGGGAAGATGGTGAAACACCAGTACACCTCATCACTGAGTGCGCCGAGACGACAACCATTCGTGCCATGAACTTTGGTACGACTGATATTGGAGATGGAGAACTACCCTCTATAAAACCGTCCCAGATACTGGCTTTTGTCAAAGCCCTGGGACTGTATGATGAGTTATGATTCAAGAAAGGGGGACACAATGGATCTGTAAGGTCGAAGTGATTAACCCCCCTCCCACTCATTCTAAATTCTAAATTCTAGGTATATTAAGTAAATCTACAGATATTTTTTTACGTAACCAAAACTCCTTAGTTCTTGAATTAATTTATACAGTCACGTTGAAGCCATTTCATAGATTATGGTTGATTTTACATATTTCATTCCAAGCGATACATCTATTTGTCCAAATTTCAAACATTTTCGAAACAAACACTATTAAAATGTTTCCGATCGACAATAGTTTGACCTGAAACAGTTTGAAGATCTTAGTGATATCTAATACCGTAAACCTTCGTACCTATACATAAATTCCTCCAGATCGACATAACCTTTGTCTCGAAATTAATGAATCAAGTGCACCTAAAGATGAAGATGAAGAAAAGTAGTTTCGGATCGCCACGAGCGAGGACATAGCTTGACTCAGACTATGAAAAAAGAACAACCAGATATTAAATCAGTAAAAAATCTACGGAATAAAATATCTTTTTTGGACTGGAATTGTCTTTAATTTTGAAAATTTACGCACCGTTCTCTATACAGGGTGACCCATCGAAAACGTTCCGCAAGGCATAATAGCCAGAGTAATTTTTTTTTCAGAAAATTCAAAAACACGTCGATTTTGTTTGCGAGGGGGGCAACTTTTGTCCCAAAAAGGATTGCAAAATCTTCAACCCTCTAAGCGGGGGTATCATCTTCCAGTTTTTTTCAAATGGGAAGGAGGGTCAAGTGGTACCGCAATGAAAAGGGATTTCTATTCTCTATATTTCCCCGCTTCGTTTTTGAAAATCGGTCGAGTCATTGAGAAAATATTAAGGACTGAAATTTGAAAAGCTTATTTAAACATTTATCAGAGTAAACGATAAGGATAAATTCCTTCGTCCAATTTGCTGTTTTTTCTTATTATTTCTAGATGTTTATACGCATTTTTTCACTTGCCATAAGGTTGGACGATCAGGTGCGGTAGTTGCTAGATAGCTGTTCTGTGACTTGTGCGTTGAAGTTCTTCTCAGTATTGTTAAACTTTTTAACAATTATGATGTATTCACATGCAGAAAAAGTGGAAATAAGTTCCACCCGTACAAAATTCAGTTGGTTCAAGAACTCAACGAAGACGATTGTGGCCGTCGTCGCTTGCAATTTTGCGAAACTATGAGTGAACGAGTGGCGAATGATAATAATTTCCTATTTAATGTGTGTTTTTCGGATGAGTGTACTTTCTTTTTGAACGGTGTTGTTAATCGGCACAACTGTTGGTACCGTAAAATGGGGGAAATAGAAACATAGTAGTGAATAGAAACAACATTTCTGAAAAAAATCAAATCACGATTAAAAATATTCAAAGTAAAAAGAGTCGACATATCTAATTTTTCTATCGTTGGTAATACACAATAAAATGTAAAAACTATATTTTTATCTGTGGCAGCACTATTTCTGTCAATCAGCTGATCAATAAATTTGAGATCGATTTATCACCTATTTTGTATGGCGCGAAAACTTTATAAAGAAAATATTTATTTTTAAAGTAATACATAAGCTGGTACATGTAAGTTGTTATATTATATGTATTGTTAATTATTGTGAAACCTACTTAAATATGTAATAATTTACTGTTTCAAATCACCTTGTTGGAAATAGAATAGATAAAAACCTTAACGTCAATGTGTGTTTCTATTCTCCCGAATAGCAGGTGAATAGAAACACAAATGTTATTTTTATTTAATATTTATATGCATATTTTTCAAAAATCAAATTATATGTATACGCAAAGAACAAACAAAGACCCATGTTTTAAAATGTTCGGGAAAATAATACCACATTTTTATCAACCGGTATATCGCTAATAGCCTACGAAACTGTTTCTATTCACCCCATTTTACGGTACTGGGCTGAGGACAACCCCAGGGTTTTTCACGAGGTGCACACACGAAACCCTCAGAAATTGACCGTGTGGGCTGGTATTTTTGGAAATTCTATTGTGGGTCCATTTTTTTCTTCCTAGAAATATAACAGGTGATGTGTACTTGGATTTACTGGAAAATACTATCGACCCAGCCCTAACTGACATCATAGAGAACCATCCTGGATACGTTGAAGCCGAACTAATATTTCAACAAGACGATGCACCTCCACATCACTCTCAAAATGTGCGTAATTATTTAGATAATAACTTTCCCGGTCGGTGGATAGGACTGAGGGGTGCAATTGAGTGGCCTGCCCGGTCACCCGACTTGACTCCTTTAGACTTTTTTTCTATGGGGACACATAAAAAGTAAAGTGTATAGCACTAGTCACCTAACCCGCCTCATTAGAAGACTTGCGAAGACGAATTATTGATGTTGGTCGCGAAGTGACCCCGCAAGTTCTTCAGAACGTTCGAGAACGGTTTGAAAATAATTTGTATTACTGTATGGAGGTTGACGGGCAACATTTTCAGCACTTGCTTCATTAATAAGGTAAGTTTTATAAGGTAAGTTTTTTTAATTAATTCAATTTATGCGTTTTTTCGCAAAAAGTACTTTTCAAATTTCAATCCTTCATATTTTCAAAATGTTTTGACCGATTTTTAAAAGCGAAGCGGGGAAATATAGAAAATAGAAAGCCCTTTTCATTGCGGCGCCACTCGACTCCCCTTCCCATTTAAAAAAAGTTGTGGGATGACACCCCCGCTTAAAGGGTTAAAGATTTTGCAATCATTTTTGCGTCAAAAGTTGTCCCCTTCACAAACAAAATTGACGTGTTTTTGGAATTTTTGAAAAAAATTATACCCTGGCCGTTATGCCTTGCGGAACGTTTTCGATGGGCCACCCTGTATAAGATATTCACCGGAGATGAAGTTGGATATAGTTACGTGAGGTTGCCCACTAAGGACGTCAGTATTGTAAGTGATTGTACGTATTGTAAGTGGTTGCCATATTGCGAAAATTTGCATACTTGTATTGTGCCAGATGTTATTAATGTTCGCTATAAAAACAGCTTCTTTAAATTAAAGCTTTTCCAGTGAGGTTCCTTGTTGGCAAGCCGGACCTTCGACCATTTTATATTGTAGTACTTAAACCACATACCATCATCATTTTCAGCTTATTCAACCATTTCCAATTATGGTCTAGCTTCCCTCACATATTTAGGTACTGGGCCTGATGAATAAAGAGAAGCAGTTGCTTTTTCTATAGAACTATCTTTGTTGGTTGTTTACAAATTGTATAAGTCTATTTCAAGAAATTTAAGTAAAAGCATTTGCTTTACTTTTATCCATAAGATCTACTGTCTTTGTAGTTGGGCCCATTGTTGTCTATTGTTGGCTATGCGGGCCCAAGATATCACTGCTAATTTCCTAATATCATCGTGCCATCTTAGGTTCGGTCTTCTTAATTCCTCGTGGGTACCATGCCGTAATTTTTGTGGTCCATCTTCTTGCCAGATGTCCTGCCCATTGCCACTTCAGGGATTTGACTCTCTTAATGACATCTATTACCTGGGTCTTTTATCGTATTGACTCTATTCTTTTACGATCTCTCTTGGCTATTCCCAGCATATTTCGTTCCATTGAGCGTTCTGCGATCTGCAGTTTCCTTATGATCTGCGTTTTAAGTAGTGATGGGCAAAACTGTTATTTTTAGATAACAGTTGAAACTGTTATAGTTATTTATAAAAAACAGCTTAAAATAACAGCTTAAAAATAACAGGTTTCTTTATTTTATTGCTAAATATCTGAAAGAATATGAGGCGGTCACCGCCAGGCGTATTAACGCAGTTGCAACAATGACGTGCTCGGTGTAGTATTTCCAGGGTGTCATAACATTTCTAAATATCGATTGTTATCTAAAATACCTCTCTAAAAACGGGGGTTGTTTACAAATAAGCGCTGTTTACAAATTGCGATATAAAAAAGCCAAAATGCCGCCACTCGTCTATATCTATAAATTCCGATCTACCTACGCCCTACCCCTCGATCCGCGTAGATTCTGAATTGCGTAGCAGTGTACAGGGTGCATCTCACTCGACGGGCGAGAAGCTCTTCGTTATGATTTTACCATTTGCGGTCAAAAAATAGCAATATAAGAAAATGTGTAGTATATTCTTCATAAGTAAACCAACTACACACTAGAGTTCGAATTAATTTTACACTTAAACTAGCATGTACAGTTTGACAAATATAGGAAGAGACTTGGGGATAGCACCGGTCGCGCACACGATAGAGAGAGAACGCATTCGGCGGAAGAGAGATGCAGTTACGCTACGAAAAATCTGATTGAAGCAAATTTGTGGGATGTCCACTGCGCATCGGGGGGCGTCTCTTATTTTATATTTCTCACGTCTCTAGCTATACTTGTTAAGTTGTACCCGCGACTTCGTTCGCATCGAATTATTAATTTGTAATGGTGATGATAAAGCAAAGCAAGAATTTCCATTAACATACAAACTGGATAAAATTTTCTCACATTTGCCAAAAATATGCTTTAAACGTCGAGCAGTTTAAGCAGAATCGTGGTTAATCAATTACTCAACTTTTTGGAACACCCTGTATTATTTTTTAAAAAATTTCAAAATATGTAAAAAAACAAAATAAATTATGCGTGTCCAATCGTTTTCCCGAAAGACTAACCGTTTTTTAAATAATAAATATTGTAATATTTGAGGGGCGTTTTCACCCTCTTGGAATTTGAGATTCGAGAAACCCCTCCTTATCGCACCTCTACACCCCACAGTCAATCCGTTTACCAAAAATCAGCTTTAAACGTCAAGCAGTTTAAGCAGAATAGTGATTACTCAGTGGTCATATTTTATGAAACACCCTGTATATATTTTGTAAAAATCTCAAAATATGTAAAACAACAAAATAAAATATACGTGTTTAAGAGTTTTTTCGAAAAACTCACCAGTTTTTAAATAAAAAATATTCTAATATTTGAGGGTGGTTTCACCCCCTTAGAATTTGAGTTTCGAAAAATCCCTTCTTATCGCACCTCTACACCCTAAAGTCAATCCGTTTTCCAAAAATCAGCTTTTTACGTCAAGGGCTTTAAGCAGGATCGTGATTAATCAATGACCAGATTTTTCAAAACACCCTGTATACATTTTTAAAAAATCTTAAAATATTATTCTGAAAATTTTTCAGAATAAATAAATACTTAAATATTGAAACTTAATAACAAAGTATTGAAACATACAGCGCCATAATATCTCGACCTCCGCCCGTTATGCTCGTAACAGGTTGAAAAACAATATGTATCTAAAACAACTGATGCGTTATTCTCCAACCTGTTTCAAACCTCCGATTATCTCGAACGCCGTTCTGTTATGCTCGTAACAGGTAAAAAAACAACATAGCTAAAACAACTGATGCGTTATTCTCCAACCCGTTGCGAGCCTCCATCGACAATCGACCGATGCAGCAGCGCTCCTTTCCCACTCCTGTTATCTCGACAGCCAGGCGTTATGCCCGCAACTGTTTCAAAAAAGCTGCTTCTTTTATATCCTATTATTTTTAAGCTGTTGTCAGCCCAACACGACGCGCCGCGCCGTAGCGCATACCCCACTCCGTTGTCCGTTGTATCTCGCCGCCTGTATCGATGGTTGTCGAAATAATAGGTTTTCCATCCATACTAGTTGTTTTTTAGAATTGCTTCGAGCAGCATCGAATTTCGTGGCGGTGCAGAGCGCCGACTTCGTTTCACGAACACTCGGTCTCTGCGTGTTGTTATTTTATATCTGTTATTTTTTAAAAGCAGTAACGGTTGCGTTATGTTATTTCTAAATAATTGTTATAAAATAACAGATAGTTAAATAACAACCCATCGCTAGTTTTAAGTGCACAGATTTCGCATGCCATAGGTTATCACTGGTAGTACATTACTGGTCGAATGTTTTCTTCTTTAGATAAAGCGGCATTCTAAATTTGAATATGATTGAGTGTCTTCCATAACTACTCCATGCCAACTTAATTCTTCAGTTGATTTCTGGTAGTAAAGATCCCGAGCAAGAAATCACGTTTGTTTTATTACTCTGAATAGCAGATAGAATAAAGCTTAAAAAAGAAGTCTCTAAGACAGATAGAAACCGGAATTAGAAATTTCACGAGAATAATAAAGGATTATAGCTGCCGAATGTACCGTATTGTTCGACCAGATAATTTTAGGAGATTAGTTTTTTTCTAAGTGCTGCCCTGACAGCTTTAAAATCTGTCCGTTATTGTAATACGTAGCACGCTAGATTAATAATTTAGATTTTCGACGCTACCTCGAAACGATTTGGCCTTGCGTTTTAAGAAACTGATGATGTCCAATTAAATGACGCCTAAAAAGTTCTTTTTTCTGTTATATGTTTCTTAAAATGTTGTATTTCCTTTTAAAATTCCGGATTGTTTAAAACTAAATAAATTAATCAGTAATCAATCAATCAGTTATAGAAGTTTATAAATTTGTTAAAAAATTGTACAGGGTGGGTCAAATTCGACGCTTTTAAATGGAAACACCCTTTTCTATAGGAGATAGACAAAAACTAATAGGGGCATCTGGAGGTCAATTTTTGTCAAAAACATGATGGTGAGAACCACATATCGATATCTGTTACCGTTTCGGAGTTACGGGGTGTTTTTCAAAAATATGCATTTTTAACAAATCGCTGTAACTTTTTTGCTATGGAAAATTTTGTATTTGTATGAAAACATTTCCAAAGCACTTTTTTACGTAGAATTTAATGGTTTAAGCATAATTTTTTTAAAATTAATAATTTAAGAATTATCAACAAAAAATTTTATTTTTATATGGGACACCCTGTATATTTTTAATTTATTGAAAATAATTTAAAATTACCTTTCCAAAAATATAGCACACTTGATATTTTGTTATAATCCCCTTCGAAATACAGAATTTT
The DNA here is from genome assembly GCF_002938485.1 of Sitophilus oryzae. NCBI lineage: Eukaryota > Metazoa > Arthropoda > Insecta > Coleoptera > Curculionidae > Sitophilus > Sitophilus oryzae. Next base: position 3,158,774 of record NW_022146424.1, read on the forward strand.
TAAAAGTTCGCCACTTTTAACTAGTAGGCTTTGGACCCCTTATTGGTGATATGCCCTTAATGGAACTCGAAAATATATTTTTTCCAGCAAGACGACGCACCGCCTCTGAACGCTGAAGTTATCAGCAAATTTTTGCAGCCAATTTCAAGAATAATTGGATAGCTAAACAAGATCCCAGCCGTTGGCCGTCGAGTCCGCTTGACTTAGTGCCCATAGATCTAATCCTATGGATATATTTGCGGAAGAATAAAGGTTCCTTATTCTTCCGTATATCTAGACAAGAATTAAAAATACTTAGCAGTTATGAGTATCTTTCACCCCTACTGAGTTAATGCATTCCGCGAGAAATTTTCAAAAACTGCCCCGTCTGTCCATAACAGAAGAGGGTCGATATGTCGAACACCTGTAGCAAAATCTGATGTCTTGGTTTGCTATTTATTTTTATTGTTATTAGATATGGTTTAAATGTGCTGATGTTGGTTAAATATATTTTAAATTTTTATAAAATTCTGCATCTCTCATAGCAATTATTATTTTCTTTTTAACTGCATTACAGCCGGTGCCGATCAAAGCAGCCTACTTATTTAAAGCCGGGCGAATTTTTATATATTCTATATCTCGAAGAGGAATCGAGCAAAATATCACGTATGTTATATTTTTGGAAAGGTAATTTTAAATTCTTTTCAATACATTAAAAATATACAGGGTGTCCCATATAAAACATCAAATTTTCTGTTGATAATTCTTAAATTGTTAATTTTAAAAAAATTATACTTAAACCACTACATTCTACGTAAAAAGGTGCTTTGGAAATGTTTTCATAAAAATTTTTCATAGCAAAAAAGTTACAGCGATTTGTTAAAAATGCATATTTTTGAAAAGCACCCCGTAACTCCGAAACGGTAACAGATATCGATATGTGGTTTTCACCATCATGTTTCTGACAAAAATTGAGCTCCAGACACCGATATTAGTTTTTGTCTATCTCCTATAGAAAAGGGTGTTTCCATTTAAAAGCGTAGAATTTGACCCCACCCTGTACAGAAACTCAGTATTCTTTTAATACTAGAGAGATAAGTAACCTCATATCTGATATCAATTAAACTTTTAATTACGTAATCGAGGACGCCATTTTTAAATTCATTGTTGCCAACCATGGATTTGCCTTTCCCCCTGCCTTTCCCCCTCTTTGGCGAGTCTGTTTGGAGTGTCTTGTTCCTGATTGCCCACCACATTGCTGTGGCCTGGCACCCAGCACAGAGCACAGAGTAGTCCCGCCGTTACGCAGCCAGGACAGTGCTTCTCGGCATTTCATCACAGTTTTCGATCTCACTGATTGCATGGTGATGCTTCCTAAAGCGCCCAAGCTGTCAGAGTATATCACGATATCCCCTATTATGTTTTTAACTAAAAACTAAAAAAAAAATCAAAAAATTTTTTCAAAAAAAAATCGCGAAAAAAAAGCTCATAATCCTGTTTCTAGGGTCGAAATATACTACCCCTAAAATATTTGGACTTATTTAAAACTCACCCTCGGACTCACCCTGTGTAAAAAATGATCCTAAGTCGACTAGTTGTCTAATCAATACGCTGTGTTTGTAATAAAGTACCTATTCTTTCTTTATTATTATTGACTGACTACCCGTTTTTAGAACAAAACATTTTTAAACTAATATTTTACCTGTTACTTTATGTAATCTTTACATCTGTAACGTACGGTTTGCATAACGTTTTTCGAAACGAATATAATAAGTTATCGAAAAGTGACAGGACGGAAAAAATGAACCGGCGTCTCAATTGTTTTAAAACCCCATGGGGCTCCATTGGAAACAAATAATACCGAACGAAAAGACATAAAAGAGTCATGAACCATTACCGAAAAAATGAACCGAGAGTATTCTTATGACGACTTTTGTAACACACAGCTCTTCTGAGAGCATTGTTTTAAAGTATTGTAAGGTTAATGTTTGTACCTTTGTGGTTTATTTTAAAATCGACGAAATACCAGAATACCATAATACCAGAGGTATTAATATCTAGTAATTAAGATATTAATAACAGTGAACAAGAAACGATGATTCGGTGAAGTCATGGTAGGCTTTGGAAAAAAGTTCCTTTGGCGTAAGAGCATAAACGTCAAATTGTTATTAGATCAATATTTTGATAGTCTTATCAGCGTTTTTTATCTTTTAATTGATTTTTCAAAATGCCTTAATTTTTTCAAATAGTTGAAGTTGTTGGCATTTTAGAAAAGCAATTAAAAGATAAAAAACGCTGATAAGACTATCAAAATATTGATCTAATAACAATTTGACGTTTATGCTCTTACGCCAAAACAACTTTTTTCCAAAGCCTACCATGACTTCACCGAATCATCGTTTCTTGTTCACTGTTATTAATATCTTAATTACTAGATATTAATACCTCTAGTATTACGGTATTCTGGTATTTCGTCGATTTTAAAATAAACTAACTGTTTCTATCTTATTTTTTTGTTAGAATGGGCATAATTAAGAGGGCTACTGATACCGTGTTGTAAAAATAAGGTAATTAAGGGCTTATTTTTTGGTATTTATTATAATTTTGCTAATATCTTCGGTTTGAAAGAAGATATCAAGATTAAGACTACTGACTTTTTAAGCTTTTACTACTCTTTACTATCAGGTAAAATTACATATACTATTGCATTTAATTTTTTTGAAAAAACGCGCAATGCTTGTTAAATTGTAAGACAACGCCCCCTAGCGTCTACGTTCAAAAGCTTATTATTATTGTTTATACGGTACAATATAGAGTAAGAAACGCTCTTTTAAACGAGCCCTCGCTTGTTGGATTCCGATCATCCAGCCCAGAGTTATTAATATTTAAATAAAAACAGATCTAACCTTCCCCCACCACTTTATTTTGGTAGATACGGGAAAATGGCTTTAACAAAAAATATTCAAAATTTACTGAAGATTATGAAGCTATTACTTATAGTACACCTTATCTAGGCAAAATTGTGTAAAAACTCCATTTTCTTATTTTTTGTTGCAGTTGCGCCCCCTAACGGTCGTTCTAGAAACTTTAAAATAATTTCCAGCAATTTCCCATAGCCTCTTTAGTTATAAATATTTTTTTTCTACCATTTTACGACAAAATCGGTCGTAGGTAGAGTTGGAAAGTTTTTATACTAAAATTTACGTAGGGGTGGGGGTAGTTTATACCCTTCCCGTACTTTTTCTTGATTTTTGACAAAGTCAAATGTTAAAGCACTTAGCAAAACATAGATACCCAAATTTTTATTCAAATCGAAATAACGGTTCTTAAAGTATCTGAAAAAATGTGTTTATTTTTTAAAGTTTCAAGCCCTCTAGTGGACACTTTTGTATAGAGGTAAATTGTATCCAATGAACTTATTTTGATTCCAAAAATACGTAGTAGTTCTATGTCCACGGAATATGGAGACACCCTGTATAGTTAGTGGAAAAAATTAAGTTTTTATAACTTTCTTAACTTTTTTTTGACGTTCTGAATCCTTACATTGAAATTAGATGAACAAACTTCTACACTACGTGCCACTAATTTAGAGATTATGAATGAAAAAAAAAACTTAAATAAAAATTTTCTGCAAAAAAAATAAAAATTTTATGAAGAGTGAATTTGCTATTTCCAGATGCTTGCGAATGTCCTCTTCGATTAAATCAATAAAAATTCATCTAATAAGGCACGTCTTTCTTTAAGCTCTTTCAGGTCGAGTTCAAGTTTTTGGTTTTAAACAATAGTTCATTACACCTAGGTCGTCTTTCCAGTAGCGTGCACGAGGCGGGGGCGTTGTACGTCTATGATACCAGTCGAACTACATTCCGCTATATTCATTCACTTGTTCTTTGCTGTGGTCCGCGAAAGTTTGATGGCTTTTGAAGCTCACTTCAGACGATCGCTCTTTTTATTCAAATAAAATTGGTTAACATTGAATATAAATAACTACAACTCTTATGAATATTCAGTACAGGCTGTCCCATTTTCGTTTTATGATGTTTCTCGTTTATGAGTAGAGTAGAGATACAAACATGCGGTTTTTACATCACTAAACTACAAACTCTACACATTCATAGCCCCCTCCTTGGTTTATAAAATACAAGGCGAATTTGAAAATGTTGAGACAGAGATTTGAAAATGTTCAGTCATAGGAATTTTTGTAATAGGAATTTTCACGTAGAACTCAGAATGAAATATCCTGTATATTTTTTATTTGTATTTTTATAAGCTTTCGAAAAATATAGCATATTCTATATACATTCACCTTTTTCATGCTAATACTCCACTGTGCGGCAGAGAAAATCTTGATCTATTCCAAAAAATCCAACTATGCTATTCTGAACTTTAAGCAAAGGGTAATAATAATGAAATAAATACTGTCCTAATACCAAAGTTTGAAGTTTAACACACTTAAAATATTCATAACTGAAGAGATTTTGTTAGTTAACAGGTCCCCACCTGCAATTAATTTCAAACCAGAAATTACTCACAGCAATGCCTTCTATAAAAGATCAGCCTTCGGGCGCACTTTTGTTTACTTCATCAGCTGTACATACTTAGATATTGGGTTAGATTCTGTATTCATATTTTGTCGGTTGATTTTTGGTATTATTTGTTATTGTAGTGCAAAAAACTAATTATTTTGGTGTTTAAGTGACATAAGTACTACCAGATATATGGTCACTATGATGGTCACTCTGTTTCTCATAAAAAAACACGAAATATTACACGTTTTGTTAAGTGCTTTAACCTAAAAGTGCCAATAAATTTTTTATTTATCGTAATTTTTGTGTGTGTTTTTTAAGACTCTAACAATTCATCAATAAAGCTTAAGTGGAGCGTGTTTTTGGTGCTATGCCTCATCTTTGTTGTGTTCCTGGTGGAAAGGATAGTTATACTAGGCAGCCTAAAGTATCCGGAAGAGCAAGAAAAGTGGGTACGAGTTATAAATCAAGACAATTCTATTGAAAACATCTTTAATAAATTTAAAAATAATATTCTCCCATGATGGTATTAATGAAAACTGGACAATTATGTTTATTTTATTCATATTGTGGAATCTCCACTCCAAGTGTTGTTGGTTCAGCTTCGATAGATTCAAACACATAAGTAGATATTATGAAAAAGATTATTATTTTGAGTTCAAAATTAAAAAAGTTTTTTGTAAAGACAAGAATGATAAAGTTTAAAAGAAGAATGTGTTTTTGTTTGATAAAATAATGTATGTAAAGCATAGCATATATTTGTTCAGTAATTTTTACTGAATAGTGTTGATTATTTTATAATACCAAATTAATATCAAATATTTAAGTGATGGCTGAATACAATATGAATAAAATAACAATAAAATTTGTATATTTGCAATACAAAATTAAGTTTTAAAAATAAAGCTGTTACTAAAAATACTAAGAAATTTTTCTTTGTTTTAATTGGTCTAATGTTATTTACATTTTATGTAAGAATTATACCGTATCATCGAAAAAAATCGGCGTCTAGTTGGCTTGGAAATGAACATCGATGACATTCCCTAAATAATTGTACACATAAAATAATTAACTAGAATTTTACAATCTTGGAAAATTTGATATTCTTGAACCTTGTTTCTAAATATTCTAAATTTTTTGATTTTCTTGGGATTTAGGTTCGGGAAAAACACTGATTAAGTTTTCATTTGGTTTTTCATTATTTTTATTTGGTTTAAAAAAAAACGTTTTGGCTAACATTATAGCCTTCATCAGTGTTGTGTCATATGAAAAAAATAGCGTCGAATATAATCCAAAAAATTACATATAAAATATTCATATATAATAAAAAACTTATAGGGGTGAGCCACATTTGAAACTCACCCGATATTTTATTTTATTAAAAAAAATAACACTTCTTGTATTTAAAGTGTTCCTAAACTCTTAACTATTTTGCATATATTCGCTGTGTTATTGAACAATTTTAAATAATAATTTCCTTGCATATTATCAAAAATTCCTTCGTATACGAGACATGATTAATACATTTTTAATAAACTCAATTTTATTATTTCCATCTCGTTAAATTCACCATACGATTTTGATGGATGGCAGTGATGGCACCACTTGGAAAGTTAATTTTTATTCATATATCCCGATGCCTGTCGAACGGTTCTTTTACTCTGAATATTTGTATTTTCTTTTCATTCTCTCTTTAGTCTTTTTATTATATATCAATATCGACCGGCCTTCTGTTAATGCGAGTTGATAATGTAGCCGAGACTGATTATGGATTTTTTGAAATTCGTTTTGAAGCCGCGCTGTATGGGAGCCAAAAATCATTAAAATTAATAAGCTAGGACAATATCGATTATATTATTGATTTAATGATTTATGACTAACTATTTCTTATTATTTGTATTGTAAAAAGAGAGTGATGATCTGAATGATTTAAATGATTAGGTATATGCATTATCAAAAATCTCTACTATAGATAATATAGGCATAATATAGATATAATAGGCATAATTAAATAGCACAGTTCTTAGTCTGCAAAATAAAACACTAAATCACCACAATACACCAAAACACTTTTACTTTTACACTGGACGCGCGTTTCGCTAACCAAGATAGCATCATCAGCAGATGATTATAAACTAAAATACAATCTACAATTGGAGCTTTTATATACCCGCTCAGTGGGCACAGAGTGAATTATTCACTTATCAAACGTTTGATAGACAGTTATCCCGTGGTCTAAAAGGAATTTTTAAGAATGTCAATTATAAACTTGTGTATAGTGCTAATAATAAATTACAACAAATATTAAGTAATCCAAAGGATAAAACACCTCTACTGGAAAGGTCGGGTATTTATGAAATTTCTTGTAAAGATTGTAATCAGAAATATGTTGGGCAAAGTAGAAGATCAATATTAACTAGATTTAAAGAACATTTAGCTCAGATAAGATATGGTAGACCTGATAAATCTTGCGTTGCCGAACATATTGTTGATAAAGAACATTGTATAGATCTTAATAACTTAAAATTACTTAAACAAGTCTCAAATTACAGGAAATTAGATGCATATGAAAGCATCAGAATTAATAAATATAAAGATAGTATGAACAGAGACAACGGTCCAATTCCTTCAAGTTCTTTGTTCCTACTACTCTAGTGGCGGAAATCTAACTGTTACGGTCGGTGGGTTCTGACTCGGTTGGCTACATCTTGCCACGCCCACTCTGTGCCCACTGAGCGGGTATATAAACGCTCCAATTGTAGATTGTATTTTAGTTTATAATCATCTGCTGATGATGCTAACATGCTTAGCGAATTGGTGTATTGTGGTGATTTTGTGTTTTATCACAGTTTAAAGAATATAAAATTGTAACTGTGGTTTTATTTATTTTGCTGTGTAACACCAAAGGTTCCAACCCTCAACTGTAATCTTAGTCTGCATCAAAAGCTTCAATTATCATTTTCAGCTTGAGTTTAATTCAAATTTATTGGGCTATACAGAGTTATTCACCACATACGACACGGAGTATTGTAGCTAAACGACTAGATTTTTACAAATTGTAAGTTTTGGGTTCAATGGTAAGGACTATTAGAGCTACATTTTAAAAATAATTTTACAAGATACAGAGTGCCCAAATAAGCAAAAAATATTATAGTTGTATTTTTTAAATGGAACACCCTGTATATTATTAGATTCTATGATTGAAATAAAGGTAAATTTTATTAAGGTTTGTACTTAAACCGTTTTTGAAATATTTTCAATTTTGTGAAATTGCAGTAAAATATTTGAGGCTTCATTTCTCCAAAGGTATTAAAGGTTTTAATACTAAATATTTACTGAAGATTATTATTTATTGATCAGATATTGTGTTGCCACAATAAAAATTATACTACCTTATACAGAGTGTCCAAAAATTTATATTAAATAATTACTAGCTTTAAACGGCAATAACTTTATTTTAATTTTTTTTATATTATTTATATATCCTGTATATCTTACATTTATCAAGTGTACAATTTAATTGTCTATCAAATTGTATTATATCATTTTTTACCTACCTCTTCGAGTTTTCGTAGAAAATACATTTTCTTATAATTTAGACCTCATTTATCACTATACCCATGGAATATTGACATTTTAAATTACTTTAAAGCTCGCTTTAAAGCAACATATGTACAAAATATACAGATGGTAAAAATAATAATATTACAAGCCCATTTGTTTACAAAAAAAAACGATTTAAATCTTTGTAAAAGAGTATACCAATTATTACTAATTATTAATATACCACCATTATTTCCGCCCAAAAATTAGTTAATTACATACTTAATTGGTTTATTTAATAAATTATTTCAAATAAATGTGGATTTGACTCAGAAATACAATAATAAGTTATGAAAATGAACGTCTCTGTTGTGATAAATAAGCATTCGTCAAAAAATGAAAAAAAAATTGTTGTTGAGGTTACACTCTGTATAAGGTAGTATTTTCTTTATTGTTGCAACACAATATCTGATCAATAAATAAACTTCAGTAAATATTTAGTATTAAAAACTTCGATACCCTTTGAGAAATGAAGCCTTAATTTTTTTACTGCAATTTCACAAAATTGATAATATTTCAAAAACGGTAAGGTTTAAGTGTGATAAACCTTAATCAAATTTACCTTTGTTTCAATCGTAGAATATAAAAATAGAATAATATACAGGGTGTTCAATTTTAAAAAAAAATATAACTATAATATTTTTTACTTATTTGGGACGGTCTGTATCTTGTAAAAATATTTTTAAATTTTGGCTCTAATAGCCCTTCAACGAACCCAAAACTTACAATTTGCAAAAGTCTAATCGTTTAGCTACAATACTCCGTGTCGTATATGGTGAGCAACCCTGTATACTGTATACAAAAGTATAAGATAATATATGATTTTTTAAGTAGGCCTATCAAGAGCCGATGATGCTTTCGCTTGGCTGTCATCACAGACAGCCTTAAAAAAGTTGTTCGGAAAATATTTAGACAGCGAACGGCAAGATACTTCTTCATAATGTCCGGCCCATGTCAGAGGTGAAGATAGAGTTAATATACCCATACGCCTTTCTCGATATATCTACTAACAAATCGTTAGACAATATCATCAGTCAGGTTGATGGAAGTGATAGAGAGCCTATGAAAGGAGAAATGTTATGGATATCTAACATGTACCTGTATCGAAATTATTTATAGTACAAAATACGCTATTGTTCTGTTGAATACAACAAAACAATGTTTACTGTGAAGGTGTAGTAAATAATTTCTGAATGTCTTAATTTGTGATGATTAATCATTAATAATTCCCATATAGCACAGACATCCCGAGGATGTCCGTTTTAGATCCTCGTTTGGTCCCAATATACAGTCGGACAAACGGATCTGAAACAACGGGGCAACGGCAAGGGGATCGCAATTTTCTAAAATCATGACCGATTTCATTCATAAAATATCCACGAGCGTGCGGGGTTTCATAAAAATATATCAGGAATTTTTATAATATTTTCCAGTAAAGTTTATAATATTATTTTACTTTAAATGTACCTACATTTTGTTTAGTCATTTGCCAAATATAGTAATATTTGTTAAAACGCGTGTACTAATTGCAATAAACCCAAATCAAGTTAAAGATATAAAACACAATACCTACAATAACACCGCCACTGGATTTTTCAATAGTAGTGACTGTTTCTACTATTCCTAGAGAGGGGCATAAAGTTGGGGGTAATGGCGACAAGACGTGCCAGAATCTCCACCAATCAGACTGGTTGAATCCGGGATGCCATGATGAACTTTGTCAGCGTTGCCAGCTTACCCTAAGCGGACGTTACCTTAAGGAAATACTTTACCTTTTATAATAGGCAGAATGAACGAAATCAGTTAATTAGATAAATATACATTATTACAATAAGAACTACGTCAACATATTAGCATATATATAATTATGTATGCTGAAATGAACTAAAAGATATTCGATTTATAGGTAATATCGAGCAACTTTGCTTTTCTATAATTAAACGTGACAACATCGACATTTTTTGCCTGAATTTCTTCCGCTGTTTTAGATTCGTTTGTCAGATATTATATCCGAGACATCAGAGTATCAGAGGGAAGTCCTGAGTACGTCGAATTGAGTACAACTCAAATCGGACCCAAAAAAACGGACGTTCTGAGGATGTACCAAAGAGATACTATGTTGGAATTAGAATAGGAAACATATGTAAAATATAAAAAGTCATAATCTATATGTATAAAATGTTTTTAACAAAAATATTTTTCAAATATTGAAAATAAATAATTTAATTGTAATGTGTGTGTGATACTTCCAGAGTAATATCTAGACTCTGGAAGTATCACACACACATTACAATTAAATTTTTATATTTCTTTCTATCTTTCGTTCTAGTTACAAAAAAGTCTTGAACATTATAGAACAACAGCTTTTAAAAGGAAAATCTTATTTTATCGGAATCCTTTATTCGATTTTAAATTTAGCGCCATAATTCTCTTATGGTGGCTATGGAAGTGTGTGGTGTATGGAAGTGTGTGTATGGGTACTTGGGTAAATCGTGTATGGTGGTATGGTACTCGTGTATGGTGTAGAGGTTCTAGGGTGTAGAGGTTCGATAAGAAGGGATTTTTCGAAATTCCAGTTCTAAGAAGGTGAAACCACCCCTCAAATATTACAATATTTTTTATTTAAAAAACGGTCAAGTTTCCGAAAAAACGCTTAAACACGTAGGTATATTTTATTTTGTTTTTTTACATATTTTAAGATTTTTAAAATTGTATACAGGGTGTTTCGAAAAATCTGGTCATTGATTAATCACGATCCTGCTTAAAGCGCTTGACGTAAAAAGCTGATTTGTGGAAAACAGATTGACTTTAGGGTATAGAGGTTCGATAAGAAGGAATTTTTCTCGAATTCTAAGGGGGTGAAACTATCCCTCAAGTATTAAAATATTTTTTATTTAAAAACCGGTGAGTTTTTCGGAAAAACTCTTAAACACGTATATTTTATTTTGTTGTTTTACATATTTTAAGATTTTTTATAAATTTATACAGGGTGTTTCATAAAATATGACCACAGAGTAATCACGATTCTGCTTAAACTGCTTGACGTTTAAAGCTGATTTTGGGTAAACGGATTGACTGTGGGGTGTAGAGGTTCGATAAGGAGGGGTTTCTCGAATCTCAAATTCCAAGAGGGTGAAAACGCCCCTCAAATATTACAATATTTGTTATTTAAAAAACGGTTAGTCTTTCTGGAAAACGCTTGGACAAGCATAATTTATTTGGTTTTTTTACATATTTTGAAATTTTTTAAAAAATCATACAGGGTGTTCCAAAAGTTGGGTAATTTCTTAAACACGATTCTGCTTAAACTGCTTGACGTAAAAAGCTTATTTTTGGCAAACGGATTCTTCGAAAGTCAAGTTCCAACGAGATGAAACTACCCCTCAAATATTATAAGTTATATAATAATATCGCCATATTGTTTTTTCTCATGTTGACATAAATGTAAGAAAATTTTATTCAGTTTGTATGTTAATGGAAATCCTTGTGTTGCTTTATCATCACCATTATAAATGATTAATTCGACGCGAACGAAGTCGCTGGTACACGCTAGTATTTAATAGTTTGGTTGCCGATATTGGTAGTACCCCTTGTTATATTAGTTCCACGTGCGTTACAGTGTACTTGTGCTGGGTTTTTCTGCAAATTAATTGTAAATATATAAGCCTTGATTCTAACAGAAAAATGTAACATATAATAAGAATTATTACTCTGTATACATTCTTACAGTTACACTTTAAAGTTGTTTTAATTTGTATATTTTGATTAGGTGCAGCAGAGAAAAGCGGGATTTGTCAACCAAAAAAATACTGAGGAAGCCATTCAGAGTTACATTAAGAGATGCACAGAACGCCTGAGTGCAAAATAAAATAAAAAAAATTAATTATATTTATACTTGTATATATTCATTTATATAGAGGTATGTATCCAATAAAAGTCTTTATATATACATTTGTGTTAATTTTTCATTTTTAACACATATGCCAGAAGCTATATAGCTTCTAGCATATGTGTTAGAAATGAAAAAAAGAATTCTTTTTGAACCTCCCGAGTAGATTCAAATAGACGTACAGGGGATGTCCTTTCTGAACCTACTGAGGAAGTACATACCGGACGTACCGGGGATTGATTTTGTAACAAAGGATATCCCTGGCAGGGCCGTTCCTGGCGAGCGTGCAGTGCGTGCACGCACGTAGGTGCAACATTTTGGAGGCGCAAAATCGAAGTGTCAATCAGTACTTTGTAACAGAAAACCAATACGCTTTCTTGTTAATAAACAAATACTTAAACATACATCATAGGATAAAGTTTGCTTAGCGTCTTTTTTGCGTTGGCCGCACCGAATAAACAAGTCTAGGGCAATCTGTCGGCAACACATTGATCTCATCTATTTATTTTTCATTTTATTCGTTTTTTGGAAAGCACTGTTCATTAAAATGTTGTATCCTATGTTATAGGGCTTGTTTCTCTCTACAATTTCATGTCTCACAATATACCGTTTGTGTCGGGGAAGGGATCATAGTTTCATAGTTGTCGATTTTCGAAAAAAATCAGTACATGTCTATTATTTCGTATATTTTTCTTTTTATTGATTTTATGGAAAGCACTGTTCGTTAAAATGTTGTATCCTATGTTATAGGGCTTGTTTTTCTCTACAATTTTCTGCGTCACAATATACCGTTTGTGTCGGGGAAGGGATCATAGTTTCATAGTTGTCGATTTTCGAAAGAAATCAGTACATGTATATTATTTCGTATATTTTCGATTTTATTGATTTTATGGAAAGCACTGTTCCTTAAAATGTTGTATCCTATGTTATAGGGCTTGTTTCTCTCTACAATTTCCCTCACAATAACCGTTTGTGTCGGGAAAGGGATCATAGTTTCATAGTTGTCGATTTTTGACAGAAATCAGTGCATGTATATTATTTCCGATTTTTAGTTTATTGTTTTTATGTATTTCATATAAAATGGGTCAGTTTTTTTCTTTAGGGTACTATTTTTGTTACTAAAAATTTTTGTGGTTTTGTTTGTTTTCTTTATTTAATAAATGTTTTTATACTTTAATTAGAATAGTTTTTTTACATTTCCAATTACATATTGCTCGTTTGTCGCAGAATATAGATTCTTTAAATTTTTGAGATTAAGATTAAAATATATAATTGATTTAAATATAAAAAGGGCCCACCAAAGAATGCTGCACGTGGGCGCCAGATACCCCAGGAAAGGGCCTGATCCCTGGTATGTCCTGGGGACGTTCGAAGATGTTAAACGGACGTCCTCGGGACGTCCAAACATGTTCTAATCATATATTCTCAGGACGTCCTGAGGATGTAAACGTGCTATCTGGGAAAATACAAAGGTTTCCAAAATAATTGAAAATAGTTAGCCATTCTGATTTTTTTTTTCGTTTGATTGCTAATAAATTTAAGAAATTCCAATATTTATCAGCATTTTTACGCTAAACAAAAAATATTTTTCTTTTTTTAATGATTCTTAAATTAATTCAAGTAAAATAAAAGTGTGAAAACCAAAGATAAAATATTAAATATATCTATGAATGATTGATTGATCTTTTCAGACCACTTACTACATTTTTTCGTGATTGCTACAGAAGAAACTACAAAAGCTCGTGCGAACAATCGACATGGCTCTCCAGCCCTAAAAAGTTTCGTACCTGAGAGTGCCCGAAACGTATAATTAGTTTACTCTTTCATGTGAGAATCGGCGATATAGGGTTTGCCATAGTACCGAATCCGTGTGAGTTCAAACAGATAGGTGCTTACTTTACCTTTTACACAACGGAGAGGAAGCACCTGTTTCGGTCCATTTCGAGAGAACACCCGATATTTTTGTCAATATTCCCAGGGATTTACCACTTTTTTCGATCGGTTCTCAGGTTGTGGTACCGCACAGGTACATCCATGAGTTGTTTTTTTGAATAATGTTGAAATGTTCACACGGAGATGAAGAAATAGTACATAATATATTCATAACTATTTTTAATTATTATCAAAATACCTCGAAAAAAATCTAGTATGCGCTAATAATCTAGTTCACGCAAATATCGAGTGTTATGTCATACATGATATCACAAATGATATTTTACAATAGGCTTAATAAATTTTCTTAAAAAAATCCTATATGGGTATTATTTCGCCCACTGCAAGAAAATCTACAAAATAAAATAGTTATTTGCGAAGTGTACAAGATAACTTAATAGCCGTAAAAAACTCATTGCAACTTTATTAGAATACTTTGAACGGAAACGAGGTAGTAACAGCTTTTTATAAGGTCTATATTTTATATATCTTTCCCTTAAGTGATGATAAGGAGTTTTGTTAATGTAGATAATGATTGTTTATGTATTTATAATTGATTTATTTTTGTTTCCCAAAATATTTTGATTAAAAGAACCAATACCGAATCACTGTCTGCCTCATTCATGGACATTAGTTAATCATATACTTGTATATATATATATATATATATATATATATATATATATATATATATATATATATATATATATATATACTATATATCTTTCTTCATATATATATATGCAACGCCACCAATACGCAGCCCCCCCTACATCACGCGGACACGTCGAAGCCCGGTAGTCTGGGTTGGCGCGGCAAGTGGGCGGACGTGACGAATTTAATTCGGCTGGAATATTTTCTTGTTTTGACGGCGTATAATCGGTCGGGCGTCATGTTGCGCGGTAGCGGGAAGCCCGGCGTTGTTGCTACGTATCTTTAATTTTTACTCTTTGCTACTTAAATTATATATAAGTAATATTTATTTAATGTATTTTGATGATTTTTATGACTCATGTGATATCAAAATATCTCATTTTTCAATAGTAGTAAAATTGCAAAATAAAACACTAATTCACCACAATATACCAAAACACTTTATTTTTGTACTAAACGCGTGTTTCGCTAACCATATTAGCATCATCAGAAGATGATTAAAATACATGATGACAAAAATAAAGTGTTTTGTGGTGAATTAGTGTTTTATCTTGCTGTTGTAACACCAACCCTCAACTGTAAAGTAGTAAAATTTTAAATTTATATTTTAAATTTACAATTATAGTAAGCAGTTGAAAAAAAACTTATTTCTAAACATTTCTTATAACTATTGCAGAATGACTCACTGTTTTCATTAAACTTTTTAGCAGGTTTTCTATTTGTGTATTTAATAATTTTATTTTATTTTTTTACAAAAATTGGTTAGCAATAGTAGCCTAAATTAATAAAAAAATGTTAATCTATAGTGTCATTTTAACAGAGTTATTTCCAGGTTGAAGTTAAACTTTTTCAAATAGAATGCTATACCGGGTGCGTCTCAAAAGTGGCTCAACCCCTATAACTCTTCGTTCAATAAATCAATAAAGAAAGCAACAGTTTGCAAATTGGGACTTTAGGCTTTCATATGTTCCCTTGTGTTCTTTTTTCTCCATTCTGATGAAAGCAATACACCGGAAAATTAAAAAAAATGGTTATTCCGATAATTCTTCCTTCTTCTTTAATAACTAAAAAATATTACTAAGTTAGCTGCATATACAATATTAGCCCATTATTGTAAGTTAATATGGTTTTTATATAACAATTATCATTATGTGGATACAATTTATTTCAATGTATTATAATTGCAGTTAGTTTTAAATAGAATATTTGTATTTTTAATGCATTATTTAACTTTTGAACATAAATCAACCTAATTTAAGAGTATTATTATTTTATTTAATTTAATTGAACCAGAGAATTTTGCTCTTCGTCATGTTATCTTAATAAACTGCACTCACACTCGCAGATAACGCGCTGTCAGTCAGAGATATTGATATTTTTATGAACTTGTCCCATACGTAATTTCACACACAGAAACTAGCGTAGAATAGACAATAACCAAAATTTTATGTCGACTCGATTGTTTTGATTATCCCTTGTAAATCAGCCGCCTATGTCATAAACTTAATTAATTAATGTATCTTGTTTATGGAAACAAGTATAGGATATATTTTTCGAAAGCTCATAACAAGACAAATAAAATTAAATTTTTTTAATGAAATAAGCGACAATATTAGTATCTGTACTTTTTGAAAATTTGTTACATCTTTAAAAATAATCTAAAATGTCTATATTCCATGGATATAGTGATAAATGAGGTTTAAATTATAAGAAAATGCATTTTCTACGAAAACTTGAAGAGATGGGTAAAAAATGGTATAATACAATTTGATAGACAATTACATTGTGCATCTGATTCACGTAAAATATATAGGGTGCTCCATTTAAATTCATTGCCGTTTAAAGCTAGTCATTATTTAATATAAATTTTTGGACACTCTGTATAAGGTAGTAAAATTTTTATTATTGCAACATAATATCTGATCAATAAATAATCTTCAGTAAATATTCAGTATTAAAAACTTTGGTACCATTGGAGAAATGAAGCCTTAATATTTTTACTGCAATTTCATAAAATTGAAAATATTTCAAAAACGGTAAGGTTTAAGCGTGATAAACCTTAATCAAATTTACCTTTATTTTAATCGTAGAATCTAAAAATAGAATAATATACAGAGAGTTCCATTTAAAAAATACAACTATAATATTTTTTACATATTTGGGACAATCTGTATCTTGTAAAAATATTTTTAAATTGTATCTCTAATAGTCCTTCAACGAACCCAAAACTTACAATTTGTAAAAATTTAATCGTTTAGCTACAATACTCCGTGTCGTATGTGGTGAACAACCCTGTATATTTTATATGATGTTTTATATGATTTTAAGTTTATTTTTCAATAAAATATCTAAAGTAAAAGACTGTTTATTTTTAAAGCTGTAACTGCAAGTCCTAAACGTCACAAGTTTATAAACTTATTATTTTTTAAATATACAAATAAGTACTATGTATTAATACAGGGTGAGTTTCCTACGATGTTCTCTATGGGTATCTCGGAAACTACTGGAGATAGAGAGTCGGTGAAATGGGGAAAGAATAAGTTTAGTGGGATCATAAATAATATGCGCCCTGCAGATTTTTCAAAAAGTTCATGGCTTACTAGATATTTCGAAAAGAACAAATTTTGGCTATTTTAAAAATTGTCCCTCATTCCATTATAATCCATTTTAGACTAAACGTTTTCAGATAAAAGTTGTAGATAATCACATCCTTAATGAGATTGTATCCTCCGTTTTTTTCTAAAGCTTGCCATTTTTGACATATGACACAAACATATGTTTTTTTAAATGGAAACCATAGTTGCCCATGACTTCATAAAAAGCGCCATTTTTTAAGCTTTTCAGCGATATAAGCTATAATATGTTTTTTTTTGAAAAATTACTGAGTTATAGCCAATTCTTATAATTTTTTAACAATTTTACTTAGTTAGTCATGGAAACAAGTTTAATCGTCTTTGCTCTCCGAAATGTGAAGCTGTCACATCCAAACTTTGTAAATTAAAATAAATAAAAATTGTAAATACGAATTTTTCAAATGAAGAAAAGCGTGTAGAATTATTGGTTTGACTTTTCTTGACCATACATTTTCGAGGATACGTTGACAGGTGAATGTTACGTTTTTTAGAGAACGGTTTTCAAGACATGTTATAAAAGTTAAATTTAGTTATAGCCAATTCTTATCTTTCTTGACTAATTTCACTTAGATTGCATGATACCCTTATTCTGTTATGATTTATCACTTATAAAAAGTCAGAAAATAGTATTAAACGGTTCTTTACAATTTACATTACACAAACTAAAACTTAAAAAATAATATCACTACACACTTTAAGTTATTTTAGAAATGTTCAAAAAATCCGCCTTTGTTTTGAGTTGCATCTTTTTAAAACTGAATTACTACCTATTTCACACAGAAGGACCGGTCGATTTAAACTTCTCTCGTACTGCCACTTCGAGTGCCTCTCTTAATTCATAAGCTTTTTTGTAAACCTTATTCTTAACCATACCGCATACAAAATCTAAAATGGATAATATTCGACACATTTAAATTGAACAGCGAAAGGAATGCGGGCCAATGCAAACCACTGGGCAATTACGGATAAATTCAACTGAAGCCATACCCCCCGTACCGATGCCGCGCTGTTCAACTTAAATGTTTCGCACTTTAGGTGAGGTGATCGAGGAGGCCCATGCAATTGGTCCATCTCTTCCTATTCTTGAGTTTGCATAATTATTATGATATAAATAAATTTTAACATTTATTTCATTAAGGGGGGGGGTCATAATGAAAGTCATGTTGGAACCACTCTATTGATGCGCGAGTATCTACACGCTTTTTTTCATTTGAAAAATTCATATTTACAATTTTTTTTCATTTTGATTTACAAAATTTGGATGTGACAGCTTCACATTTCTGAGAGCAACGGAGATTGAACTTGTTTCCATGGCTAACTAAGTGAAACTGTTTAAAAATGATAAGAATTGGCTATAACTCGGTAATTTTTCGAAAAAAAACATATTACAGCTTATATCGCTAAAAAGCTTAAAAAATGGCGCTTTTTATGAAGTCATGGCCAACTATGGTTTCCATTTAAAAAAAAGATATGTTTGTATCATATGTCAAAAATGACAGGCTTTAGAAGAAAACGGAGGACACAGTCTCATTAAGGATGTGATTATCTACAACTTTTATCTGAAAACTTTTTGTCTAAAATAGATTATAATGGAATTAGGGATAATTTTTAAAATAGCCAAAATTTGTTTTTTTTTTTTCGAAATATCTAGCAAGCCATGAACTCTGAAAATTTGGAAAAAATCTGAAAAAAATCTGAAAAGCGCATATTTATGACCCCACAAAACTACAATTCTTTCCCCATTAACCGACTCTAGCTCCAGTAGTTTCCGAGATACCCATAAAGAACATCGTAGGAAACTCACCCTGTATATTTAAAACAAAATAATATTATAAAATATGATTTACGAATATTTACGTTTTTTATATTTATTATATTATAACACTGTATATTTTTAAAGCTTCCATTTATATTTTCTTAGTGTAATTAAAAATCTTAAGTCTTAAAATAATTTTCTAAAATAAATTTATTTTAAATTCAATATAAACATCTAAAAAAACTATTTCATTAATTTTCTAATGATAATCTTAAGTAGAAAGATCTAAACTCTTTCGTTTAAGTAGGGTACGATGGTGCCGGATATAGCGGGCTTCTTATACTCTTAATATATATCAAACATATACAGCGGGCTTCTTATACTACCTTGATATGTCTGTTACGCGCTTACGCGCCCCCCTAGGTCACATACATGGGTACTAGAGGTGTATATTTTGATATATTTTAGATTTTAAGAAGCCCGACCAATTTTCGGCTATCGATAGAGATGACCTTCCTGATGCCTATATTAAATATATACACGCGGTTTTTACGAAGCCCGAAATCGGGCCTCCCTAAAACCAAATCGGGCTTCGTAATGATGGCGCGTGGTACGTTTCGGTCTTGATAAAGGCGGATTGCATGTATATATATATATATATATATATATATATATATATATATATATATATATATATATATATATATATATATATATATATATATATATATATATATATATATATATATATATATATATATATATATATATATATATATATATATATATATATATATATATCTATATATATCTTGTATTATACATATAACAGAGAAAAAAAAATTATCGGTACTGCACAGAGGATTAGGGAAGGTAAAATCTTCTAGAAATATTTCTAAACAATGAAACTGGATTGATTCACTCGATTGATCCTTACACGTGGCTTTCGATTAGATGATGTTGACGTTTATCCCGTTTGAGCTCTAATGAATTTTCTAACACCGACCGCTAATGGATTCGATTAGGCAGATAACAATCGAAAATATCTCATCCAATATGGCCTAGAACGCCTTCCATAATACAGTTAACGATATACAGGGTGTTACAGAACAAATGCGAAAAACTTCAGGGGGTGATTCCTTGTTCAAAATAAAGGGTAGTTTGCTTTATAAACGTTGGGTCAAAAGTCAACCATTAGGGAGATATCGCGGTACAAAGATGGCGGAAAAATATTTTTTTTTATCTTGAAAACGAAAAACGATAGACTAATGAAATTTTATGGAAGCATTACTGTTATGAAAACATACTTTCTGGTAATTTTCTCACTTTTTTAAAATGAGTGGAGGGGGTTGAAATAAACTACCCCTATCATTCTTGTTAACGAAATTTAAAAAAAAGCTTATCAAACACATGCAAAAAATTAATTTGGATAGTTTAGTTTGTTTAGAAACTTTTTTATCTCTTGTGTTTTTTTGATAAAACTCACCTATTTGAAATTAAAAAATAAAATGTAAAGCATTACCCATGTCAGGACAAAAGACATTTTTAGATAATGAATCTAGTGGGCTGCTCTAATTTTTTTAGGAAAAAATCTAGTCGGCCGCTGTCACTTTTTAGGAGATGTTTCTAATATTATTTTATTGACATTACTCTACTGCAATACGTTATTATCTAGATTCTTATTATTATCGTTATTATCACTAGATTCTTTATCTAAAAATGTTTTTTATGCTGACATGTAATGCTTTACATTTTATTTTTTAATTTCAAATCGGCGAGTTTTATCAAAAAAACACAAGAGATTAAAAAGTTTCTAAACAAACTATGCTATCCAAATAATTTTATTTTTGCATGTGTTTGATAAGATTTTTCTTTAAATTTCGTTAACAAGAATGATAGGGGTAGTGTATTTCAACCCCTTCCACTCATTTTAAAAAAGTGAAAAAATTACCAGAAAGTGTGTTTTCATAACAATAATGCTCCCATAACATTTCATTAGTCTATCTCTTTTCGTTTTCAAGATAAAAATAAAAACATTATTTATCCGCCATCTTTGTACCGCGATATCTCCCTAATGGTTGACTTTTGACCCAACGTTTATGAAGCAAACTACCCTTTATTTTGAACAAGGAAGTTCGTGAGCGAATGGTCCGGGGTTCAAATCTCACGCTGACCAACACTTTTTTATATTTTTTTTGCTTATAGCGTGATCTTATTGCATAGGTTTCACTCTTTTTTGTTGGATTGCTTTAGTTATTTGGCGGGTTGGTTAGGGTGGTTATTTGGAGGGTGTTAATTCATTGGTTAGTTGGTTATTTGGTGGGGTTGGTTGGTTTTTACTAATTTATATTAGTTTTTTAATTTTTTTTATCAGTGTCGAGGTTAGTTGCGTTGGTTAAGTTGGTTATTTGGTGGGGTGGATAGCTTTGGTTAGTCCTTATATAATTCCTATATTTCATAAAGCCGTCAAGTGCGTCACATCAACGACGACATACCTATTAACGGCATTTTAGTAAGCTACCGTTTAACGGCAGTTTAAGTAGAGCCATTTAAATTTCCCGCTGTTGATTCAGGTGGTAACTCTGCTGTAAAAAATTCCATCTTGCCACATTTATTTTTCTATTTTCTGGTATTGTCATTCTTTTTGACACTTTAGTTTTGTATTACGAGTTTTTGGTTTAAATTAATTATTGTGTTGTGATTGTTTAAGCTTAAAATTTTTTAATAGCAGACCTTGCAGTCGACCATTGTTCTTTTTTGAACCTCTTTTATTGGGAAAATGGTACAAGAACTTAATGGCCGTAAAAAACTCACAGCAACTTTATTAGAATATTTTGAACAGGAAAGTGGTAGTAATGGCGCTTTAAGTCCATTAGTGCTGTTAAGAAGGTGAGTTTTGTTGATGTAACTAATAACTGTTTATATACTTATAATTAATTTATTTTTGTTTTCTAAAATATTTTGATTAAAAGAAAATATGTAAAAGTGGGCAACGCTGTGCCGGCCAAGCTTAATCACGTGACTAAAAGTTTATTTGATATGAACTATAAAAATGGCTGTTGTGTCCACTAGTGGATAAAATATCTCTTTAAACGGTTCTTATAAGTTGAAAAAACTGTTATTGTTGTATGATTGTGTAGAAAAAAATAAATAACCCTGTTTAGAAACATATGGTGAAAGAAAGTTAAGATGTGCTAAGTCACTCTTCTCTAATCAACAATTTTATAACACAGTGAATACAAAAAAAAATAGAGGAAATGTCATCTGTTAAATGGGAGTACGCAGCACGTGCCTACAGTCGTGGCACCCATCTAACAATCGAATTTTCTATAGAGCTCATATTTACAATCATACTTGAGAGGTCTGTGAAATTTTCCATAGATCTATAAATGATATAAATAAATGTTGCGAAGGAAGAAAAATAAGTTATGCGGAGGGAAATTTTGAAGCAATTATCTAGAAAATTTGCAAAATTTCATATGTAAACTCGGAATCTACGTAAATTATAGGCACTGATATACAGGGTATTCCAAATCAAACCTTAAAAATAAGATTTATTTTTTATATCAACATAGATCCGATTCTGCTTTGTTTCGTAGCTATAAAAGCGTGATTAAAGCGTGATTAAACTCTTAATTTTTTTCGATTTAGTATAATTTTCTCCTAAGTGCTTTTAGTTATGCGAATGAAATTTTGAGGTTAAAAGTTACTATAAGTACTACATATTACAGCTGAAGAACAAGCAGGATTTAGAGCCGGAAGATCGAAGGAAGACTTATTTACAGTCACTCAAGTAATAAGTAAAAAGAGCAATATAAACCAAGAGCTTATCTTGTGTTCGTGGACCTGCAGAAGGCATACGACAGCGTTCCCCTTGTGAGACATTGGGAAGCTATGAAAAAAACCAATATAAATGTAGAGCTAATAAAAGCAGTGAAATCATTATATAAACAAACAAAAACTAGAATAAAAGTCGGCAAAAAGTTAACAACAGGATTTAATGGAACCAAAGGTCTGAAACAAGGGTGCTGTATTTCACCAACACTGTTCAAGATATATCTCGAACAAGTTCTCAAAGGTTGGAAGCAAAAATGTAGAAATAAGGGAGGACCCATAGGGGATAACATGCTCTACACACTTTGCTTCGCGGACGATTAGGTGATCATAGCACAAGATTACGATGACATAAATTATATGACACGTAAGCTTATAGAAAAATATCAGAAATGGGGACTCCAGATCAATACTAACAAAAAAGAATATATGTGTATCGGAGGAGAACAACAAGATCTAATGCTAGAAGAAGGGAAGAAAATTAAGTGCTGCACAAAACACAAATATTTGGGTATGCAAATCACAGATGATGGACTGTTGGATACAGCAATTAAAGAACGAAACCAACTTGGAAGGAATGCTATCACGGTATTGAATGGGATACTGTGGGACAGAAGCATAAACAACAAGAACAAAACTCTAATATACAATACCATCATAAAGTGTATAACCACGTACAGCTGTGAAGTCTGGCCAATTAAGAAAACAACAAAACGAATGCTGGAAGCTACAGAGATGGATTTTTGGAGAAGATCAGCAGGCAAATCAAGACTCGAGCGAATAACTAATAAACGCATAAGAGAAATTATGGAAGTTAAACATACGATAGTGAAGGACATAAAGAACAGTCAACTCATATGGTACGGGCATGTCCAAAGAATGGCAGAAATAAGAATCCCAAAGCAAGTTATAAACTGGAAACCTGCAGGAAGAAGAAAACCGGGTAGACCGAGAAGAAGTTGGCAGGAAGGGATTGACACGTTTATGGAGGAAAGATCTCTCGAAGACGGTGCATGGAGAGACAGACAGGCATGGAGAGATGGCATCGGAAGACGCAGAACGTTTTAAACCGATTAATATATATATACTACATATTTAAATCCTAAAGTGTCGACAGATTCACCAGAGATGTGCATATGGATTTTAACTGGAATATTTTCCTAAAAAATAATAATGTGCGCCACTGACATTTTTTTGTCTGTGTAGAAAAATTGTGTAGGCCAATATTGATACCACAGAACAGATACAAGTGTTGATACTAATAATTTGTAATAAAATTGTTGAATAGGTGCTTAAAGAGAAACAAAATAGAATAAACTGGTTTAGTTTTACATGAGATCTCACAACTTTTTACAGTGGAAGAATTGTTGTGCGAGACTTGGCATTTTTTACATTCTATGTTTTTGATGGGATCACTCTTCATAACATTTTTATTACAGAAAATTTGTATTTAAGCTTCATTCATAATTAGTGGCAAGTAGTGTAGAAGTTTGTTCCTTTAATTTCAATGTAAGCATTCAGAACGTCAAAATAAGAAATAACTGGTAGTAATTTAAAGAAGAAAGTTAACAAACTTTTAATTTTTTCCGCTAGCCATATTTCTAAATTTGCGTATGATGTCATCTTGACCTAAATATAACTTTTTCATTTTTTAGATTTCTCTTTCGAAATACCTAGGTTTTTTTCAAGAAATGAACCCACCACAAAGGTACACATATTATTTACAAACATTTTTAACATTATTTAAACATACTAACGATTTATACAGGGTGGTCCGAACTGTATTCCGGAAACTTTGGCAGCATATTCTGCAGATCAAAATAAGTAAAAAAGTTCGTATAAATGTATGTCCTAAAATGCTTAGTTTTGGATATACAGGGTGTACAAGTTTCATTTTTATTTCGATTTTTTCCAAATAATTTCTGAAGTAACATCAATATTGGGATGAAATTTGGTGCCTGGGAGTTTTTTGATATGAGAAATTCGATTTTGATATCAATATGACTCTTACTTGTAGAGGGCGCCACCTACATATTTTTAACTGGTTTGAAGAGTAATAACTTTTCGTCCGTACCTGTATAAAATTACCAAGTAAAAAAATATACATTTACGATGTTTTTAACGTAAAAAAGATCTCTTAATAAAAATCGCTACGAGTAATAGTTCTCGAGATATTTGAAATCGAAATTATCAATACCTGTCATCATTGACATAAATTAAACTTGTTGTCTAAATAGTTAATAGAGGGAAATCATAAATTTGAAATGTTTTTGTGCCAAACCATCATCAATCATCATTTTTTCGAAGAGAATTTTATCATTAATTTAAAAAAATAAAAATTTTCCAAATTTTTCTTTTCAGTCAAATAACTATCTACTCAACATGTTTATTTTTTGTCAATAATGACATGTATTGACTATTCCCATTCTAAATATCTCGAGAAGGGTTACTCGTAACGATTTTTACCAAGAGACATTTTTTACGTAAAGAAATACGAAAATTAATATTTTTTCACTCAGCAGTTCCATACAGGTACGGACAAAAAGTTATTACTCTTCAAAACAGTTAAAACACATGTAGGTGGCGCCCTCTGCAAATAGTAGTCATAATGACATCAAAATCATGTCAATAACACTAACAGACACCAATTTTCATCCAAATATTGACGTTAGTTCAGAAATTATTTGGAAAAAATTGAAATAAAAATGAAACTTCTACACCCTGTATCTCCGAAACTAAGCATTTTAGGACATACATTTATAAGAAGTTTTTTACTTCTTTTTATCTGCAGAATATGCTGCCGAGTTTCCGGAATACAATTCGGACCACCCTGTATATTTTTTTATTTTATATATTTATATTTTAATTTTACTAACAATTTATAGTTTTCCCACTTTCGTTATAACCCAAATTTCATTTTAAAAATGTTTAATTTTCACATATATTTTAATTTTTTAGACAGCTAACTTTTGATCCATAAGGATATTTCGAGATTTTCAATTTTTTCCTTTGGTTATAAGCATAAAGCTACCTAAAATTCGAAATTTGAAGTTTGTGCCCCCACTGCCGTGCCCCCAGGTACACATTAAACGATCTATACAATTTTGCTAACAAGAGAAAAAAGACAGTAGCAACAAGACAGTAGAAAAATATTCCAGTAGCAACCCTTATGCACGTCTTTGGTGAAGATGTCGACACTTTTTTAACATTAAGATATACTATGTCGCATTTATAAAATAACTCTCACCCTCAAAATTTCATTCGAATCACTAAACGCACTTAGAAGACAATATCAAACAATATTAACAAATCTAAAAAAAAATAATATAATAATAGCTCCCGTATATAGGATTTAACGCCTTGGGAGTAGCAAGGTACAGCTTGCCATACTAGAGCCGTTCGGTATACACGGAAGGTAATGTGGCAAGCATTACGCTTCAACCGCCTATTATTACCTCAGGATTGTGAATCCCAAGTACTTATTTAAGGCTGAGTCGATCTAGGTACGCAAACTATTTTTATTTTATTAAAAATAGTCAGCTGAAGAAATGCCGGTTGTGAGATTTGAACCCACAACCTTTGAATTGGTAGACGAGAGCTGTACCTCTACGCCACTGGGCCTCTAAAAAAAAATAACAAATTTAAAACCAAACAAAGTCACACAATAGATCTATAAGGTCGCGGTGATTCACTTCCCTCCTAAACATTCTACCAAACAAAGCAGAATTGGACCTATGGTGATACAAAAAATAAATCTTATTTTTATGAGAGGAATCTGCCTTCGAGAGAGAGCACATGTTTTTTGAAACATCCTGTATATTTTGACTGATAATATACCTAGTTAAAAACCAATTTTACAACAATTTTTTCGAAAAAGGAAAAACGAATCGATAAAGATAAGAAGAAATAAAAATGTTTATGTGCCGTCCACAAAACCAATTTAATCGCAACGCGTATCCTTAACATTTAAATCATAATAATGCGCTTTAAAGAACATACAAGACGAAAAAACTCTTGTTAATTGAATAACGGACGCATGCTAAAGGTTAATGGATTTCTTTCTTGTCCGAGTCAAAACAATTAATTAGTACAATATTAAAAAGCGTATGCTCCGTTGTTTCGTTTCCCTTTGGTCGGTCTGTGCGTTTTTAATACTCTCAACAAATCACCACTTTCTCGGTGAGCCTTTAAATTATCTTTAATTTATTTGCTTTAATTTCGGGTTTTAAGTATGTGGGGTAAGTGAACCGAACCTCAATTGAAGCACTGTCTGGTAAATCAGATAAATAAACATTTTCTTTTATCTAATTTCTCGTGTTGTCGATCCAAAATAATTTATACTACTGGGTTAGGACTGAAATTTTTTTACTTTCTTATTTTTTTATTTTTTTATTTATTTTATATACAGAGTGTCCCAGAAATAAGTGCAAGTACTTTAAGGAGTGGAAGATCTCGAAAAAGAAACATATTTTCTCTCTATCGTTTATCAAATAAGTCCAAAATAACGGAGTTATTTTACTTTGATAATTTCCAAAAAAATGATTTTTTGCTAAAATTTTGAGAACCACTGGATCTTTTCTGGATTTTCTTTCTTGTAAATTTAATCTAGGTGCCCGGTGGTGTAGAGGTACAGGCTCTCGTCTACCAATCTCAAGGTAGTGGGTTCGAATCCCACACCCGGCATTTCATCAGCCGACTATTCTTATTAAAATAAAAATAGTTTGGGTACCTAGGTCGACTCAGCCTTAAATGAGTACTTGGGATTCACAATCCTGAGGTATATATAGCCTATAGGCGGTTGAAGCGTAGTACTAGCCACATTACCTTCCTTGTATACCGAATGGCTCTAGTAGCAAGGTACAGCTTGTTACTCCTCGTTAAACGCTATACAGGTTATTTCAAAACAAATGCAAAAAACTTCAGGGGGTGATTCCTTGTCCAAAATAAAGGATAGTTTGCTTTATAAACGTTGGGTCAAAAGCCAACCATTGGGGAGATATGGCGGTACAAAATGGCGGAAAAATAATGTTTTTATTTTTTATCTTGAAAACGAAAAGAGATAGACTAATGAAATTTTATGGAAGCATTACTATTATGAAAACACACTTTCTGGTAATTTTTTCACTTTTTTTTAAATGAGTGGAAGGGTTTGAAATAAACTACCCCTATAATTCTTGTTAACGAAATTTAGAGAAAAATCTTATCAAACACATGTAAAAAAATTAATTTGGATAGCTTAGTTTGTTTAGAAACTTTTTTATCTCTTTTGTTTTTTTGATAAAACTCACCGATTTGAAATTAAAAAATAAAATGTAAAGCATTACATGTCAGGACAAAAAACATTTTTAGATAAAGAATCTAGTGGGCTGCTGTAATTTTTTTAGGAAAAAAATCTAGTCGGCCGCTGTCACTTTTTAGGATGTTTCTAATATTATTTTATTTGACATTACTCTACTGCAATACGTTATTATCTAGATTATTATTATTATCGTTATTATCACTAGATTCTTAATCTAAAAATGTTTTTTGTCCTGATATGTAATTCTTTACATTTTATTTTTTAATTTCAAATCAGTGAGTTTCATCAAAATATTAAAGAAATAAAAAGTTTCTAAATAAACTCAACTATCAAATTATTTTGCGTAATGTTTGATAAGATTTTCTTTAAGAAATTCGTTAAGAATGATAGGGGTAGTTTATTTCAACCCCTTACACTCATTTTAAAAAAGTGAAAAAATTACCAGAAAGTGTGTTTTCATAACAGTAATGCTTCCATAAAATTTCATTAGTCTATCTCTTTTCGTTTTCAAGATAAAAAATAAAAACAGTATTTTTCCGCCATCTTTGTACCGCGATATCTCCCTAATGGTTGACTTTTGACCCAAAGTTTATGAAGCAAACTACCCTTTATTTTGAACAAGGAAAGGAATCACCCCCTGAAGTTTTTCGCATTTGTTTCGAAACACCCTGCATACGGGAGCTATTATTATTATATTATTATAAATTTAATCTAATATCTATGTTGCCATATTATCAAGAAATTATGTTTTTTAACTAAAAATTAAAAAAAAATCAATATATTACGAATTTTCAAATTTTTTTTACGCGAAAAATGACATATTATATGTCAACTGTTGATATTTTCCCTTGTTGAATTTAAAGGCTTCGATTGGTTAACCGTTTCTAACCAATGGAAGTCTTTAAATTCAACCAATAAAATTAATATCGGACCATCGTATCAACGGATAACGGACGCATGAAAATCAAGCTTAACATACCAATAAATCTCGTTTTTTTATCTGAAAAAATAAAAAAGTTATAAGGGTGAGCAATTTTTGAGACGCACCCGGTATATGTGGTGTAATTCCACTGAAATGTGGTTTTTATTTTTTTTTTGAATTTATTTTTTTTCTCTTTTAACTTTGTAGTGTTCTGAAGATGCAAATAAATTTTAGACAAATTTAAAACAAAAGGACATCTGTTCAATTTATTTTTCGGTCCAAACACAATTACAAAAAAACTATCAATTTTTTTTTATTTATTAAAAACACTAATATTTTTCTTTTTTTATTGAGTAATTTTATACAGGTACGGACGAAAAGTTATTACTCTGCAAACCAGTTAAAAATATGTGGGTTGCGCCCTCTACAAGTAGCAGTCATATTGAGATCAAAAACAAATTTCTTATGTCAAAAAACTCCCAGACGCCAATTTTCATCTAAACATCGAGATTAGCTCAGAAATTATTTGGAAAAAAATCGAAATAAAAATGAAACTACTACACCCTGTATCTCCGAAACTAAGCATTTTAGGACAGACATTTATACGAACTTTTTTACTTATCTTTAAGTTTCCGAGATACAGTTCCGACCACTCTGTATAACTCTACGTAACCAACATTTAAAAATATAATTTACAAATTTAGAATAATTGAAAAATTAAATAAAAATATTATTATTAAACTATTATAACGAAGATTGTTATCGATTTCAGTAAATCCTGAATATTTCGTCTGTCACCGAACAATGGTGTCCCTTTTATCTTTGACGGCGATAAAAATACCAATCGGCGTGTCACCAGTCACCGCGGCTGTCGGTTGTGCACCACGCCAAAAGCTCTGACCCCCAAATTCTCAGTTCGGTTTTGTTAGCAGATGTTTTGGGATGCACATGCACACTCGGCCCATATCTCACCGAAGGTAGTACCAAGGTAGAGAGATATGCATATTGTCTACCAGGTGGATTACAATAATTGTAAAGGGAAAGGTTAAAAAAAGGTGTTTTTATAGAAAAATATATACAGTGTGTCCCCGGATTGTCTTTACAAGAGGTTAGAGTGGTTTGGAAATGTTTGCTTCTTCTAAAATGGTTAATCTGGTTTATACTTTTCCAAAATACCATACCGTTTGGGAGAGAATAAAAAAAACATGAAAATATAGTTGAAGTCATAAAAATTAAAAGGCGTTTCTACAGGGTCGCGCACCTCATTCGCCTCGGTTGATTATATACGAAAACGGAAAGATGTAAAAACAAAATATTGATAATGTGCATAATTTAAAATTATTTTGAAATGTACAGGGTGTGTCAGAATTAAGATCCATACTAAAGTTATATTTTTTTATGGAACACCCGGTATTTTATTGCATTTTTGGATTCTTGGGCATAAAATAAGGCATTTATTATAAGGGTTTAATATGTAACATCTTTGGTTTTTGATCTATTTAAAGATATTTAAATATGCATGGTATAATAAAAATGTTTGTCAACATCTTGTACATTACTTTTCAGAATTAAAATTCTTAAATGTATACAGGGGTACCAAAAATTGCTGGTTTATTTTAAATATTTATTTTACATAAAAACTTCGTTATTTCAAGTGCAACACCCTTTATTTTTTTAAATAAATCAAAGCAGATTTAAATGCTCTTTCAAACTATCTTAGGGTTTCCTATACCTATCTGGCTCAGCTTTTGAATAAAAAGCAATTTTTCAATAAAATTGTAATCAAGATGGCTGTTGTCGCCATGGCAATTTTCTAGTGACACTTAGTACCTATTTTCAAAATCCACTTTAGTTGTGTGGACCTTATTTACATTTATAACAGGCTATTTTTATTTAATTTACCTACAATAAGGTTAATAAGTAATTATTTATTATTTTATCAAGAAAAATGAAGGAGTATATGCTGGGAGAAGGAATGGATATGTTACTAGTGATCTTATATGGTCAAAGATATCCAAATAGGAATTTTCTTGACAAGCGTTCCTTTGAAAATTACTTTTTTTATTTCGTAGAGCTGATATGTATATGAGAAAAACCCATTAGGCAGAAACCTGTCGCTGGAAGTGAAGAAAATGAATTTGCCTTAATTGGTTCTTTTATAGAAAAATCTAATATGTAATTATTTTTATTTGCCATAAGTCATCGTAATATAAATCAAAGCTGCTCTCCTTACTTATTAAACTATGGTAGGTAAATTAAATAAAAGTAAACTGGTTATAAATTTAAATAAAGTCAATAAACTAATGTCGATTTTGAAAATAGCTACTAACTGTTACTAGCAAATTTCCATAGCGACACACCTGCCATCTTGATTGCCATTTTATTGAAAAATCGCCTTTTATTCAAAATCTGAGCCAGATAGATATAGGAAACCCTAATATAGTTTGAAAGAGCAATTAAATCTGCTTCGACTTATTTTAAAAAATAGTGTTGCACTTTAAATAACAAAGTTTTTATGTAAAATAAATATTTAAAATAGACCAGCAATTTTTGATAACCCTGTATACATTTAAGGAAGCAATACATTTTTTTAGTAAAGTTTATTTCTCTGGCTTCAAAGTCTGCACAAGAATTAACTTTGAAAAGTAATGTACAGGATGTTGACATTTTTTTTTATTATAGCATGCATATTTAAATATCTTTAAATATCTCAAAAACTAAAGTATTTAAACATATTAAACCCTTATAATATATGCCTTATTTTATGCCCAACAATCAAAAAATTAAATAAAATACCGGTTGTTCCATAAGAAAAAATATAACTTTGGTATGAATCTTAGTTCTGACACACCCTGTACATTTGAAAATAATTTTAAATTATGCACATTCTCTATCTACACATACCCATAAAAAATTTGTTTCTACATCTTTCCGTTTTCATTTAATCAACCGAGGCGAATGAGGTACGCCACCCTGTATAGAAATACTATTCTGAATTCATTCTTTGATAGATTGTTATTGATAGAATTTTAATTAACGTCATATTTTTGGCTGTTTTAAAATGTTAAAGAAGCTCAAAATTTATTTAGTTCAGTGCTACGGAAATAGTGATAATAGTTACCGGAAAATGTAATAGTTTAACATCAGCAAAAAATATGACGTTAATCAAAAGAATGAAATCGAAATGATATTACCATAGAAACGCCTTTTAATTTCTTAACTTTTAAAAATTCAACCATATTTTCATGATTTTTTTAAATTTTCTCTAAAACGGTATGGAGATTTGGAAAAGTATAAACGGGATTAGGCCATTTTAGAACAAGCAAAATTTTTTATGAAGAATGCATTGTTCTCAAAATGTCAACAATATAAAAAGGTTTTTCCTCTTGCAAAGACAATCCGGAGATATGTTGTATAATACTTACTTATTTACCAAATGAGTTTAGTGGGAATCTGCATTCACTGTTGTTTCTTACCTTCAATCTACTCAGATTTTCGTCTTGTTAAAAAGCCCGTGACAATCCGAAGATTGTTCTTAGTTAAATCAAGGAACCTGTTTAATTTTTCTCGGTCGTAAGTTCTTAAAACTTTCTTCGGGTGTCTTAGACCGTTGCGTTGGAGGATATTCTATGGATGGAGTCTTCCGAGTTCTCGAGTTCCGCTTTTAGTTGTTTTCCACTTGAAAAGCAGAACGGTTCTGGTCCAGTTAGTGGATCGTTCGTTCCTACTCTAGCTAGATCGTTTGCACTTTCATTATCTTCTGTCCCTTGATGGGTTGGCACTCAGAGTAGGAGGACTTTTCTTTGTCTACGCTCCTTCCTTAATCTTTTTTATTAAAAGCACTGTAGAATAAGCGACAAGAATTCTACTGATGCATTTTTTAAACTAAACGAGAAATCAAAAAAACAAAAATCCTGTTAACACATATTTCACTGATATGGTTGTTATAAAAGTGTCTTTTATGTGGTAAAAGCGGTATTTTAAACCCAAGTTCCAATCAAGTTACTTATAGACTAACCCTGGTAGACGGTATTGCACATACCCATGAACTTCTTACGTCTATATATTTCAGAAAAGGACACCGTTTCGCTCACGTTATTCTCCTCCGGTTACTACCTTCTTATGCATGAACATTCTCATGAAATTTTAAATATTATTGTTATCCGGATTCTGACCTGGATACAGCAGCCTTTTCAGTCCCATTTCTTTTTTCCTCGTTCTAAGAATCCACCTTGTTTTCGCACACGAAAATATTTCTCATTATTCTGAATTTATTTAATAATCCATTTTATAAGCTCTGTTTTCTAATTTTATGCTTTATATAATTAGAGAATATTTATATTTAGACGTATATACCCGTTTTGGTTACAAAGACCAGTGAAAGTAATTGTTAAAACCGTGGAAAAAATTTGGTCAAAGTTTATCTAGCCGATCTGGTGCAGGAAAGATCACGACCAGGTACATAATTAAAATAGCTGACCACTTCCTAAAATAGAAAATATCCATAACAAGGAGAGCTCTACTCTCTTTTAGAGATGGTTAGATTTTATTACAATCGATATTTGTTAACAAAGATACGCTTGACTCCATTGCGCTTTAAATATCGATACTGCGTTGTGGCTACAGCTTATCCCGTACCAGCTGGTCATATTTGCTTGTTTTTAAGTATCCACGTGTCCCCTGCAGAACACCAATCTCGATCGAGTTTATAAACGAACCTTCAAAGGAGCTGAGTGTACCCGGCTTGTTACATAACTTAAGACGTATGGTTTAGTAAATCCGAGATTCTGTACTATGCCTCTTTGTATAATATTTTTGTGTTATCCACCATCTACACTTTTCCTTTATTCTATAATGTTCTATATGGTTCATAGTTTTATAAATCATGATAAAAGCCGAAGCTGCGGATCCAGTTTACTGGAAGAATTTTCATTCAGGGGCTTGGAGCACCCTCAAAAAGATAATTCCACTCCTACAACTCCCAGTGGATGACATACCTAGAATTTACAACTTTGGGAAACACCTCACTGTAGTATTGAGCAATAAAAAGGATGGGAAGAGAGAAACGTTTGCTCAACATATAAAAGACCATACTATAGCGTGTTATACTGATGCTTCCAAAACCAAAGTAGGAACAGGGATAGGAGTATTTGACCCAAAAACTAAATACTCCAAACCAGTGGGTACCTACCTCAGTATCCTTCATGCAGAAATCTACGCTATTAAAAGATGCGTACAATTTATCTTAGATAGGAACAATCGAAGACGGGAAATTGCCATCTTATGAGATAGTCAAGAAGCACTATAAGCGATCAGCTCAGTAATGATCAATTCGAAGTTGGCAAAAGAATGCCTAGAGAAGCTGAACAAATTAAAATATATGAATAATATATTAAAATATATCAAACCAAACCAAACCAAACAAAAAATAAAATCCTCCTACTCTGGATGCCCGCTCACCAAAGAATAGATGGCAATGAAAAAGCAAACGATCTAGCTAAAAAAGGAGCGAACACTCCACTAACTGGACCAGAATCGTTCTGCTTTCCAAGCGGAAACCAGCTTAAAGCGGAACTGAAGAATCTGGAGGACTCCATCCGTAACCTGGAATGGAAATCCTTCTAGGTCTAAGATACTCGAAAAAGTTCTTTAGAACTTACGACCGAGAAACATAAAAGATTTTCCTTGATTTAAGTAAGAACAATCTTCGGATTGTTACGGGGTTTCTAACAGGACACTGTCTCCTCTACGAACACCTCAGTAGATTGAGGCTGAGAAACAACGGCGAATGCAGATTCTGTGGGGAAAATAGGGAAATACCAGAACACCTTATTACTGAGTGCGCCGAGACGACAACCGTTCATTATTCATCATTAGTGTCATAAACTTGAGCTGGAGCCGTCGCAGATACTGGCTTTTGTCAAAGCTCTGAGACTGTATGATGAGTTATAACCTGTCAAGAAAGGGGAGCACACAATAGATCTGTAAGGTCGCGGTGATTAACCCCCTTCCTCAACATTCTACATAAGCCAAAGTTGCTACTATCAGATCTTTGGCCAGTTTCATTATTTTTATGTTAATAGCACTTAATTTGACTCTCATCCATATACAAGTAGTTCTTTCAGGAGAATAAAATACGGGAATGGTCTGAGGGCGCACGTATGCGTCTCTATTTTGAGAACACACATGACTTGGCGTTCAAGTCTGTACGCGTCTTTAGACAACAAAGTATCGATACAAAACTTTATCGATATTGTCTCTTCTTCCTACAGGACCGTTGTGCTTTATTTTTCGACACGAACTCGTGCATATTTCTAGTTTGGTTAAACGCTCTCCACGGCCATTGGCAGTACCCGAAGTGCAAAATTTGTCCGCTGCACCGACAATCGTAGAATCATGATCTAATATTTATCGATGGTACTGTTCGAACACGCCCCGACGAACTTATTTATTAGCAAAACACGATTTCGGGTTTGATGGTACCACGGTACTAGATTTAGACGTTGTGCCACGGTAATTTGCCAAAGGAAATGTAAATAAGACTACTTAGATAACGTTTCGTTCTTTCATTGTGAAATTGAAAGTAAAAAAAGAACAGTAAATTACGGCTGGTTAGGTTAAGCAAATCGGTAATGTATATTATTATATAATTATGGCGTAAAAGGTACTTTTACTTTGAAATGTGCCTTTTCTTCAGATGGAGAATTAGGAATGTCAGAGAGTTGATAAAAATAGCTTCAAAGTTTAAAGAGACTCATGAAGGGAATTCTAGTTCCTTGGGAGGAACTAGTTCCTTAGTTCTAGTTCCTTCAGAGGAATAGTTCCTTGAACTAGATGTTTAGTTCACAATAGTTTCCGTGACAGTGACATCCCCGTTATTTGCTAATGGGTTTCATTGTCAGTCAAAACTATTCGCAGTATGATCTGTATAATTTTTATAATTTACGAACATATGGGTAAGTTATATTGCAGATAAAAAAAATTAAGAAACTCAAATCAGAGTTCAAAAAACTATATCACAAATTAACTAGAGCAAATAATACGAAAATTTTACGATTGCACTTTTCCTCACTTCAAGCTTTTTGTTTTTGTTTAAAAATTCCGAATATCTACTTCGTTCTATAAGATATTTCTTAATTTTAGGGACCTAAAGTGAAACATTCCCATAAAATATTCAAAGGACAAACTAAAAATCAAAAACAGTATCCACGACAATTTTCTGTGGGAATTACACCGGCTGTGGCAATGGACAAGGCCGAATCCATCGTCGTCGCCTTGTATTATATCTCGG
Organism: Sitophilus oryzae; assembly: GCF_002938485.1. Taxonomy (NCBI): domain Eukaryota; kingdom Metazoa; phylum Arthropoda; class Insecta; order Coleoptera; family Curculionidae; genus Sitophilus; species Sitophilus oryzae. Next base: position 3,195,092 of record NW_022146424.1, read on the forward strand.
ATCTGCCGACTGAAATAGATTCCCGTGTACTAGTTTTTTTAATAGTTCCTCAAGTTCCTCTCAGTCCTTTCGGTCCGGGACAGGTAACATACGGCTGGCACTCCCCACTCCTGCCTAGCATCGGGCTACGATCGCGCTGGCCGATCCGTCGCCGTCGCATATTATTATACAGTAAGTATGGCCTAAAATGCGTAGTTTTGGAGATACAGGGTGTAGAAGTTCCATTTTTATTTCGATTTTTTTCCAATTACTTTATGATGTAACGTCAATATTTGGATACAAATTGGTGTCTGGAAGTTTTTTGATATGAGAATTTGATTTTGATGTCAATTTGACCACTATTTGTAGGGGCGCCACCTACATGTGTTTAACTGTTTTAAAGTGTAATAACTTTCGTCCGTACCTGTATAAAACTACTGAGTTAATTAAAAATTACATTTACGACGTTTTTAACGTAAAAGGTCTCTTAGTAAACATCGCTACGAGTAATGGTTCTCGAGATATTTGGAACCGAAATTATCAATACGTGTCATTATTGACATAAATTAAACATGTTGACTAAATAGTTATTAGACAGATATCATAAATTTAACATGTTTTGTGCCAAAAGTTCAACAGAAACTGTTTTCTCATCATTTTTTGCAGAAAAAATCATGATTAATTTAAAATTTCCCAAATTTATTATTTCGGTCAAATAACTATCTACCCAACGTGTTTATTTTTTGTCAATAATGACATGTATTGACTATTTCCATTCTAAGTCTCTCGAATTGTTCGCAGCGATTTTTACTAAGAGATATTTTTTACGCAAAAAGTCACAGTAATGTATATTTCTTCACTCAGTAGTTTTGTACAGGTATGGACGATAAGTTATTACTCGTCAATACAGTTAGAACACATATAGTGGCGCCCCCTACTAGGGAGTCATATTGACATCAAAATTAAAATGTCAAAAGCACCCAGACACCAATTTTCATCCAAATATTGACTTTACTTCAGAAATTATTTGGAAAATCGAAATAAAAATGAAACTTCTACACCCTGTATCTCAAACTAATCATTTTAGAACATAAATTATACGAATTTTTTTACTTATTTTTAGCTGCAGAATATTCTGCGGAAGTTTCGGAATACAGTTCGGACCACCCTGTATATCGGTCAGTCTCGATCCCGGAATAGGTCCTGAGGAACTAGTTCTTTGAGAAACCGTGAACTAGTTCCTGTCATTACGGGGTCGGAATAGTTCATTGGAACTAGTTCGTTCACAAACTACACACCTCTAAAAGAGACGATATTGAAGTAAAAAAGTAAAATAAAAAGATATTTTTTAATCATATCTTTTTCTTACATAAACCTAGAAAAATCTTTGATTTTTCTCCTGTTCATAAGTCCTGAGAAACATCTTAGAGTGTCTTAGACTGTTGCAGGATTCCCAGTCCAGGTTACCGATGGAGTCTTCCAGGTTCTTCAGTCTGTTCTAAGTTGGTTTCCACTTTGGAAGTAGATCGGTTTTTGGTCAATGAGTGCAGTGTATGGAGTGTAGAGATGAGGAGAAATATCTCTTATGGGACTTTATTTGAAAAAGTGGTCACAAAAATGGGAAAAGAATAAAGATTTACCAAATGATCACATTGGCTCTAATGATGCATAAATCTAAAAAATGAGAAGTAACCATAGATAAGAAAATAAATGTAACATAACCAAACATTACCCAAAAAGCTTTGTTTTTATTTTTTAGCATATAAAACAATTATTTTATATATTAGAGACCCAGTCTATTGCTGCTGAATAAAAATCGATAATTTATTTCATGTGACATGAAAATCAAATTTGTATTTTTTTGAAACTCGCGCCTTCACGTCAAATATTTATCTCTTTTGAATTATTTCCTGTTTTAAAAATTTTCGGCGCATAGTTTAAATTTTAGGTTTTGTTACAGCAGCGCCATGCACGAAAAGATTTCTCCTTATCTCTACAGTCCATAGCTAGGTCATTTGCTTTTTCATTAGCTTGTATCCCTTGGTGGGCTGGCATCCAGTGTAGGAGGACTTATGCGTGTAAGATTCAGTGTAGGATTTTCTTTGCCTAATTTGTTCAGCTTCATTAGGCATTTTTTGATCAACATCGAATTGGTGGATATAACTGAGTTGATCGCTTTTAAAGCTGCTTCACTATCAGATAAGATGGCTAAGATAAGTTTCTTATAGTTCCTATCTAAGATAATAGCAAGTTGTACGTATCTTTCAATAGCATAGATTTCTGCCTGTAGGTTGCTGGGGTAGGTAGCCCATTGGTACGGAGCACTTAGTTTTCGCGGAAAAATATAATTAATATTTTCAAGAATATATTATTCCCGTTATCTAATTTAATAGAATACTAAATGCTTCTCATGTGTCCTTGTATATAATATTCCTTAACACTAGCAGCCATAGATTATCATTAGCGCAGTTTACATGGCACCTTCTACAACCGCTGTGACAATGCAGAACAAAACCGGTACTGGAGAATCGTCGAAAGTACTTTAAAGTCGTATCGACATATTTCTCGATACCTTAAAATATCCGGGACTTATTAGCGTATTTATTGGTACCTCGCGAACCAAGAACCGGTCCGTAACAATAGCCGGGCATATTTCCAATTGGCCACGCAGGCAACAGGTCCGGACGAGGCGGTGCGATGTTGTCAAGTTGGAGATTTAATATTGAAATGCGGGAAATTTTGATTGTGGCGAATAAGTGTCTCTACAGAGATCTACAGTAATCAATATCAATAATTTTGAACATTGAGTTAATTATTTAAGGTAAACGTGCATTCGTCAGTGAAATATATGTTTTTTAAAAAATTCCCTATCCGTGGTTGCTCTTTCCATCATATCAAAACAAAACGCCTGCCGCCGTATTTCGTCCCCATCTCGTAACTCTTGGTGCTTTTCGTATTTGAAGGAATAGTATTTATGTCGTTTCAAAATTCGATTTAACACACTACGCAATTTAAAAACGCTGTAGTGTGTATTTCATCCTCAAGTTCCCTTGTGCTGATCTTTCCATCGTTCTCTTCCACGCACAATAAAACTTCCAAGTCGGTATCATTTCCTGCATCTTCTCTTTGTTCCTTCCTTGCTTCACATCTGCAGTTATTTATTAGGGTACCTTTGGTCTCAAATCTCTGGATATTCCTTGCGATTGTAGATTTTCCAGGTATCGGTCTATTCGGATACAGAGCAGCAAACATGTCCGATTGACAGTTATCTTTTACCTTGACTGGTGCTCATAAGTAAATACAGGGCCAGAAGAAAGGAGAAATATTTAAAAAGAAATCGGCGATAACTCGTAAACGGGCTAATCAAAAATATCTAAAGTTATTCTTTTGAATGTGGGTTTTAGTGCTCTTCAATAAACCTAAATAGAATTATTCTCTAAAATAATTAGGGTAGCCAATAATTGACCCCATTAAAATTTACATGGGATTTCCTATGTCCCGCTCGACGATGCAACACCCGGTATAACATTTTTTGCAGTGATGTAGCGGCTGGGGTCATTTTGTCTCGGGCTATTTTGTGGGAACTAAGTATATTGTCTGCGGCTCTTTTTACGCGTTACAAGACTGCAGAACATTCGGCAACTGAATGTTTTGGCAACGTTGGTGCGAAAAATCAGTACCGGAGCAGAACGGCCGTGGTAGGGCACACAAAGTGTGACGCCGTCGAAACTTATCTTGTAATTACGACAACGTTCCAGGTAATTTTTCAACGTGACAAACCCCCAAATAAAAGAAATGCGTGCCGTGGCGGCGGTGTCGGCTATTGTAAGGCGCGCATCGCGCTGCGACCGCGGTACCTTAAATTTCGCACCTAGTGTAGGAATGAATCGATACCAGAATATATGAAATACTTTCGATATCGATATTTTTAAATCAAATGAGGAGCGATCTGAACTGATAAATCTATTTTATAGAGTTTTTATAGATATTGGCAAGAACATGTTGCCAATATATCCGTCCTTTACTTTAACCAAGATAATTATATTGTACGTGAAAGATACGGTAATACTCTAGATCTAATATATACTCTGTTTTTTTTTTCAGGTAAGATTTCGACAGACGATGACAGAAGAAAAGCAGATGAAGTCCCATACCAATCTATTTATTTTACTAAAAAAAGTTTCTAATAATTTTTAAGTTAACTATGGATGGGTTTAAATATAAATTCGTCATGCGTCGTCACTTGTTGTTTTTGTCCAGTTTTATTGGTTTATTTCAAAAATGACAGATCGTAATTCAATTTTATTGGTTTGACGGAACGATGAACGACAAACGGACGCCGATGCGTATGAACTCGCCTTTAGATTTTTGACGTTTGTCAAAGTCTTGCCAAATTATAGGTTATAATTTTGTGACAACTTTTGTCAAATACCCTGCGTTTTGGAAGATGATGCATTTTGATTCGTGTTATTACGCCCCTCAAATATACAATATTTTTTATTTTAAAAACGGTCAAGTTTCCGAAAAACAGCTTAAACACGTATATTTTATTTTGTTTTTTACATATTTTAATATTTTTTAAAAATGTATACAGGGTGTTTCGAAAAATCTAGTCATTGATTAATCACGATCCTGCTTAAAGCGCTTGACGTAAAAAGCTGATTTTTGGAAAACAGATTGCTGTTTGTTGATTGCAATTGATTGTTGTTGAAAACGAACCTTTAGGGTGTAGAGATTCGATAAGAAGGGATTTTTCGAAACTCGAATTCTAAGGGGGTGAAACTATCCCTCAAGTATTAAACTATTTTTTATTTAAAAACCGTTGAGTTTTCGGAAAAACTCTTAAGACATTATATTTTATTTTGTTGTTTACATATTTTAAGATTTTTTATAAATTTATACAGGGTGTTTCATAAAAAATATGACCACAAGTAATCACGATTCTGCTTAAACTGCTTAGCGTTTAAAGCTGATTTTGGGTAAACGGAATGACTGTGGGGTGTAGAGGTTCGATAAGGAGGGGTTTCTCGAATCTCAAATTCCAAGAGAATTGAAAACGCCCTCAAATATTACAATATTTGTTATTTAAAAACAGTTAGTCTTTCCAGGAAAACCTTGGACAAGCATAATTTATTTGTTTTTTACATATTTTGAAATTTTTAAAAATCATAGAAATTACCCAACAAAAAGTTGGGTAATTTCTTAAACACGATTCTGCTTAAACTGCTTGACGTAAAAAGCTTATTTTTGGCAAACGGATTCTTCGAAAGTCAAATTCCAACGAGATGAAACTACCCCTCAAATATTATAAGTTATATAATAATATCGCCATATTGTTTTTTCTCATGCTGAAATAAATGTAAGAAAATTTTATTCAGTTTGTATGTTAATGGAAATTCTTGTTTTGCTATCATCACCAATATAAATGATTAATTCGACGCGAACGAAGTCGCTGGTACACGCTAGTATTTAATATTTTGGTTGCCGATATTGGTAGTACCCCGATATTTCTTGTTATATTAGTTCCACGTGCGTTACGGTGTACTTGTGCTGGTTTTTTTCTGCAAAATAATTGTAAGTATATAAGCGTTAATTCTAACAGAAAAATGTACCATATAATAAGAATTATTACTCTCTATACATTCTTACAGTTACACTTTAAAGTTGTTTTAATATGTATATTTTGATTAGGTGCAGCAAAGAAAAGCGGGATTTGTCAAACAAAAAAAATACTGAGGAATCCATTCAGAGTTACATTAAGAGATGCACAGAACGCCTGAGTGCAAAAGAAAATAAGAAAAATTAATTATATTTGTACTTGTATATATTCATATTCATTTATATAGAGGTATGTATCCAATAAAAGTCTTTATATATACATTTGTGTGTTAAAAATGAAAAAGAAATTCTTTCTGAACCTCCCGAGTAGATTCAAATAGACGTACAGGGGATGTCCTTTCTGAACCTACTGAGGAAGTACATACCGGACGTACCGGGGATTGATGGTTTTGTAACAAAGGTTTTGCCCTGGGGCGCTATTCTGTACAATCGTCGGTATCGGTAAGTTACCGACAGCTATCGGTACGTATTTGTATATAGTAAACATGTGTTGATTGTTGTTGCCATAGTTACCCATCGGCCCTATGACAGATATCGCAAATTTGTACCGACGACTCTCGGTATCTCTGCCGTGAGGTTGACAAGGGCACGGTAGAGATACCGATTTTCGTCGGTACAAATTTGCGATATCTGCCCTAGGACCGATCGGTAACTATGACAACAACAATTAACACATTTTTACTATATACAAATACGTATTGAGAGCTGTCGGTAACTTACCGATACCGACGATTGTACAGAATAGCGCCCCGGTATGTCCTGGGGAAGTTCGAAGATGTAAAACGGACCTCCTCGGGACGTCCAAATGTTCTAAACATATATTCTCAGGACGTCCTGAGGATGTAAATGTGCTATCTGGGAAAATACAAAGGTTTCCAAAATAATTGAAAATAGTTAGCCATTCTGATTTTTTTTCGTTTGGTTGCTAATAAATTTAAGAAATTCCAATATTTATCAGCGTTTTTACGCTAAACAAAAAATATTGTTCTTTTTTTAATGATATTTAAATTAATTCAAGTAAAATAAAAGTGTGAAAACGAAAGATAAAATATTAAATATATCTATGAATGATTGATTGATCTTTTCAGACCACTTACTACATTTTTTCGTGATTGCTACAGAACAAACTACAAAAGCTCGTGCGAACAATCGACATGGCTCTCCAGCCGTGAAGAGTTTCGTACCTGAGGGTGCCCGAAACGTATAATTAGTTTACTCTTTCATGTGAGAATCGGCGGTATAGGGTTTGCCATAGTACAGAATCCGTGTGAGTTCAAACAGATAGGTGCTTACTTTACCTTTTACACAACGGAGAGGAAGCACCTGTTTCGGTCCATTTCGAGAGAACACCCGATATTTTTGTCAATATTCCCAGGGATTTACCACTTTTTTCGATCGGTTCTCAGGTTGTGGTACCGCACAGGTACATCCATGGGTTGTTTTTTTGAATAATGTTGAAATGTTCACACGGAGATGAAGAAATAGTACATAATATATTCATAACTATTTCTAATTATTATCAAAATACATCTAAAAAAAATCTAGTGTGCGCTAATAATCTAGTTCACGCGAATATGGAGTGTTATGTCATACATGATGTCACAAATTATATTTTACAATAGGCTTAATAAATTTTATATTATAAAAAATGTCTATATCTATGTGGCGGATTCATCTCTCCAAAAAAATCCTATATGGGTATTTCGCCACTGCAAGAAAATCTACAAAATAAAATAGTTATTTGCGTGTACAAAATAACTTAATAGCCGTAAAAAACTCATCGCAACTTTATTAGAATATTTTGAACGGAAACGAGGTAGTAACGGCTTTTTATGTCCCTTAAGTGCACTGAACCAAAAGTCGACATAAATATAATGAAAAAGTTCATTAATATAATGAATTAAATCATTAATTTTGAGCCGATGAACGATTTCATTGGCACAATGAAAAGTAATTGATTAACTCTATGAACTTTAAGTTTATTAAATCAATGAACAGTGTTCATTAATTTGAAGAACACATTCATTGGTACAATGAACAGATTTCATTAATATAATGTACCTAAATCCTTATATTAATGAACCGTATCATTAATACAATGAAATAATTTCATAACCTATTTATTACTGTTATACATTTAAAAGTCGACACTATTAGTAACTCAATCTTGTTATACCGTATATTGATATGAAATGTCATTGATAGTTATTTCCCAGTCAACTACCTAAAATAATTCTACTATAAAGAGATTTCCATTTGAACAAGCCCTTAGCTACAAAGGTAACAAAATTACCAATAGTGCCGACTTACTTACGAGCACAGTAAATTTCTCCATTTGGGCAATAAAAAACAAGTGCAATAAACTAATAATAATGTATTAAACTCGATATAGCATATACAAATTAAAAATTAAAAAAATCGAATCGACGAAGAGAATAGTAATGTTATTATTAATTTTAGGGTAAATTATAATAAGAAAATTAATTTACTAGTCGATATCCTGAGGAATTTCTATAAAAAGACCATTTCTTCATTATATTAGCTGTAACCTTAGACTTGATAACATCTAGACGAATTTGCAACAGGCTTTCCAAGTCGCCTCAAGTGGGTCCGATGTTAAATTGTCGAATTTGAGTGCTTGAAGGCAGGTCTCAACATCTACTTCCGGTTCTAAAGACGTATTTCAAAATAATTAAAATGCCAAATATTAAAAGAACATTTCAATTTACCATAATCAGTTCCATGCCTCGACTTGTTACTATGTTTTTCTTCTTTTTTGTTTTTATCTTCTGAAACATATTTGGAAACCGCTGTTTTAATGAATACCCACACCAGAGATCTCACACAGCGGAATTTGATTTGACAACACAACAAATTAACTACAATACGATAGGACTTTTATTTAAATATTTAAAATATTGAAGAGAACACTTACCGCTCTAATGAAACTAAAGCCTCATTGAATAACTCAAGCACACAGACGTTATTAAAGTGCTAAAGTAACCGATCAAGATGGCCGCCATTTAAGTCCTAATATTTTATTCCTGATATTAATAACCGCGTACATTAATATAATGTAGTGTGTTCCTTGTATTAGTAACATTGTTCATTGTCACAATGTACAACTCATTAATCAATGATTTAGTACATTAATATAATGAATATATGTTCATTAAAGTTTCAGCATTAAAACAAAGAACGCGTTCTTTATATTAATGAAAATCTTACATTAATTTAATAACCAGTTTTTCATTATATTGATGAAATTAGATTCATACTATTAATAAATCAGGCATCGATCTATGATTAACAAATCATTAATGTAACGAAAAAAATATTTGTCCCAATGAAAGAACAGTTAATAATCAATGTTCATTAATATTATGAACAATATTTTTTTCAGTGTTATGTTAAGGAGTTTTATTAATGTAAATAATAATTGTTTATATATTTATAATTGATTTATTTTTGTTTCCCAAAATATTTTGATTAAAAGAACCAATACCGAATCAGTGTCTGCCTCATTCAAGGAAACATTAGGTAATCATATACAGCAAAGTACCTACATTTCCTAGAGAAAACATATCATCTTGTATTATAGATATAACAGAGAAAAAATTATCGGTACTGCACAGAGGATTAGGAAGGTAAAATCTTCTAGAAATATTTCTAAACAATGAAACTGGATTGATTCACTCGATTGATCCTTACACGTGGCTTTCGATTAGATGATGTTGACGTTTATCCCGTTTGAGCTCTAATGAATTTTCTAACACCGACCGCTAATGGATTCGATTAGGCAGATAACAATCGAAAATACTGACAATATCTCATCCAACATGACCTAGAACGCCTTCCATAATACCAGTTAGCGATATACCATACGGCCGAAAAAAATATCAAATGAAAATCGATGATAATTTCTGTCAGGTCGACCATTATACACAAAAATTTAAATTAATAGGTATTTATTACGTATATTCCATACCAATTTAACTTTTAGTTACGCAATCGAGGGCGCGATTTTTAAATTCATTGTTGGCCAACCATGGACGTAGATATTCGGCGCCGGGCTAACTAAAAGAAATTTAAATTTCCCGCTGTGGATTCAGGTGGTAACTCTGCTGTAAAAAATGCCATCTTGCCATATTTATTTATCTATTTCCTGATATTGGGTGGTATTAATAAAAATTGAGTACATGCTTATAGTAGGTGCTCAACAAAACTCGGAGTATATGCTAAAAAAATGACCACTTTACTTATTTTTGGTATGAAAAAGTTTTCTATATCGAAATTGAGCAGCTACTTCGGCTTTTAAGTACCTGCTCCGAATCACAGTTGTCCGCGTATTTGTTTTTAAATAAAAAAGTAGTAAAATGGTTTGAATCTGTTGCTAAACGGATGCAAAGACTGCATCCGTATAGTGACTCATGCGATATAAATCCAACCTGTATCTCGTCCTCTATCCCTACCTTATCAGTTGTATCATTTGTTTTCATACAAGAGATGGGATTTTTTCTGTTTCCACTCGGGATTCTGTGGTGCAGTATAGGAAAACGTTGCTTCAGTTGGCCAAAACGCCTTTCTATTATAACACGTTCTCTAGTCAAACATCTGTTGTAGGAATTTTGCTCAGGAGTGACCACATCTCTGTATGGAGTCATAATCCATGGAGTAAGTCCATAACCAGAGTCTCCAAGGAGGAGTGCATTATGCGTATTTTGCTGCATAATGTTATAAACGCCGGAATTTCTCCATATACGCGAGTCATGAACAGACCCCGGCCAAATGCATTGACACTTGTAAACTCCTCTCGAGCATTGCACGTTGCCTGTACATTGAGACTACAAAATCCCTTTCGGTTAACATATTCGTCCCCATGTACGATTGGTTTAAGGACGGGGATATGCGTGCAATCGATGGCACCTATAGCAAAAGGGAAGTTGTATTTATCTTGCCATTTATCTTTTTCTCCCTGCAATTGTTCTGCAGTTGACGGAAACCTTTGACTTTCGTACTATAGCGTCACTTACTGTTGCAACTGTTAAAGATACTGTTGTTTGGTGTACTCCTATATCTTCAGCAACACCACTTTGCAATCCCGGGTCACCCACGTAACGAAGAAAAATTCTCATTTTTTTCAGTAGCCCTTAAAGCACCACTTCTATACTTTCAAATTCGTCTCTTAAGAAATGCTCAGCCAACCATTCTACGCTATTTCTGTTAAATCTATACAAAACCCGATAATCAACATCTCGACAGTCTCTTCGAAATTTATAACATTTTCGTGCACGAGCAATGGGCATAAATTCGGCCATCAATATAGTCTCTGTCTCTAATAGTTTCTGAAAAATAAAATTAATTTTTTTAAAAAGGTCCGATTAAATTTATATCTCCGAAACTAAAATTCCGAAAAAATTCGTAATATATCTACAAATTCATTTACCCACTAGTAGATATAAAAAGCATTTTTGGTAAACTCTGTCTCAAATAGTTTCTGAAAAATAAAATTATTTTTTTTAAATATGTCCGATTAAATGAATATCTCCGAAACTAAAGTTTCAAAAAAATTCGTAATATATCTAGAAATTCATTTACCCACTAGTAGTTATAAAAGGATTTTTGGTAAACTCTGTCCCTAATAGATTCTGAAAAATAAAATTAATTTTTTTTAAAAATGTCCGATTAAATGAATATCTCCGAAACTAAAGTTCCAAAAAAATTCGTAATATATCTAGAAATTCATTTACCCACTAGTAGTTATAAAAAACATTTTTGGTAAACTGCGTCAAATGCAGGAGTATTACTGATTCTGAACATCCCACAGAGGTACCGTAAAATAATGTGAATATCTGCTTCACTTTTTAGTATGTGCTCAATTTTATTCATTCCAAAATTAAAGTAGGTACTCGCTGAGTAGATACTTAAAATTGGAGCAGATGCTCTGTAATTTAGCATCTTCTTCATCATTTTATTCATACGAAATGAAGTACCTACTACAAAACTTTAAGCAAAAAGTACGAACTTAATTTTATTCATATCACCCATTGTCATTAGTTTTGACACTTTAGTTTTGTATTACGAGTTTTTGGTTTAAATTAATTATTGTGTTGTGATAGTTTAAGCTTAAACTTTTTTAATAGCAGACCTTGCAGTCGACCATTGTTCTTTTTTGAAACTCTTTTAGTGGGAAAATGGTACAAGAACTTAATAGCCGTAAAAAACTCACCGCAACTTTATTAGAATATTTTGAGGAAAGTGGTAGTAATGGCGCTTTTGTGGTAGTAAAGTCCTTTAGTGCTGTTAAGAAGGTGAGTTTTGTTGATGTAACTAATAACTGTTTATATACTTACAATTAATTTATTTTTGTTTTCTAAAATATTTTGATTAAAAGAAAATATGTAAAAGTGGGCAACGCTGTGCCGGTCAAGCTTAATCACGTGACTAAAAGTTTATTTGATATGAACTATAAAAATGGTTGTAGTGTCCACTACTGGATAAAATATCTCTTTAAACGGTTCTTATAAGTGGAAAAAACTGTTATTGTTGTATGATTGTGAATAAAAAAAATAAATAACCCTGTTTAGAAACATATGGCGAAAGAAAGTTAAGATGTGCTAAGTCACTCTTCTCTAATCAACAATTTTATAACATAGTGAATACCTAAAAAATAGAGGAAATGTCATCTGTTAAATGGGAGTACTCAACACGTGCCTACGGTCGTGGCACCGATTCAACAATCGAATTCTCTATAGGGCTCATATTTACAATCATACTTGAGAGGTCTGTGAAACAAAGCAGAATCGGATCTATGTTGATACAAAAAATAAATCTTATTTTGTGTATCACTCACATGATTTTTGAAACACCCTGAATCGATAAAGATAAGAAGAAATAAAAATGTTTATGTGCCGTCCACAAAACCAATTTAATCGCAACACGTATCCTTAACATTTAAATCATAATAATGCGCTTTAAAGAACATACGAGACGAAAAAACTGTTGTTAATTGAATAACGGACGCATGCTAAAGGTTAATGGATTTCTTTCTTGTCCGAGTCAAAACAATTAATTAGTACAATATTAAAAAGCGTATGCTCCGTTGTTTCGTTTCCCTTTGGTCGGTCTGTGCGTTTTTAATACTCTCAACAAATCACCACTTTCTCAGTGAGCCTTTAAATTATCTTTTAATTTATTTGCTTTAATTTCTGGGTTTTAAGTATGTGGGGTAAGTGAACCGAACCTCAATTGAAGCACTGTCTGGTAAATCAGATAAATAAACATTTACTTTTATCTAATTTCTCGTGTTGTCGATCCAAAATAATTTATATTACTGGGTTAGAACTGAAATTTTTTTACTTTCTTATTTTTTTATTTTTTTATTTATTTTATATACAGAGTGTCCCAGAAATAAGTGCAAGTATTTTAAGGGGTGGAAGATCTCGATAAAAGAAACATTAAAAAGATAAAGAATCTAGTGGGCTGCTGTAATTTTTTTTAGGAAAAAATCTAGTCGGCCGCTGTCACTTTTTAGGATGTTTCTAATATTATTTTATTTGACATTACTCTACTGCAATACGTTATTATCTAGATTATTATTATTATTATCGTTATTATCACTAGATTCTTAATCTAAAAATGTTTTTTGTGCTGACATGTAATGCTTTACATTTTATTTTTAATTTCAAATCAGTGAGTTTTATCAAAAAAACAAAAGAGATAAAAAAAGTTTCTAAACAAACTAAGCTATCTAAATTAATTTTTTTGCATGTGTTTGATAAGATTTTTCTTTAAATTTCGTTAACAAGAATGATAGGAGTAGTTTATTTCAACCCCTTCCACTCATTTTAAAAAAGTGAAAAAATTACCAGAAGGTGTGTTTTCATAACAGTAATGCTTCCATAAAATTTCATTAGTCTATCTCTTTTCGTTTTCAAGATAAAAAATAAAAACAGTATTTTTCCGCCATCTTTGTACCGCGATATCTCCCTAATGGTTGACTTTTGACCCAACGTTTATGAAGCAAACTACTCTTTATTTTGAACAAGGAATCACCCCCTGAAGTTTTTCGCATTTGTTTTGAAACACCCTGTATACGGGAGCTATTATTATTATATTATTCTAAATTTAATGTAATATCTATGTTGCCATATTATCAAGAAATTATGTTTTTTAACTAAAAATTCAAAAAAAATCAAAATATTACGAATTTTCAATTTTTTTTACGCGAAAAAAACATCATAGGCGTTTTTCTGGGGTTGAATTATACTACCAGTTAAAATACTTGCACTTATTTCTGGGACACCCTGTATATATTTTTTTGTGATTATGATATTTTTGTATATGGATTTTTTTAAATGTACGTGTGTTATGTGTGTTAAATAAAAAAAAGATATTCACTCCTCTCTATACCATTCATTCATAAAAATGACAAAGAAAGTCCAGATTTAAATGTAAGTAACAATTAACAATATACATATATTTTATTTAATTGTTAACGTTAGGGTAGTTTTACCAACTGTATACCGGGTGCGTCTTAAAAGTGGCTCACTTCTATATCTTTTTTATTTTTTCAGATAAAAAAACGAAATTTGGTAGGTATCTTAGTATATCCAATTATTCTTTTCGGCCGCTTCTTGTTTCACTGGAAATGACTTCAACTTTTAACAATGATTTTCAAGACAGAGACCCTCGGTATTTTTTTACTTAATTCGATAGAAAATAATCCTCTCTTTGAATAAGAATCCTCTGAATATAATGACATATCATATGTCAACTGTTGATATTTTCCCTTGTTGAATTTAAAGGCTTCGATTGGTTAACCGTTTCTAACCAATGGAAGTCTTTAAATTCATCCAATAAAATTAATATCGGACTATCGTATCAACGGATAACGGACACATGAAAATCAAGCTTAACATACCAATAAATCTCGTTTTTTTATCTGAAAAAATAAAAATGTTATAAGGGTGAGCAATTTTTGAGACGCACCCGGTATATGTGGAATTCCACTGAAATGTGGTTTTTATTTTTTTCTTGAATTTATTTTTTTTCTCTTTTAACTTTGTAGTGTTCTGAAGATGCAAATAAATTTTAGACAAATTTAAAACAAAAGGATATCTGTTCAATTTATTTTTCGTTTCAATCACAATTACAAAAAAACTATCAATATCTTTTATTTATTAAAAACACTAATATTTTTCTTTTTTTATTGAGTAGTTTTATACAGGTACGGACGAAAAGTTATTACTCTGCAAACGAGTTAAAAATATGTGGGTTGCGCCTTCTACAAGTAGCAGTCATATTGAGATCAAAAACAAATTTCTTATGTCAAAAAACTCCCAGACACCAATTTTCATCTAAACATCGAGATTAGTTCAGAAATTATTTGGAAAAAAATCGAAATAAAAATGAAACTACTACACCCTGTATCTCCGAAATTAAGCATTTTAGGACATACATTTATACGAACTTTTTACTTATTTTTAAGTTTCCGTGATACAGTTCCGACCACTCTGTTTAACTCTACGTAACCAACATTTAAAAATATAATTTACAAATTTAGAATAATTGAAAAATTAAATAAAAATATTATTATTAAACTATTACTCAATAACGAAGATTATTATCGATTTCAGTAAATCCTGAATATTTCGTCTGTCACCGAACAATGGTGTCCCTTTTATCTTTGACGGCGATAAAAATACCAATCGGCGTGTCACCAGTCACCGCGGCTGTCGATTGTGCACCACGCCAAAAGCTCTGACCCCCAAATTCTCTGTTCGGTTCCGTTAGCAGATGTTTTGGGATGCACATGCACACTCGGCCCATATCTCACCGAAGGTAGTACCAAGGTAGAGAGATATGCATATTGTCTACCAGGTGGATTACAATAATTGTAAAGGGAAAGATTAAAAAAAGGTGTTTTTATAGAAAAATATATACAGTGTGTCCCGGATTGTCTTTACAAGAGGTTAGAGAGGTTTGGAAATGTTTGCTTCTTCTAAAATGGTTAATCTGGTTTATACTTTTCCAAAATTCCATACCGTTTGGGAGAGAATAAAAAAAACATGAAAATATAGTTGAAGTCCTAAAAATTAAAAGGCGTTTCTACAGGGTCGCGCACCTCATTCGCCTCGGTTGATTATATACGAAAACGGAAAGATGTAAAAACAAAATATTTTATGAGTATATGTGGGAAGACAATGTGCATAATTTAAAATTATTTTGAAATGTACAGGGTGTTTCAGAACTAAGATCCATACCAAAGTTATATTTTTTTATGGAACACCCGGTATTTTATTGCATTTTTGGATTCTTGGGCATAAAATAAGGCATTTATTATAAAGGTTTAATATGTAACATCTTTGGTTTTTGATCTATTTAAAGATATTTAAATATGCATGCTATAATAAAAATGTTTGTCAACATCTTGTATATTACTTTTCAGAATTAAAATTCTTAAATGTATACAGGGGTACCAAAAATTGTTGGTTTATTTTAAATATTTATTTTACATAAAAACTGCGTTATTTCAAGCGCAACACCCTCTATTTTTTTAAATAAATTGAAGCAGATTTAAATGCTCTTTCAAACTATATTAGGGTTTCCTATACCTATCTGGCTCAGATTTTGAATAAAAAGCAAGTTTTTAATAAAATTGTAATAAAGATGGCTGTTGTCGCCATGGCAATTTTCTAGTGACACTTAGTACCTATTTTCAAAATCCACTTTAGTTTATGGACCTTATTTATATTTATAACAGGCTATTTTTATTTAATTTACCTACAATAAGGTTAATAAGTAATTATTTATTATTTTATCAAGAAAAATGAAGGAGTATCTGCTGGGAGAAGGAATGGATATGTTACTAGTGATCTTATATGGTCAAAGATATCCAAATAGGAATTTTCTTGACAAGCGTTCCTTTGAAAAATTACTTTTTTTATTTCGTAGAGCTGATATGTATATGAGAAAAACCCATTAGGCAGAAACCTATCGTTGGAAGTGAAGAAAATGAATTTGCCTTAATTGGTTCTTTTATAGAAAAATCCAATATGTAATTATTTTTATTTGCCATAAGTCATCGTAATATAAATCAAAGCTACTACTCCTTACTTATCAAACTACGGTAGTTAAATTAAATAAAAGTAAACTGGTTATAAATTTAAATAAAGTCAATAAACTAATGTCGATTTTGAAAATAGCTACTAACTGTTACTAGCAAATTTCCATAGCGACACATCTTGATTGCCATTTTATTGAAAAATCGCCTTTTATTCAAAATCTGAGCCAGATAGATATAGGAAACCCTAATATAGTTTGAAAGAGCAATTAAATCTGCTTCGACTTATTTTAAAAAATAGTGTTGCATTTAAAATAACAAAGTTTTTATGTAAAATAAATATTTAAAATAGACCAGCAATTTTTGATACCCCTGTATACATTTAAGGAAGCAATACATTTTTTTAGTAAAGTTTATTTCTCTGGCTTTAAAGTCTGCACAAGAATTAACTTTGAAAAGTAATGTACAGGATGTTGACATTTTTTTTTATTATAGCATGCATATTTAAATATCTTTAAATATCTCAAAAACTAAAGTATTTAAACATATTAAACCCTTATAATATATGCCTTATTTTATGCCCAACAATCAAAAAATTAAATAAAATACCGGTTGTTCCATAAGAAAAAATATAAGTTTGGTATGAATCTTAGTTCTGACACACCCTGTACATTTGAAAATAATTTTAAATTATGCACATTCTCTATCTACACATACCCATAAAAAATTTGTTTCTACATCTTTCCGTTTTCATTTAATCAACCGAGGCGAATGAGGTACGCCACCCTGTATAGAAATACTATTCTGAATTCATTCTTTGATAGATTGTTATTGATAGAATTTTAATTAACGTCATATTTTTGGCTGTTTTAAAATGTTAAAGAAGCACAAAATTTATTTAGTTCAGTGCTACGGAAATAGTGATAATAGTTACCGGAAAATGTAATAGTTTAACATCAGCAAAAAATATGACGTTAATCAAAAGAATGAAATCGAAATGATATTACCATAGAAATGCCTTTTAATTTTTAGGACTTCTAAAAATTCAACCATATTTTCATGATTTTTTAAAATTTCTCTAAAACGGTATGGAGATTTGGAAAAGTATAAACGGGATTAGGCCATTTTAGAACAAGCAAAATTTTTATGAAGAATGCATTGTTCTCAAAATGTCAACAATATAAAAGGTTTTCCTCTTGCAAAGACAATCCGGGGATATGTTGTATAATACTTACTTATTTACCAAATGAGTTTAGTGGGAATCTGCATTCACTGTTGTTTCTTAGCTTCAATCTACTCAGATTTTCGTCTTGTTAAAAAGCCCGTGACAATCCGAAGATTGTTCTTACTTAAATCAAGGAACCTGTTTAATTTTTCTCGGTCGTAAGTTCTTAAAACTTTCTTCGGGTGTCTTAGACCGTTGCGTTGGAGGATATTCCAGGCTAAGGATGGAGTCTTCCCAGTTCTCGAGGGCCGCTTTTAGTTGTTTTCCACTTGAAAAGCAGAACGGTTCTGGTCCAGTTAGTGGATCGTTCGCTCCTTCTCTAGCTAGATCGTTTGCATTTTCATTATCTTCTGTCCCTTGATGGGTTGGCACTCAGAGTAGGAGGACTTTTCTTTGTCTACGCTCCTTCCTTAATCTTTTTTATTAAAAGCACAGTAGAATAAGCGACAAGAATTCTACTGATGCATTTTTTAAACTAAACGGGAAATCAAAAAAACAAAAATCCTGTTAACACGTATTTCACTGATATGGTTGTTATAAAAGTGTCTTTTATGTTGTAAAAGCGGTATTTTAAACCCATGTTCCAATCAAGTTACTTATAGACTAACCCTGGTAGACGGTATTGCAAATACCCATGAACTTCTTACGTCTATATATTTCAGAAAAGGACATCGTTTCGCTCACGTTATTCTCCTCCGGTTACTACCTTCTTATGCATGAACATTCTCATGAAATTTTAAATATTATTGTTATCCGGATTCTGACCTGGATACAGCAGCCTTTTCCGTCCCATTTCTTTTTTCCTCGTTCTAAGAATCCACCTTGTTTTCGCACACGAAAATATTTCTCATTATTCTGAATTTATTTAATAATCCATTTTATAAGCTCTGGTTTTCTAATTTTATGCTTTATATAATTAGAGAATATTTATATTTAGACGTATATACCCGTTTTGGTTACAAAGACCAGTGAAAGTAATTGTTAAAACCGTGGAAAAAATTTGGTCAAAGTTTATCTAGCCGATCTGGTGCAGGAAAGATCACGACCAGGTACATAATTAAAATAGCTGACCACTTCCTAAAATAGAAAATATCCATAACAAGGAGAGCTCTACTCTCTTTTAGAGATGGTTAGATTTTATTACAATCGATATTTGTTAACAAAGATACGCTTGACTCCATTGCGCTTTAAATCGATACTGCGTTGTGGCTACAGCTTATCCTGTACCAGCTGGTCATATTTGCTTGTTTTTAAGTATCCACGTGTCCCCTGCAGAACACCAATCTCGATCGAGTTTATAAACGAACCTTCAAAGGAGCTGAGTGTACCCGGCTTGTTACATAACTTAAGACGTATGGTTTAGTAAATCCGAGATTCTGTACTATGCCGCTTTGTATAATATTTTTGTGTTATCCACCATCTACACTTTTCCTTTTTTCTATAATGTTCTATATGGTTCATAGTTTTATAAATCATGATAAAAGCCGAAGCTGCGGATTCAGTTTACTGGAAGAATTTTCATTCAGGGGCTTGGAACACCCTCAAAAAGATAATTCCACTCCTACAACTCCCAGTGGATGACATACCAAGAATTTACAACTTTGAGAAACACCTCACTGTAGTATTGAGCAATAAAAAAGATGGGAAGAGAGAAACGTTTCCTCAACATATAAAAGACCATACTATAGCGTGTTATACTGATGCTTCCAAAACCAAAGCAGGAACAGGGATAGGAGTATTTGAGCCAAAAACTAAATACTCCAAACCAGTGGGTACCTACCTCAGTATCCTTCATGCAGAAATCTACGCTATTAAAAGATGCGTACAATTTATCTTAGACAGGAACAATCGAAAACGGGAAATTGCCATCTTACCAGATAGTCAAGAAGCACTATAAGCGATCAGCTCAGTAATCATCAATTCGAAGTTGGCAAAAGAATGCCTAGAGAAGCTGAACAAATTAGGGAAAGAAAATAAAATCCTCCTACTCTGGGTGCCCGCTCACCAAAGAATAGAAGGCAATGAAAAAGCAAACGATCTAGCTAAAAAAGGAGCGAACACTCCACTAACTGGACCAGAATCGTTCTGCTTTCCAAGCGGAAACCAGCTTAAACTGAAGAATCTGGAGGACTCCATCCGTAACCTGGAATGAGAATCCTTCAAAGGTCTAAGATACTCGAAAAAGTTCTTCAGAACTTACGACCGAGAAACATCAAAGATTTTCCTTGATTTAAGTAAGAACAATCTTCGGATTGTTACGGGGTTTCTAACAGGACACTGTCTCCTCTACGAACACCTCAGTAGATTGAGGCTGAGAAACAACGGCGAATGCAGATTCTGTGAGGAAAATGGGGAAATACCAGAACACCTTATCACTGAGTGCGCCGAGACGACAACCGTTCATCATTAGTGCCATAAACTTGAGCTGGAGCCGTTGCAGATGCTGGCTTTTGTCAAAGCCCTGAGACTGTATGATGAGTTATAACCTGTTATAACTCAAGAAAGGGGAGCACACAATAGATCTGTAAGGTCGCGGTGATTAACCCCCTTTCTCAACATTCTACATAAGCCAAAGTTGCTACTATCAGATCTTTGGCCAGTTTCATTATTTTTATGTTAATAGCGCTTAATTTGACTCTCATCCATATACAAGTAGTTCTTTCAGGAGAATAAAATACGGGAATGGTCTGAGGGCGCACGCATGCGTCTCTATTTTGAGAACACACATGACTTGGCGTTCAAGTCTGTACGCGTCTTTAGACAACAAAGTATCGATACAAAACTTTATCGATATTGTCTCTTCTTCCTACAGGACCGTTGTGCTTTATTTTTCGACACGAACTCGTGCATATTTCTAGTTTGGTTAAACGCTCTCCACGGCCATTGGCAGTACCCGAAGCGCAAAATTTGTCCGCTGCACCGACAATCGTAGAATCATGATCTAATATTTATCGATGGTACTGTTCGAACACGCCCCGACGAACTTATTTATTAGCAAAACACGATTTCGGGTTTGACAGCTGACACAACGAAAATGGCAGAAAATAGAGTCGGTTGACAGCTCATCGGCCCCAGTCGGCGCGTTATTCAAATAAATGTTATTCATTGGTCCGAGCGCTTGGAATCCTGGAGTGGGAAACTGGCAGGATGCGCAGTGGTCTTTGCTACATCTTTAACTTCATAAATCTATGATTATTATATAATTATGGAGTAAAAGGTACTTTTACTTTGAAATGTACCTTTTCTTCAGATGGAGGATTAGGAATGTCAGAGAGTTGAAATAAAAATGGCTTCAAAGTTTAAAGAGACTAGAGGTGGGAATCCTAGTTCCTTGGGAGGAACTAGTTTTTAGGTCTAGTTCCTTCAGAGGAATAGTTCCTTGAACTAGATCTTTAGTTCACAATAGTTTTCGACTAACAATGACATCCCCGTTGCTTGCTAATGGGTTCCGTTGTCAGTCAAAACTATTCGCAGTATGATCTGTATAATTTTTATAATTCACGAAATATAACGTAACGTGTAATTGCATATGTTAAAAACATATAGGTAAGTTTTATTGCAGATAAAAAAAATTGAAAAAGAAACTCAAATCAGAGTTAAAAAACTATATCACAAATTAATTGGAGCAAATAATACGAAAATTTTACGATTGCACTTTTCCTCACTTCAAGCTTTTTGTTTTTGTCTAAAAATTCCGAATATCTACTTCGTTCTATAAGATATTTCTTAATTTTAGGGACCTAAAGTGAAACATTAAAATATTAAAGGACAATAAAACATTAAAATATTAAAAGACCTATAAAATATTCAAAGGACAAACTAAAAATCAAAAACAGTATCCACGACAATTTTCTGTGGGAATTACACCGGCTGTGGCAATGGACAAGGCCGAATCCATCGTCGTCGCCTTGTATTATATCTCGGATCTGCCGACTGAAATAGATTCCCGTGTACTAGTCTTTTTAATAGTTCCTCTAGTTCCTCTCAGTCCTTTCGGTCCGGGACAGGTAACATACGGCTGGCACTCCCCACTCCTGCCTAGCATCGGGCTACGATCGCGCTGGCCGATCCGTCGCCGTCGCATATTATTATACAGTAAGTATGGCCTAAAATGCGTAGTTTTGGAGATACAGGGTGTAGGAGTTCCATTTTTATTTCGATTTTTTCCAATTACTTTATGATGTAACGTCAATATTTGGATACAAATTGGTGTCTGGAAGTTTTTTGATATGAGGAATTTGATTTTGATGTCAATTTGACCACTATTTGTAGGGGGCGCCACCTACATGTGTTTTAACTGTTTTAAAGTGTAATAACTTTTCGTCCGTACCTGTATAAAACTACTGAGTTAATTAAAAAATTACATTTACGACGTTTTTAACGTAAAAAGGTCTCTTAGTAAACATCGCTACGAGTAATGGTTCTCGAGATATTTGGAACCGAAATTATCAATACGTGTCATTATTGACATAAATTAAACATGTTGACTAAATAGTTATTAGACAGATATCATAAATTTAACATGTTTTGTGCCAAAAGTTCAACAGAAACTGTTTTCTCATCATTTTTTTGCAGAAAAAATCATGATTAATTTAAAATTTCCCAAATTTATTATTTCGGTCAAATAACTATCTACCCAACGTGTTTATTTTTTGTCAATAATGACATGTATTGACTATTTCCATTCTAAGTCTCTCGAATTGTTCGCAGCGATTTTTACTAAGAGATATTTTTTACGCAAAAAGTCACAGTAATGTATATTTCTTCACTCAGTAGTTTTGTACAGGTATGGACGATAAGTTATTACTCGTCAATACAGTTAGAACACATATAGGTGGCGCCCCCTACTAGGAGTCATATTGACATCAAAATTAAATTTCTCATGTCAAAAAACACCCAGACACCAATTTTCATCCAAATATTGACTTTACTTCAGAAATTATTTGGAAAAAATCGAAATAAAAATGAAACTTCTACACCCTGTATCTCCGAAACTAATCATTTTAGAACATAAATTTATACGAATTTTTTTACTTATTTTTAGCTGCAGAATATTCTGCGGAAGTTTCCGGAATACAGTTCGGACCACCCTGTATATCGGTCACAGTCTCGATCCCGGAATAGGTCCTGAGGAACTAGTTCTTTGAGAAACCGTGAACTAGTTCCTGTCATTACGGGGTCGGAATAGTTTATTGGAACTAGTTCGTTCACAAACTACACACCTCTAAAAGAGACGATATTGAAGTAAAAAAAGTAAAATAAAAAGATATTTTTTTAATCATATCTTTTTCTTACATAAACCTAGAAAAATCTTTGATTTTTCTCGTTCATAAGTCCTGAGAAACATCTTAGAGTGTCTTAGACTGTTGCAGGATTCCCAGTCCAGGTTACCGATGGAGTCTTCCAGGTTCTTCAGTCTGTTCTAAGTTGGTTTCCACTTTGGAAGTAGATCGGTTTTGGTCCAATGAGTGCAGTGTATGGAGTGTAGAGATGAGGAGAAATATCTCTTATGGGACTTTATTTGAAAAAGTGGTCACAAAAATGGGAAGAATAAAGATTTACCAAATGATCACATTGGCTCTAATGATGCATAAATCTAAAAAATGAGAAGTAACCATAGATAAGAAAATAAATGTAACATAACCAAACATTACCCAAAAAAGCTTTGTTTTTATTTTTTAGCATATAAAACAATTATTTTTATATATTAGAGACCCAGTCTATTGCTGCTGAATAAAAATCGATAATTTATTTTATGTGACATGAAAATCAAATTTGTATTTTTTTTTGAAACTCGCGCCTTCACGTCAAATATTTATCTCTTTTGAATTATTTCCTGTTTTAAAAATTTTCGGCGCATAGTTTAAATTTTAGGTTTTTGTTACAGCAGCGCCATGCACGAAAAGATTTCTCCTTATCTCTACACTCCATAGCTAGGTCATTTGCTTTTTCATTAGCTTGTATCCCTTGGTGGGCTGGCATCCAGTGTAGGAGGACTTATGCGTGTAAGATTCCAGTGTAGGATTTTCTTTGCCTAATTTGTTCAGCTTCATTAGGCATTTTTTGATCAACATCGAATTGGTGGATATAACTGAGTTGATCGCTTTTAAAGCTGCTTGACTATCAGATAAGATGGCTATTTCTTGTTTCTTATAGTTCCTATCTAAGATATGTAAGTTGTACGTATCTTTCAATAGCATAGATTTCTGCCTGTAGGTTGCTGGGGTAGGAGCCCATTGGTACGGAGCACTTAGTTTTCGCGGAAAAATATAATTAATATTTTCAAGAATATATTATTCCCGTTATCTAATTTAATAGAATACTAAATGCTTCTCATGTGTCCTTGTATATAATATTCCTTAACACTAGCAGCCATAGATTATCATTAGCGCAGTTTACATGGCACCTTCTACAACCGCTGTGACAATGCAGAACAAAACCGGTACTGGAGAATCGTCGAAAGTACTTTAAAAGTCGTATCGACATATTTCTCGATACCTTAAAATATCCCGGGACTTATTAGCGTATTTATTGGTACCTCGCGAACCAAGAACCGGTCCGTAACAATAGCCGGGCATATTTCCAATTGGCCACGCAGGCAACAGGTCCGGACGAGGCGGTGCGATGTTGTCAAGTTGGAGATTTAATATTGAAATGCGGGAAATTTTGATTGTGGCGAATAAGTGTCTCTACAGAGATCTACAGTAATCAATATCGATAATTTTGAACATTGGGTTCATTATTTAAGGTAAACGTGCATTCGTCAGTGAAATATATGTTTTTCAAAAATTCCCTATCCGTGTTTGCTCTTTCCATCATATCAAAACAAAACGCCTGCCGCCGTATTTCGTCCCCATCTCGTAGCTCTTGGTGCTTTTCATATTTGAAGGAATAGTATTTATGTCGTTTCAAAATTCGATTTAACACACTACGCAATTTAAAAACGCTGTAGTGTGATCTATTCCTATTTCATCCTCAAGTTCCCTTGTGCTGATCTTTCCATCGTTCTCTTCCACGCACAATAAAACTTCCAAGTCGGTATCATTTCCTGCATCTTCTCTTTGTTCCTTCCTTGCTTCACATCTGCAGTTATTTATTAGGGTACCTTTGGTCTCAAATCTCTGGATATTCCTTGCGATTGTAGATTTTCCAGGTATCGGTCTATTCGGATACAGAGCAGCAAACATGTCCGATTGACAGTTATCTTTTACCTTGACTGGTGCTCATAAGTAAATACAGGGCCAGAAGAAAGGAGAAATATTTAAAAAGAAATCGGCGATAACTCGTAAACGGGCTAATCAAAAATATCTAAAGTTATTCTTTTGAATGTGGGTTTTAGTGCTCTTCAATAAACCTAAATAGAATTATTCTCTAAAATAATTAGGGTAGCCAATAATTGACCCCATTAAAATTTACATGGGATTTCCTATGTCCCGCTCGACGATGCAACACCCGGTATAACATTTTTTGCAGTGATGTAGCGGCTGGGGTCATTTGTCTCAGGCTATTTTGTGGGAACTAAGTATATTGTCTGCGGCTCTTTTTACGCGTTACAAGACTGCAGAACATTCGGCAACTGAATGTTTTGGCAACGTTGGTGCGAAAAATCAGTACCGGAGCAGAACGGCCGTGGTAGGGCACACAAAGTGTGACGCCGTCGAAACTTATCTTGTAATTACGACAACGTTCCAGGTAATTTTTCAACGTGACAAACCCCAAATAAAAGAAATGCGTGCCGTGGCGGCGGTGTCGGCTATTGTAAGGCGCGCATCGCGCTGCGACCGCGGTACCTTAAATTTCGCACCTAGTGTAGGAATGAATCGATACCAGAATATATGAAATACTTTCGATATCGATATTTTTAAATCAAATGAGGAGCGATCTGAACTGATAAATCTATTTTATAGAGTTTTTATAGATATTGGCAAGAACATGTTGCCAATATATCCGTCCTTTACTTTAACCAAGATAATTATATTGTACGTGAAAGATACGGTAATACTCTAGATCTAATATATACTCTGTTTTTTTTCTCAGGTAAGATTTCGACAGACGATGACAGAAGAAAAGCAGATGACGTCCCATACCAATCTATTTATTTTACTAAAAAAAGTTTCTAATAATTTTTAAGTTAACTATGGATGGGTTTAAATATAAATTCGTCATGCGTCGTCACTTGTTGTTTTTAACCAGTTTTATTGGTTTATTTCAAAAATGACAGATCGTATTTCAATTTTATTGGTTTGACGGAACGATGAACGACAAACGGACGCCGATGCGTATGAACTCGCCTTTAGATTTTTGACGTTTGTCAAAGTCTTGCCAAATTATAGGTTATAATTTTGTGACAACTTTTGTCAAATACCCTGCGTTTTGGAAGATGATGCATTTTGATTCGTGTTATTACGTGTGTTTTGTGTCTTTTGAAGTCAAGTGGAGGAAAAATCGAGTGAAAATTAACTGTAGAACCCAGAGCACAGTTTATGGTTAATACTCGCTGCCCAGGCAGAAAGTCTTATACAGATACACCAATAAAGTTACTATCAATAAAGTTCGTATACCATCTCGTCGTAGATAAGTGCATCTCGAATATGATAGAAGGACCATACTAAACACATACTAAAAACCGGAGTAGCTGTAAAATATTGACATCACACGATAGGTAAATAATGGATTTTAGTACTGCAGAAAAATAATGTCAAAAGGAACTGGTTTAAGAAAATTAAGATTAAAGTTAATTAATCAACCTGTGAGGTATAAAATTTGGTAAGTATTATTATTAATAAAATAGTTTGTTTTATTTATGTTTGTTTATGTTGTTTTATTTAATCCTGCGGGATATTACAAATTTGTATTTGTACATAAGTTATATTGATAAATATAATCATAAATGCGGGAAGTTTCATAAAGCTTGAAAGTAAGAAATAGTTCTTTTTTATATTTTTTGGTATGTGGTGTCTTGTTTTTGTTTGTTTTGTATTAACACATACCGTTTTTTATTAAATAAAATAACTCGATTACATTTTTTCAGCTTTATACAGTTTTTTTTCACAACATTTTGAAGTTACTTGTCAGTCAAATTTTAAATACATATATTAATTTCCTGCTATGCGTTCCAGTTGTACCAACTTATTTCTTTGTAAAATAAAATAAACTACTTTGAAATTAAAATGACAGACACATCTATCACTGTCAAGAATCTTCTCGTTGAACAGACTATACTTACGTGGATAAGTAAATTACTATGGAAACTGTCGCAAACATATCAACGACTTCCATTTAATTTCCTTTTTTGTTACACACGCGGTGCTTCTCCTCTATCTATCCTTGTCGAGGACCTATATCGTCAACGCGCCAAAATTGAACATTAATTTTAAAAATTGAATTTGTAAAATGTATATATTTGAACAATAAATTGAATGTTTACTGTCACAGAAATTAAATTATGTAAAAAATACATTTAGCCACTCTGTACGAATATCAATATTCTTAGGAAATCTAATCAGAAAGTATGCATGTGGTTTAATATAAATAAAAGAACAACTTTACTTACCTATGGAAAGATAATTCCGGAACCATACACCAAACACTTTCTAGTCATTTTTACGAGTATTTAGAATTAGGCCCAAAGTAAGGTCCTCGGAAAAGACAAACCTATTGAACGTTTCATAAGTGCAATAAAGAAGGTCTGAAAATGGCGTGTCGTGATGTTGGAGACATATTTTTTAATGCTAAACTTATGGCGTTGATTTATCCACGTAAGTATATACATATGATCTAGGGGTAATACAGACCTTGCAAATATTGTTGTCGTTTTTTATCATATTAGCTATATTTGATATCAATTAAACTTTTAGTTACGTAATCGAGGGCGCGATTTTTAAATTTATTGTCGCCAACCATGGACATATTCGGTGCGGGGCTGAATAACTGCATTTTAAATTTTGCGCTGGGGATTCAGGTGTTAGGCTAGGTGTCACATTTATTACCTGACATTGTCTTTACTTTTAACACTATAACGAGTTTTTGGTTTAAATAAAGTCTTATTGTGACACTTTATAAGCTTAAAAAAGTTTACTACCAGACTTTGCAGTCGAACATTGTTCTTTTTAGAACTTCTTCCAGTGCGAAGTGTACAAAATAGCTTAATAGCTGTAAAAAACTCATCTCAACTTTATTAGAATATTTTGAACGGGAAAGCGGTAGTAATGGCCCTTTAGGTCCCTTTAAGTGCTGTTAAGAAGGTGAGTTTTGTTGATGTAAATAATAACTGTTTATATATTTATAATTAATTTATTTCTGTTTCCTAAAATATTTTGATTAAAAGAAAATATGTAAATGTGGGCAACGCTGTGCCGGTCAAGCTTAATCACGTGACTAAAAGTTTATTTGATATGAACTATAATTTAATATCACGACACAACAATAATTGAAATGTAACCAAAACCATCTTAACTACTATATGTTTTTTAAGGTAAACACTAGCGTAACTAGCAATTCATCCGGCGAGGCGAGGGGGGGGGCTGGAGTTGAGCCCAGGGGGGGCCTAGTGCTTTTGATTTTTAAAAAAATGAAGAATCATTAATAGAATAGAATTAAAAAACACATTTTTTGAATAAAATGTTTACATGAATTTCGCTATCAATAAATTTCATAGACTTGGTTATAAAACCGTGTTCCCGTAGATTACTTAAATACCTACAAATTTTCTAAAAAAATAAAAATTAGCACATTTTTTAAACACAACAAAATAATATTAACTAAACAAAACTAGAAAAAAGTCATTTTTACTAAATCACAAGCAAATAAAAAATAATACGTAGCCAAGAGTCATAATTAAATATTTCTCTGGGGGGTGTCCAGCAGCACCTCCGGGCACCCCTGCAGTTACGCCAATGAAGGTAAGTCCTATATAATGATACAGCGAATATTTATTCTCTTAACAGGACACATGGCAGTCAAGTACTACCCGAACAAGCTCAACCAGTATCCAGGAAGTCAGATATAGTACTACATATCCAGGAAGTCAGATACAGTTCAGATATATAAAGAGTAAGAATAGTTCTTACAGGTCGTGTTTTCGGCAAAGGACGACATATTAATAATGAGGAAAAACCGCCCGAATTTGTCGTTGATATTATCCATTTGGCGGGACATCGACTAGGTATCGATACATTTTTTAATTTAAGTAAAAGTATCGATAGCCAGATGGTATCGTTTCATCCCTAATCCAGAGTTCGCATAAGTACCGTCATGTGCGTGTGTATGTGTGGGTTTCGAGAACCACCACACGGAATCGGCCTCAAGATTTATCGCTCGATTGTATTGACAGAATCGATTTGTCTTTACAAGAACGAAAGGTTTTGTTGTTTTTTCGCTGCCTTTTTCGAGGCGTTTTTTATTCGGCAACCGATGCTCGTTACCGTAAAAATAATTACTCTACCTCTAAAGGTCCCAGTTAAGATCCTTCAAGTCCCAAATTGTTTGAAATTGCACTAAGAATGACGTTGTATTTTGTATTATATTTTATTATGCAATTTTAATAGTTTTTGAAGCGAAAGTTATTTACACGCGTTGGGAGTAACAATTCGTGACGTGACACACGGCCTTGAACGACGGCCGCGAGACGACCGTGACGCTCGAGCTAGTGAAAGGGAAAGTGATAGCGGCAATGTTGCCACAGCTACCCCACTCGGGGTAGATCTACCCCTTTGTAAAATAATTTAACCCCTCTATCTCGTGATAATCTACCCCGATGAAAAATAAGCTTGTGGAAGCTAAGACAATACTGGATAACGATCTGTGCCATACGTGGCTAAGAAAATCACTATAGTAAACTTGATACTACCAACCTTGATGTGTAGCAATGCATATTTTCATCGATGGGTTTGTAGCTTCTGAATAACGGTCTAGGTAAAGCATCTAGCTCATTTGCCAGCTCAGAATTAGGGTTTAGAGTTAGTAACTCACATTTTTAATGGACTGTCATATTTACTTCAAACCAATAATCAACGAGAATATTCCTATAATTTAATAAAGTTACTGTAAATCACCATAAATAATGAATTGTTTGTAATTGAGCATTGAACAAGATTCTCACTATACCTTCCATATCAGCTCCTTTCCGTTTCCCTTCCGTTCACATGAAATATTATATCATGTCAAAAAGAAAGGTATAGTGAGAATCAACCTTAATCCGGTAAATGATGGAGATAAACAATTGTGATTGATTAAAATGGTATTTCAAGAAGAAACTTTTGTTAACAACATTCTGCGAATTCGAATAATAAATTGAATAATGACAAATGACATCTGTCTAAAAAAAGATAGCGATTTAGAGTGACAATTTGGTTATGTAAAATTTAGAGTGATAATTTTGATTATGCAAAAGAAATACATATTCTATAAGTTTACTGGTTGCCTAACAATTTACATTAATTTAAATATAAATCCCCAACATGAATAATGAACAAAACATTTAAACAAAAATAGACTACAGACCACACAAAACAAATTGTTGGTTAGTAGCAGTTAGTTAGTAGTAGTAGAGATTATACATAGATGAAGAGAATTACGAGGAGAATTATCGTTTATTGACAATGTGTGAGTTGTTTTTTGTGCAAACCAGGTTGCAAATGGTGCCTAGTGCCTCGTTTGCTTGCCTTTTTTTTCAGGATCGCTAGTTCATCGTTGCTGATTCCTCCAGTATTGATGAAGCCGGAAGGGCAGAAACACTAAGTGCCTACAGGTAGTCGTATTTTAGCCATGTTTCATGGTTAATCTTACTGTAGGTTTGCGCAATAATTTCATTCTTCTTTTATATTATAGTCCCCCCGATAACATCTTTTGTTTATTGTTTTCTCTGGGCCAAGGTGATAGCGGCGAGGTATGTTGAAGTACCTCCGCAGCGGTTTTTTGGCAGTAACGCTTGCGAATTGTGAGCTACTGCTTAACCATAGGTTGCAAATGGTGCCTAGTGCCTCGTTTGATTGCCTTTTTTCAGGATCGCTAGTTCATCGTTGCTGATTCCTCCCGTATTGATGAAGCCGGAAGGGCAGAAACACTAAGTGTCTACGGGTAGTCGTATTTTAGCCATGTTTCATGGCTAATCTTACTGTAGGTTTGCCCAATAATTTCATTCTTCTTTTTTATTATAGTCCCCACGATAACATCTTTTGTTTATTGTCTCTTCTTTTTTAAAATATTAAGTTTATAAAAAGTATTCATAAAAATATATATATTTATATATATATATATATATATATATATATATATATATATATTTCAAATCCTTCAATTTAAAAGCTGTTAATAAGAAGTTTCACTTCAAATATGTGCACGTAGTGCACACACATTTTTTTTAAAATTTACAACAATATAAGGATGATAATACTGACTCTTTAGCAACAAATCCGTCATCGTTATTCATAAATTGACCATAGAAAAATTAGGTCTAACATTACGAGCTAACCTATATATTTTCTTCGGCTGACATATTACCTCATTCGCTTTAACTTTCTATAAATCGTGATAATGCACTTATATTGCACTAATTACCTGCTCGAACGCCATGAGATCACATCATCGTCTTAGTGGTTTATTTACCTAGAGCGTTCGGTTATTTACTTGTTTGAAAAATCGCTCTTTGTATTACGTCTATGGGTACTGCAAGCGCTTTGGGTACTAAAAATTTCAATTGACGAAGCTCTTAAACCGCGCGCAAGTAGATCATGGGCAAAGAGTATATTTGCGTAGTTAATCAGATCTAGTTTAGAATTGTTAGTAATTAGTTCCAATCTCCAGTTATTTTACTGTTGAGATTTGTTGCTTTTTTATTTAACCAGTCAATAAAAATTCTGTTAATTTTTTTTATTTCAATTTCTTTAATGTTTTCGATGCATTCATTTTGCTATGTTAGCATTATCAGCAAATAAAAAAATATACCGCTCAGTACAATCAGTGAGGCTTAAAGTACTATATGACCGAAAAAAAAACGGCATCAAAGACGGTTGAGAAATGAAAATCGATGATAATTTTGGCGAGGTCAACCCCTAGAAATTCGTTACATGGCCCGTACTCTTTATTGTTTTTTAATGGCGCTTACTGCCAGTTATGTATCAGCCTATAATAAAAAAATATAATGGTAAAATCAGTAAAATATTAATTGATTCCTAACGTTTTTTTGTGAATAATTCTGTCTGTGTTTGCTGACTGGGAAAATAAGTACCGAATATCTTTACTGCCTCCTGGACTAATAGGTCTATTATCTTTAGGTAGTTATATTTACACTGAAAAAAAAAGAAAAAAAAAACAGATAAATGTTCTTTGGCCAATATTTATTAAAATTAATGAAAATACATTTTACATTACACATTTTAATTGTTTTTAATAAACTAGTCTAGGTAAAACTTCTTTGCGCTTGATGGGAGTAAAAAGTAAAAATGACGTGTCACGGCCTTGACGCACGAGCTAGGGAGAAAAAAAGTGGTAAAGATAGCGTAAATACCAAAAAACAATTGATTTAAAGCCAATAAACTGATTATAACAAACTTTATACTGTACCTGTGTAACAATATATCCTCTGGTTGTGTGCTAGAAAGTAAATTTTCATGCATATTTTCATCGAGTGGTTTGTAGCTTTTGAATAAAGGTCTAGATAAAGCATCTAGCTCATTTGCTAGCTCAGAATTACAATTAAGAGTTAAGCAACTCGCATTTTCATTGGAGGACATTTTCATATTTATTTCAAACCAATAATCAACGAGAATATCTATACTAATATCCTTATATATATATTTTTAAAGTAGATCAACCTAAGACGTTTATGGACTAAGACTACTAGATGGCAGGACCGGTTTCCCTACAGAAAAATATTTTCTGTTACTCTGAATTTTGAAGCTACCAATAAAAACAGAGAAAATAAAAATCGATAATTTTCGGACTGTGCCAATTGGTTACTAATCGACCAGATACTTTTTGTCTATTAGATATGCTATAAAAGCTGGCAATTATACAATTGGACCATTGTAAATACCCGACAAATTCTTCAAGGCCGACAAGGCCCATGCTTCTCACTGATAAATAAAAATGTTTGTTTAGATAATTTTCGAGGTATTTTTTCTTTCTGAATGCACATTTTAAAGTATTTTATATTCTTTGTCCCCTTGACCTATTATCCTGGTCGCACGTATTATATATATTGTTTCTTCTAGTTTTAGAAAATGTTCATATTTCTTTTTTCTTTGTAGGTGTAGTGTAAAATTAGATTAATTTATTAAATTTAATTATAGTGTTTAGTGTAGTATGTTAGTGTAGTCTACCGAAAATAGTTTAGTAGTGTTTTTATAGTTTTGTCGTGATCCTGGATTGGACCACCGTCGTCACCAATCTTGTAGTCGCTGCCAGTAGTAGGTGAAGCGATAATTTTGTTATTTTTTCTTTTTGCTTGATAAATTAGTAAGTTTGATAATTTGTTCAGTGTAGAATACAAGAATAAGTAGTTGTGTAGTGTTTTTAAGAGATTATATTCGTTTATTTTGTAGTTGAGTAGTAGGTGAAGGGGTATTTGGGTATTTGTTCTTTTTGTTTTTCTTGTAATAAATGTAGTAGTTCTATTAAGTATAGTGATAGATACACTATATCTTCCTTCAACTTCGTTGAAAAGTGCGTTATCATATAATCTTGGTTTTCTGGTAGCAGAATATACGAAAAAAAAGCTCATCAAATTTATTTGAAATTAAATTAATCTAGCCTTAGTTCAAGGCTTATTAGATATTTCGAAAAAAACAAATTTTGGCTATTTTAAATCTTGTCTCTAATTCCATTATAATCTACCGTATGATCGAATAAAAACGGCGTCAACGATGGCTATGAAGTGAAGATCGCTGTCATTTTATATATAAAATTATATGGGAAATATCATTTTATAGATTCAAGAATTCTTGTCTTGAAAATCTCTCAATTTCTTGTCTTGTCTTGAAATTCAAGACAAGAAATTTTCAAAGTCTTGTTTTGCAAATTTCTTGAATGGCAAAGTCTTGTCTTGTCTTGCAAGACTCTTGAAATTTCTTGAATGTCTTCAGTCAAATTTTACATTCTAACAAAAAGGTAATAATATTTCTATATTTTATTTCATAGAAAGCGTCGTATACAAAATGTAATACGGAAAAATGAAAAACAACGCTGCTAATTTTAGCAAAAAAAATCTTAACGGACCGCAAACGAACTACGCCAGCTCGCCCGTTTGACGAAAAGGAGCCATTACCAAATAAAAGCTGTTAATTCTTGAGTTTATTATGTTCTATTTTGGTTACCCGTTTGTTAATTTTAATTTTTATGGTATTTATTTTATATTTTTATTATGGAAGATTGGTTGGAAAAGTTTAGACACAGGGTGTACGGAAAGGTCATGCTAGAGTGTACTATTTGCGCTATTTGATACTACTTTTTGTTTGCGGAGCAATTTCGTGCATGAAAAGTAGTACCAAATAGCGCAAATAGCGTGCTCCACGAACCCACCATTAGTTTCAACTACCGTTATTTTTTTTTATAATACCATTATACCAATATAATTTTTTGTATAATACTAATTACCAATATACAGTGTGTTGCCTCGACTTTATTTTATTTCTTTCTCAACTCTAAAACACTAGTCATGATAGAAAAAAAAATGAACACTGGTCAATATTAATGCCGGGCTTATACAACATTTGCATAAGTCGTTATCGTAATCACAGTCTTAATCATCGTCATAATCGCAACGCAATTTTAATGTGCTTTATAGAACATTTTCATATCATAATTTTTATATCAGTGAAGTTGGGTAACATAATTAAAGGCTAAATTCATGGTAGATGTCAACAGATTTATAAGAATTGGATAGTTTAACTTTTATGATTATGACTATGATTGTGATTACGACTATGTAAATGTTTTATAAACTCGGCATAACTTACGCAAAGACCTAATTATCACTTAAAAAAATGTATTATGTCTAACTTTCAAGAATTCTTGAATTCAAGAAATCTTGCAAGA
Organism: Sitophilus oryzae; assembly: GCF_002938485.1. NCBI lineage: Eukaryota > Metazoa > Arthropoda > Insecta > Coleoptera > Curculionidae > Sitophilus > Sitophilus oryzae. The sequence continues at coordinate 3,230,014 of NW_022146424.1, forward strand.
CTCTTGAAATTTCTTGCATATTAAAGTCTTGTCTTGTCTTGAAATTCAAGACAAGAAATTTTGAAAGTCTTCTCTTGAATTTCTTGCAAGAGTCTTGGTCTTGCAAGACTTTTTCAAGACTCTTTTGCAACACTAGCTAGGACAAATCTATGTATAGCATTTTTAGTTTCATAAAAAAGTAGCAAAGTAATGTAAAACAGGGGGCCTTTAATGTGCAATTCCGAACTACGCACTGCCAGTGTTTCTAATTATAAAAGTCATTACTTGGAACTACTCTTTTACAACAGATTTAGACTGCGCAATTGGTTTTAAACACATTAAAAAATCCTGTAAGAAATAGAGTGAAAAATGAATAATCACTAAAGATTTGTTTACGGTGCTATGTGTGTCGAATGGTTCTCACAAGAGACAAGTACCTAATCGGTTTGCCGACTGTTCGAACGCCATAAACTGCCGCTAAATTTGCATAACGTTTAAGAAACATCAAAGCGATATCTAGCTGCTGGAACGGTACCATTCAAGCCGGTTGTGTTAGATTTAACGATCTCATAATTACCTTCCCAGCAAGGAAACAGTATGATTTAGATTATGGAAACTCGGTAATTACTTAATAAAACAATATTAGAAAAATTGTTTGGGTAAACTTTTTCGGAAAAATAAAATGTTGGAATTTTTAAGACGACTTAAAAGACTCTATCCGTAACCTAGAATGGGAATCATCCAACGGTCTAAGACACTCGAAAAAAACGGCAACACCGTAACGCTGATAATATTTTAGATAAATGGAGCTGGTGCCTTAATATAAAAATGCAAATTTTCAAAACAATCTTATCACCGGTCCTCCTATTACCATCGCCGGAAAGTCGGGTACCGGTAACGGCTAGACCAGATAACTCTTGATCCATGAGGATATTTGGAGATTTTTAATTTTTTTCTTCCATTATAAGCTTAAATAAATAAACAAACAACGATTTATTGTACAAAAAGCCAAAATAGCTTCATCGACAAAGCATTTACAAAACAAACAAAAGCACAAAAAATATACAAATAATAAAAAAATATCATACAATACAAATCAATTCCAAAAAATTTACGTCATTAAAATTACAAATAAAACATAAATAACATTTTACAATAGGAAAATTTTAAATGGATATAATCATGTAAGAGTTATATTTAACCAGTGTGTGAGATGATCAAAATTTTAAAAGTCAAAATTGTTCATGATTAAACATCAACAAAAAAGTCGTTTACCGCATATAGTAAAAAAGTCGTTTACCGCTCTCCAGTAAGTATGATTTCAAAGGCAGATGATTGTACATTTTTTTGGTATTGTACAGTATTGAGCCTATCGAGCTCAGAACTAGTTTAGTTCTGAGCTTGGGGTTGACAGATGGCCTTTTGGGAATAGCAGATATGTGCTTGCGGATTAAGCAAACGTATTTAAAAATGAATAAAGAAGGAAGAGTCAGTATTTTGAAATTTTTAAAGAAATTTTGGCAGTGAGTTCTACTGTTCAGTCCCAATAAATATCGAACTTCTCTCTTTTGAAGTTTGAAATAAGATCAAATTTTGTCGCTCAGCAAGTACCCCAGAATGGAAGGGCATAACGAAGATGCGACTCAAAAAGGGCATAATAGACTATTCTAGAGGTTGATAAGTTAAGTTCCTTAGAAAATGATTAAGCCATTCGAGAAGCACTCCCCTAGTTGTTAACTATGGTTGATTATATAGTATTGTTAACTATGGTTGATTAGTTTATAATCATCTGCTGATGATGCTAACATGGTTAGCGAAACGCGCGTCCAGTGTAAAAGCTTATGTAAAAGCAAAAGTGTTTTGGTGTATTGTGGTGATTCTGTATCTCCTCCTTTATGCAGAGGAATAATTATTGCTGTCTTAAGGCAGTTTGGAAAAACGCCTTTTTGGAATGACTCGTTAATTAAAGTATTAAGATAGATTAATGTGCATTCCGGAAGTTCATCAGTCCCAGATGAGGATTTGTTTTTAATACTTTTAATTGTACTACGGAGCTCATCTAATGCTAAGGGCATGACGAAGAAACTGTGTAAATTATCATTTGCTCTAGGGCGATATGAAAGTGAATCATGGGAAGGAGTTATGGTGTTCACTAAATTTTTAGTTTTAGCCACATTAACAAAGTAAGTGTTTAAATCTTCAGGTGAATTAAAGACTGTGCCAGAAGAAGAAGTCTTATTCCTTAAGTCATTTACAATAGCCCAAGTCTCCTTAGCAACATTACCGGATTTGGCTAGACTCCCATTATAATAAATGTCCTTGGCAGCTTTTATTGTCTTACGATAAACCCTTTTATAACGTTTCAAGTAATTACGAAAGAAAACGCTACCTAAAATTCGAAATTTGGGGTTTGTGACACATCTTAGAAGTACCTTATAATTCTGATGACGGCGAATGAGTTACTAGCGAAGTTAAAGAAGTTTGACCAGGAAAAAATCATAATCCTTGAATTATTGTTGGTACATTGATATACAAATAAAATCAGAAGAGACTGCTTTGATTAATTCTAGTTTTTTTCCTGGAAAGTCAGTTACAGGTAGCAGCTAGGCAGCTAACTTTTAATCCCATAAGGATATATCGAGATTTTTAATTTTTTCCTTCCATTATATAAGCTTAAAGCTACCTAAAATTCGGAATTTGAAGTTTGTGACACATCTAGAAGTACCTTAGAATTTTGATGACCTGTCAGTGAGTCAATGTCGAAATTAAAGAAATTTGTCAAGCGATAATTCATAAAATATGAGTTATAATTACTAGATATTTTGGTAACCTAGACAGCTATAGTATGTTTTCATAAAAAATGTCTATAGTATGTCCAACGACAAAATCCTTGACAGTGATAGATGTGTCTGTCATTTTAATTTCAAAGTAGTTTATTTTATTTTACAAAGAAATAAGTTGGTACCATTGGAAGGCATAATTAATATATTTAAATTTTGAGTAACAAGTGACTACTTCAAAATATTGTTAAAAAAGCTGTATAAAACTGAAGAAATCGAATCTTGGTTAATTAACTTTAATCTTATTTTTTTCTGCAGTACTAAAATGTATTATTTACCTATCGTGTGATGTTATTTTACAGATACTCCAGTTTTTAGTACCATATACGAGCTGGTATACAACTTTATTTGTGGCTAATACAACTCTCTGGCCATAGTCTCTGGCAAAGTGTGTCTCTGACGGTCTCTGCACCGAATATTAACTATAAACTATGGTCTGGGTCAACACTCATGGGCGCCAGACAGGGGGGGCAAGAGGGGGCATTTCCCCCCCCCCCTGGATCCTGAAACAATAAAACTAAAAATCTTCTTACATCCATCTGTAAAAAAATAATCATTATTATGAAATTTTTAGGTGTTACCTGTAAAATAATAAAAAATGTGGTAATTATTGGAAAAACTGGAAATCGTCCGATTTTCACCAAAATTGGTATACACTATTTTGAGGTCGTAGATTACGAATCTACTTTTTTTCTTGGCGGTCTCTTACCGTTTTTCAGAAAAACGGAAAATTATTTCAACATCGAATTTTTCTTTATTTCGGCCCTATAAAGTAATAATTTCACTATGTTTTCATTATATTATCTAAAAGTTTATCTAAAAGCCACACTTGATTGGGGATAGAAAAATGTCCAACATTTTACTGAAAAACACTTTTCTTAACAAAATAGCAAAGAAAATTGAGACCAGATGGAAGTTTGACATTTGATATATCCTTCTTTCTCTCTCCTATGTAATAAGAGAACAAATATATTCTAGACCTAAACTAGAAATTTGAAAATTTACAACGTTGCCATATCTTCTATTTTTTCGGGTGATTAGGGATTTTAAATAAATTACCTATTATGAGATCGACAATAATTAAATATACACCTATATCCACAAAATTACGCGGAAGAGTTTTGATTGCATTGGTTTTAACTTCTTAGCGGAGGCGGTTAATCTTTTTTTGATATAATATAACAACAAAAGATTAACACCATATATATACATACATACATATAGTATGTATATATATGTATGTATGTATACCCACGAAGTTGCACGAAAGAGTTTTGATTGCATTGGTTACAACTTCCATGCAGAGGGTGTTAATCTTTTGTTGTTATATTATATCAAAAAAAGATTAACCCCCTCCGCAAAGAAGTTAAAACCAATGCAATCAAAACTCTTCCGCGTAATTTTGTGGATATAGGTGTATATATAAATAGTCAGATCTCGTTGGTAAAATATCAGTTATGGGAAGGAGCCGTTCTTCTGGCGACCGCCTTTCGTAATTCCAGAATAAGCGAAAAAAACACGCTAAATTTAGGTTTAGCATTGGCAGCGTTGCTTTAAATGCCCGAAACACATAAGCTTACTTCGGGTTTCTCTTCCGTCCTAGAACTGTGATGCGTATGCGCAGAAGGAAATATGAAGACATTATTTCATTTGCGCATGCGCTGCAGAGTTCTTGGACGGTTCAGAATCGGTAATAACAAGAACACGAACAAAGCTATAACCTAACATTTTCAGATTGTTTACAAATTTATTTTAGCAAATTTTCCTCTATTATGCATAGAATTAGTTAAAAAGTAACAGAAAATAGCAAAAACATTATTGATTATTGAATACCTAACAAAATATGTGCTAGAAAACCTTAAAAATATGAGAAATTAAGAAAAATTCGATATTGAAATTATGTTTCGTTTTTCTGAAAAACGGTAAGAGACCGCCAAGAAAAAAGTTCAGATTCGTAATCTACGACTTCAAAATAGGGTGTATACCAATTTTGGTGAAAATCGGACGACTTCCAGTTTTCCCAATAATTACCAAAAATGTCAAATTTTTATTCATTTTTACCTTGCCCCCCCCCCTAAATTTCATTCTTCCGGCGCCCATGTCAACACTTAATATTCCCTCGAGTTTTCCTCCACTTAATTTTAAAAAACACGAAACACAAGTAACAACACAGTCCAAAATGCAAAATACAAAATATTTATCATTTCTATTTGACATAATTTGACACAAAATTATAACCTATAATTGGCAAGAGTTTGACAACTCTCAAAAATCTTAAGTCGAGTTCATACGTACAGGCGTCCGTTTATCGCTCATCGTTGCGCCAAACCAATAATATTGAAATATGATCTGTCGTTTTTGAAATAAACCAATAAAACTGGTTAAAAACAACAAGAGACGACGCATGACGTATTTATTTATAAACCCATCCATAGTTAACTTAAAAAATATTAGAAACATTTTTTAGTGAAATAAATGGATTAGTATAGAAGTCATCTGCTTTTTTTCTGTCATCGTCTGTCGAAATCTTACCTGAGAAAAAAGACAGAGTATATACCTAGGTGGCGGATTCATCTCTCCACAAAAATCCTTTATGGGTATTTCGCCACTGCACTGCAAGAAAATCTACAAAATAAAATAGTTATTTTTTGTAAACACTTCTGTGTTAAATAATCTAAACGGACACTGCTTGTCAGAAGTTATGTTTACAGTTATACAAATTTGCCTAACAAAGAAAAAAATGCTTAACGTTTCGGAAAGTTTATCTCTTTCCGTCGTCGGAAGCAAAGAAAAAAACTATTTAAAATATTTAAATTCAACTATTCGAGAACACCTTACTTTTTTAAAACAGATACGTCTACAAGAAACCGTTGACGCTCTGTTAAAAATCAAAATTTTAAATTTTTAATTTTTTTCCATAAAGGATTTTTTTGGAGATATGTTTTTATGTGTATAGTGAAAATTCATATTCTTGCTTCATCCACAACGAAGTTGTTACAGCGTGGTAAAAAGTGCCGCTAATGCCTTCAAGATAGCCTTCAAGAAAAGGATGGTACGGCTGTGCTCGACTTGGCGTAGACAGATAGTAGAATTATTATAAAAAAAGATTATTTAGGTTTTTGTTTGCTCATCGCCGTTCACAATATTTTACCACGAATATCACTGCATTTATTGACTTTTGTTTGCTATACTAATTGCTAAAACATTTCGCTGCATGCACAGTCACATATAAACAACAGTGGCGCTTTATTAGTTAATTCTTTTTCATTTCACTTTAACTGCCGGTTGTCCGGGACAACAACGAACGTTCTCACGAGTCAAGTGTAAATGGTTTTTTAATTAAGTGTTGAAAATCCTTGGCGCACCGCTTTTTGTACATTAAAACTAATCCAAATAACGATAAATCGTAACGGTAGTGCTGGATACCTATTAAAGCACTACCATTAAAATTTAAATTGCTTTCGTGGTGCGCTTTTTTCTTCAGCCATCTCTTGTTTTCTTTGAAAATTGATTGAATTTGTTAACACAAATATAAGCGTAGTCAAGGTAGTAAGAACAATACCGTAAATTCTAGAGATACAAAAAATATAATTCAGGTATTTTTTATAGAAAGCCAGACGTGTATTTTCTATGAAATTATAAGAGCAATAATATTGCAATTTTCAAGATGTCGCCAGACTCATTTGCCAATTTGTAAATCAGCCAGACTTGCTTTTGATAATAGTTTAGGATAGTATGAAATGATACGTTAAGTTTCAAGCATGGAAAAATAAGGTTTGCGGATTTCAAAAAATCTGTCAAACTTTTGCATCCGCAAATTTTCAGCCAGATAACTTTCCTCCACTTGGTATGTGCCAGATTGTTATTTCCATTAATAAAATGATTCACTTTAATAAATGTCAAATATTTTGACTTTGAAAATAAGTGGACTTTTTTATTTTTATCTAGAGAACTCGTTTTATTTAAATTTTTTTAATTTATTTTTATCTAGAGAACTCCAAACCAAAACAAATTGTCATTTAATATCACCATCCGAAGAGACTTTTGTACTGGGTGTCCCATTATTCCGTGGACATAGAACTACTAAGCATTTCTGGAATCAAAATAAGCTCATATATATACATATTAGTATAATAATATAATAAGCTCCCTCTATACATATTAGTAACTGTTATTCCGATTGGAATGAGATTTTGGGTGTCTATATTTAGCTAAGTGCTCTAACATTTGACTTTTACAAAAACCAAGAAAATGTACGGGAAGGGTCAAAACTACCCCCACCCCGACATACATTTTAGTATAAATATTTTCCGACTACACCGAAGGCCAAATTTCTTTTCGTAAAATGGTTCCTCTAGTATTCACTACATTTTTTTCTCTTGTAAAAACGCCATCGTGCATATGTTTTGAGGAAAAAAGTAATTTTTCCAAAGCTGACTTAAAAAAAAATGTTTTTGCCACATCAAGCTGTGGAGGCGCATGACGGAGAGCTGGCTCCATAAAAAGTCCTTCCTTTTGTGTTGCCATTATGAAATAGACATGTCTGCCAACGTGATCCCTGGGCTTAAAGCAAGGGCGGCCAATCAAAAGGGTGAAATTTTGACACTAAAAATATTATAAGGTACACGAGTCATAATTACCAAATAGCTTTTATTTATTATTAAGAAAAGTGAAAAATTATTGGCAGACATTTTTCTGGTGGCTAAAATGCCGGCAGATAACACGAAAGAGGGATGAATTTTTTTCCGGCGGCAATAATTAAAAAAAATATGGCATTCATGCATGCCGATTGATGGAAAGTCATTTATTTATTTTAAAAACCATATACTAAAGGACAAACAAAAAGATCGTGGCCCAGTCAGAGTGGCCCCCTACAGGGTGAGTCTTAAATAAGTGCAAATATTTTCAGAGCTGGTAGATCTCGATAAAAGAAACATATTTTCTCTTTACCGTTTTCCAAATAAGACCAAAGTAACCGAGTTATTCAACTTTGAAAATTTAAAAAGAAATTGAAATATTTTTAAATAATTTTGTGAGCCACCTGTTTTTTCTGTAATTTGCATCCATTCTTTAGTGTCGTAAACATAGAGTAAAGCCATAACCAAGGTTGGTTAAGAAATAATTAAGCAAATTTACCCACGGCACAACATATTAGTATTTTTCTAAAAGTATTTGCACTAATTTAAGACTCACCCTGTATAAGCGTTTTCAGGAAACGCTCACCGCGTTGTCAATTGAAACATAATACATGTAAGTTTTCAACATTTTACGGTGCAGATATCGACTCAGAGGAAGACTCGTTTGAGAGAGCGAGGATCTGCAGTACGACGAGTCAGATACAAATAGTGAGGCAGAATAGTAAATGTATGATAATATCTGTTTTGGAAATAATAAAAAAAATATATTTATAATATAATCGTAGACATGATTTATCTATATTTAAATGGATGAGGCGGCGAGCATTCCCTGAAAGCGCTAGAGTAATATCGCGCTTTTGATAACTGTCTGTCGCTGATTTAGCCACGATCTTTTTGCCTGCCCTTTTGTATACGGCTTTTAAAATAAATAAATATGACATTCCATCAATCGGCATGCATGTATACCATAATTTTTTTTAAATTATTGCCTCCGGAAAAAAAATCATGCCCCATTCGTGTTGTCTGCCGGCATTTTAGCCACCAGAAAAATGTCTGCCAATAATTTGTGTCTTAATAATAAATAAAAGCTATTTGGTAACTATAACTCGTGTACCTTATAATATTTTTAGTGTTAAAATTTCACCCTTTCGATTGGCCGCCCTCGCTTTAAGCCCCGGGATCGCTCTGGCAGACATCATTATTTTATAATGGCAACACTAAAGGATACTTCAGAAGAAAAATTAGCCATGTAACGATTGATAAGGTTTTTTATGTAGCCAGCTCTTACCTATTATGTTCTAATAATCTAGTTGGCAAAAATATGGAATTTTATGTTAGTATGACAAATTATATTTGACAATGAGCTTTATAAAAAGCTTAAAAAAATAAATAATTTTTAAATTAATTAACGTTCGGGTTTATTTTTGATTGATGCCCTCCAACGGACAAATGAAGCACTTTTGTATAAAGGTAAATTATGTGCAATTAACTTATTTTGATCCAAAAAATACGTAGTTGTTCTATGTCCAAGGAATATTAGAACTCCCTGTATATTTTGTAGGTTTGGAAAACTTAATTTTCCAAAAATTTGTTTCTCAAAAACTATTACAACAGATAAAAAATGTAGTAAATACTAGAAGCATCATTTTACGAAAAAAAGTAGTTTTTACCCTTCCCGTACTTTTTCTTGGTTTTTGTGAAAGTCAAATGTTAAAACACATAGAGGTAATTGTGTCCAATTAACTTATTTTGATTCCAAATGTTTTATGTCCGCGGAATATTGGAATACCCTGTATATTCACCCACGGGAAAATAAGTACAAAAAAATTCATCGCCTCCTGGACTATTAGGAACGTATTTAAAATTTTTCTAAACAATATGAACTGATCTCAGATCCTAAAACGCATATTAAAAAATAATGATGACGTAACGTTGAAAGATCGCTGAATAGTCTTTATTTGATCTTTTATAGGTTAAGACAGCTATTTCTACTCGATCGGCTTTATTCCATAATCCCGTTAATAGCGACATCATTGCTTATTTACGTAAGAAATTGGCTGGTGGTTGAATTGGCCCAAACCGCAAAACGGTCTTTCCATACGAGGAAGCCGATCGTTGAGATTGATAAAAGTTCGAAACCACGGCACGCATCCACACTAGGCTGCTCGCCGATTTTCTCCTTTTCACCCTAGAAACACGATACGCTTTTCCGGATACTCGACACCACGACAGCGTTGCCAGATTGATTATTATTTACCTGAATGTAGCAAAAATAAAGTTAGTTGGAATATTTGGTGAGATACAGTAGTAGAATAAAAAATGAACAGGTGTAAACCAAAACGTTGTTCAAAGATTGCCTAGAGAGGCTGAACAAATAAAGAAAAGAAAATAATGTTCTCCTACCCTGGGTGCCAGCTCACCAAGGCAAGGGATAGAAGGTAATGAAAAAGCAAAAGATCTAGATAGAAAAGGAGCGAACACTCCACTAACTGAACCAGAACCGTTCTGCTTCTCAAGTGGAAACCAACTTAAAGCGGAACTCAAGAACCTGGAATATTCCATGCGTAACCTGGAATGGGAATCCTCCAACGGTCTAAGACACTCAAGAAATTTCTCAGAACTTACGACCGAGAAAAATCAAAGATTTTCCTTGATTTAAGTAAGAACAATATTCGGATTGTCACTGGGTTTCTAACAGGATGCTGTCTCTTTAATGAACACCTCAGTAGAATGAAAGAAACACCGGCGAATGCAGATTCCGTGAACAAAGTAGGGAAACACCAGAACACCTCATCACTGACTGCGTCGACACGACAACCATTCCTGAGCTCCGTCACGTTGGAACCGGCTTTAAAGTAAACCTTTCGTTTCTGTCTTATTATCAACTACAAACGATGCAATTGATTGTATACTTGTTTTCACCTAAAACTTCCCAATATGGCGGACTTCAGTATGGGAAGCTTAAAAAACGAAAATCTCTAGACTAGAATCGACTGTAGTTCAAATCGTTCAAACTGAATTAATCTGTGGTAAATCTAATTGAACTCTGACACTTGGCTGACTTTACGGTACCTTTTTCTAAATATTTTCATTATTTTTTGAGTTTTTATTCACAAATTCTACTTGATTTTGTTCTTTTGTTTAACCTGCAGCCTGTAGTACTAATTATATACTTATAAATAATCTTTTCACCGATCAAGAACTGAGGAATAGGCTGGAAGATATTCAAAAAATGTGTAAAACGCTTAAAAACGTATTAGAAAACATTGACTCGTCCACAAATTCGTGAAAATAAATTAGTCCAGATGTTTGTAAAAAGGTCTCTAATTATTTTGAGAAGTTTCCTCGTATCAGTAATTTTCAGGTTTGTAATATGTATATGATAATAAATAGATTAAAACTTATATTAATTTCAGGAAACAGGGCGGGCATTACAGATTGTTGTAAATTAGTTTTAAAATATAAAGAAGGTTTAAAACAGGTGTAAAAGTTGAGTTAGTAGAGAAGACCTAAATAAGATAATGTTGGTAATGGGACCAAAGATCAAATAACACTTGAAATATATAATATGTACAATTGTAAGTAGTTTTATGAATCTCTTTGATATCTATTGTATTGTTTTTATATTTCTTGAAATATATATTTTTTTACTTTACAGGATACACAAACAATAATAAAAAATACAGTTACTCACTAAAAGCACTTAAGGTTTGTAATAGATGTAGTTAGAATATGAAACACCAAACCAAACCAAAAATTATGTTTAATTTTACTGGTATTCCTCACATTTGAAAGGAAAGTCATTTCATAAATAAGCAAAAGGACATCGTATAGTAGTACATAGTTTAGTACACTCTATATTAATAATTCTTTTTTATCCTATACTTGTTAGTTGACGCATCACTAGGTATAAAATTTAGTACTGATTCCAAACCTATAGTTGTGGTTGTGACATATTCTGATGTGTTTCGGGCAATTTAAAATAAGTTAATATTTAAACAAACATTTCTGGCTTTCCTGACAGGAGTGTGAACACAAATTTAATAAAGGTATAGTGTGGATAATGTTCTGATTATTACAGTTTGCATGGATGACTGTTTCTGTATGTTGTTATTTTTAATAAAGTATATTTAATGAGTTTTTCAGTATTTCTTTTACCCTCAGAGGATTGTGTTCTAATCTTTATAAATTTTCATAAATTATATTTACAAAATTTATTACCTTATAACTTTTTGCTAAAGACTTTGTAGTTGATACAGTTTAACAGTATATAAAAGAACTATTTAAATAAGATGTTTGAAAATATATAGCTGTTTTTGCACACATCAATTCAATTTGTGATTAACTGTACTGAAATAAAAACAAATTAAGAGAAACGGGGTGATCTATAACTATCTTCTATTAATTTCACTTATTAAACAACTATAATTATTCAATAATCTTGATAATTCTAGGAACTCTCAGATATCGTCAAAACATGAAAACAAAAATTCACTTTCTATAGTTCTTACGTCCCTTTAACTGAAATATAAGAAACAGGGGAGTTAATATTCTGACTGAGAAAGTTTATAAAATACCTTTAAGTAAAATCTCTTCGGATCTGCGGTAAAATACCTTTATTCTTATTAAATAATTTCAATAATGTATGTTTTTATTTATGATTTATGACAACCACCTAATAACTGCTAATAACCTAACTTTAACGTCAACTTGACAATCCTGAAAAATGTTATTGTTAACCAAAGAGTAAATCAATTTCTGAATTCGCCAACGCCAACTTATTTTTCATTAAAAAAAAATTACCAATTTTCGTAACTAGGTCGGCCATATTGAGAAACTTTTAAAAGAATTGTACTATAGTAAATTAAATGTTTTTGTAGTACTAATAATTAGCCAGAAAAAGTAAACAATTGAGTGCAATGTAATAAAGAGAAAAATATTGTTTTAGCAAAAATCTTCAAAAATGTTTGTTGTTTTATGTAAAGCAGAAAAAATCAATGAAAGTTTCCTGGAATATAGTAAGTGAAATATAGTAAAATTTGGAAATTATCATAGTTTGACATAACAAAAACGAACGGATTAGAAACAACTAAGTGACAGTTTTGAATTTCTCGTTCGTTTTTTCGAATTTATACAGGGTGTTTCAAAACAAATGCGAAAAACTTCAGGGGGTGATTCCTTGTTCAAAATAAAGGGTAGTTTCCTTTATAAACGTTGGGTCAAAAGTCAACCATTAGGGAGATATCGCGGTACAAAGATGGCGGAAAAATAATGTTTTTATTTTTTATCTTGAAAACGAAAAGAGATAGACTAATGAAATTTTACGGAAGCATTACTGTTATGAAAACACACTTTCTGGTAATTTTTTCACTTCTTTAAAATGAGTGGAAGAGGTTGAAATAAACTACCCCTATCAATCTTGTTAATGAAATTTAAAGAAAAATCTTATCAAACACATGCAAAAAAAATTAATTTTGATAGTTTAGTTTATTTAGAAACTTTTTTATCTCTTGTGTTTTTTTGATAAAACTCACCGATTTGAAATTAAAAAATAAAATGTAAAGCATTACATGTCAGGACAAAAAACATTTTTTAGATAAAGAATCTAGTGGGCAGCTGTAATTTTTTAGGAAAAATCTAGTCGGCCGCTGTCACTTTTTAGGATGTTTCTAATATTGTTTTATTTGACATTACCCTACTGCAATACGTTATTATCTAGATTATTATTATTATCATTATTATCACTAGATTCTTAATCTAAAAATATTTTTAGTCCTGACATGTAATGCTTTACATTTTATTTTTTAATTTCAAATCAGTGAGTTTTATAAAAAAAATAGAAGAGATAAAAAAGTTTCTAAACAAACTAAACTATACAAGTTAATTTTTTTGCATGTGTTTCATAAGATTTTTCTTTAAATTTCGTTAACAAGAATGATAGGGGTAGTTTATTTCAACCCCTTCCACTTATTTTAAAAAAGTGAAAAAATTACCAGAAAGTGTGTTTTCATAACAGTAATGCTTCCATAAAATTTCATTAGTTTATCTCTTTTCGTTTTCAAGATAAAAAATAAGAACATTATTTTTCCGCCATCTTTGTACCGCGATATCTCCCTAATGGTTGACTTTTGACCCAACATTTATGAAGTAAACTACCCTTTATTTTGAACAAGGAATCACCCCTTGATGTTTTTCGCATTTGTTTTGAAACACCCTGTATAACATAGAAAACCAGAATGTTATCGGAAAGTTCTGATAATGAAGACTACTTTAATATTGGTACTCACCAGAACTTACAGAAGCTGCAAAAAGAGCAGAAGCCAGATTACTTCCAGAAAAAAGTAGGAGGCGATATGAAATAGCATTGAACGTACACGAAAAATGGTGTGCCGAAAGAAATCCTAAGAATATTGCTTCGGAGACAGTCTTGATGGCATATTTTAGCAACATGGCAAGGCAGAACAAGCCATCTACTCTTTGGGCTACGTACAGCATGATGAGGGAAATGGACGAAGGTAATGTCAGTATTACATATTATGTGGTTGTAAATAAAATGTATTTAACACGTCGCGTCGTTACTGGCATCATATTGTAAAACTGTGTATATAGTTTGCAATGCCACCCTTGGTTGAAAATCTTAAAAAATGGACAAAATACATTTAGTAAGTTTGCTCCTCAGATATTGTCTCTGGCAACACTGTACTACACTCTTGTCATTATGTATTTAGTGGAAGCAAACGCTCAAACTAAACACTGAACATTTTTCTAATTTACACGGTGCTTGACTGGGGCGAGTAAACATTTGGACCGATGCGCTTGTCGAAAACGTCGTGGGGGTGAAAAAAATCAGAGCAGCCGTTTCCGTTCACGGTTGTCACTTAATTAAAACAAACACAACCTGTATTTAATTATCTGACTCTATCCTTTTTTAAATAGGATGTGCCATCGGATTCGATGGGGAGATTCGTGAACAAGATACGGATTTGTGCTTTAGGAACCCTTTATAGGTAAAACATCCTTAAAATAAATGATAATAATCTGGCTTAGATATCGAAAAAATACTCTTTATATTTTTACTTGTTTGTATCTCTACTAATATATAAAATCCTTAAATGACTGACTCACTGATTAATCACGATCCTGCTCAAACCACTCAACGTAAGAAGCTCAATTTTGGCATACAGGTTGATTCTAGGGTGTAGAGGTTCGATAAGAAGAGATTTTTCGAAATTCCAGTTCCAAGGGGGTGAAACCACCCCTCAAATATTACAATATTTTTTATTTAAAAAAAGTTTCCGAAAAAACGCTTAAACACGTATATTTTATTTTGTTTTTTACATATTTTAAGATTTTTTAAAAATGTATACAGGGTGTTTCGAAAATTCTGGTCATTGATTAATCACGATCCTGCTTAAAGCGTTTGACGTAAAAAGCTGATTTTTGGAAAACGGATTGACTTTAGGGTGTAGAGGTTCGGTAGGAAGGGATTTTTCGAAACTCGAATTCTAAGGGGGTGAAGGTGAAACTACCCCTCAAATATCAGAATATTTTTTATTTAAAAACCGGTGAGTTTTTCGGAAAAACTCTTAACCACGTATATTTTATTTTGTTGTTTTATATATTTCAAAATTTTTAAAAATTTATACAGGGTGTTTCATAAAATTTGACCATTGAGTAATCACGATTCTGCTTAAACTGCTTCACGTTTAAAGCTGATTTTTGGCAAACGGATTGACTGTGCGGTGTAGAAGTTGGATAAGGAGGGGTTTCTCGAATCTTAAATTTCAAGAGGGTGAAAACGCCCCTCAAATATTACAATATTTGTTATATAAAAAACGGTTAGTCTTTCGGGAAAACGCTTGGACACGTAAAATTTATTTTGTTTTTTTATATATTTTGAATTTTTTTTAAAAATCATACAGAATGTTCCAAAAAGTTGGGTGAGATTAACCACGATTCTGCTGAAACTGCCAAAATATAATAATATCGCCATATTGTTTTTTCTCGTGCTGACATAAATATGAGAAAACTTTATCCAGTTTGTATGTTAATGGAAATTCTTGCTTTGCTTTATCATCACCATTACAAATGATTAATTCGACGCGAACGAAGTCGCGGGTACACGCTAGTATCCTATAAAGGTATAAAACCTTTTGTTTCTTACTGAATTAATATAGGGTGAATTAGTCAGTGGTCGGACAGTTTAGAAGAAGTTGAATTTAAATTGTTGATTAAATTTTCTTTATTCATGACATGGAAATTAAATTTTATGAAATAGATAGTTTGATTATTGGTTTTCACATTAAATATAATTTTTTTCATAAACCTACCAAATGAATGAAAAGAAACCTACCAAAAAATGTCTCTTGGTAAAAATCGTTACGAGCAACCATTCTTAAGATATTTAGATTGGAAATAGTCAATACATGTCATTATTGACAAAAATAAACAATGTGGAGTAGATAGTTTTTTGACTGAAATAATAAATTTGGGAAATTTTTACTTTTTTAATTTAATCATAAATTTTTCTGCGATTAAATTATGATAAAACAGTTTCTGTTGAACTTATGGCACAAAAACATTTATGATATCAGTCTAATAACTATTTAGTCAACATGTTTAATTTATGTCAATGATGATAGGTATTGACAATTCCGAGTCCAAATCTCTCGAGAACCATTACACGTAGCGATTTTTACCAAGAGGCATTTTTTACATTAAAAAACGTATCAAATGTAGTAGTGGGAACTATCGAATGAATACTATCGAAACATTCGATAGTTGCAATTCATTCGAATAATTCGATAGTTAGTAAGAAAACATTCGTTGAAAACTATTCGAATAAAAATTATCGAATAGATCCGTCATCTGCCTTGAAATATTGTATTCTAGTAATTCGGCAGCAAAAACCATTCATTTATACAATTCATTCATTTATGAAATTCATTTATTCGTCAGGATCGATTATAATAAAATATTAACTGAATTTTAGTTGTCGCCCGGCGACGTAGGTTTCTTTCCGAGAAACCCGACAGCAGTCGGTGGCAATGCTATGAAAGAAGCCGGCATCTTTGATTTTTTGCGGAGTCAGATATAGATAAGGACACATTATTTTTTTTATTGAGGTGCTAGTATTTACACAGAAAATACATTATGAAGGGCGCTGTTGCCATATTTTGGCATTAGTTGATATTAGCAAAGAATATTATTGTTTGGCTTTAGTTAGTTAGGGATAGTATGTCTATATATTCTGCATTTTTTTTTATTAATATTCTGTTGTTACACTGCAATAATACTTGTTATTTTGGATGTAAGAACATGAAAGTGATTTTTAATGTTTTTAAGCAAAGACTGGTTTAATAAATAATAATAACAGTAATAATTTGTTATACCTATTAACAACAAAATTTAAAATGATTTAATATCAATATTTTTTTAAGTAGTAGCAAAATATAAACAACAAATTAGATGTCAAAATTATTTATATTAGATCCTATTTAAAAATAATATAGTCTTTAAATTTTTTGGCAACGTTGGTTTGTTAAATAATAATAATTACAGAACTAATTTGTTATATTAACAACAAATTTTAAAATCATGAAATATAAACATTTATTAATTTTCTAAGCATGCAGTGTAATGGAACGAAAATATAAATAAAAAATTAGAAATCAAAATTATTTATATTAGGTGCTTTATATTACTATTTAAAAATTATATTTACTTTTACTGGCATTTACTTTAAAAAATAAATGAAATATTTCTTCGCAAAAACTACATGTAAGAGAATTAGCATAAACAAAATACAAACATCGTTAACTTTTTTTTTAAATTGGCACGTGTAAAACTTTCATTTTAATTTTCTCACCCCATAGTTTGAGTTCGATAACCATTTACTTAACCACATTACTTTAATATGATTATTAAGTTCAACTAATTCATATTATTAAAACATCTAAAATACAAATATGTACTTTTAAAATTAATTTAAGTTCATCTCATCTCTCTTAAAAATTGCTACTTCTCAAAATTTCCCATTAAAAAATAGACCATATACCATATAAAATTAAATAATTGAAAGATCGGACTACGGAAAACCACACAACTTTTCGGAAAAATTTTGACCACCTGCACATGCACACAATCGTCAATAAATAAAATTAAAAAATAACTACTATTTTAGTATTTTAACTATTTTAATAAACGCAAAAATAGCACAGTATTTATACGGCGAAGTTATAAAAATTTGGAAGAACTAATAATGCACTGACGCATACAAAAATCAAACGAATACTAAATTTCATTTATCAAAAGCATTCGATAGTCGTGGCTCAACGATAACCATTTAGTCGCACGGCGAGGTTGTCACAGTGTGACCAACGGATCTGTAGCTACGGGGTATCGGCAGGGGAACGCAGTTGTAAACAAAACACGCCCAATTTCATTCATAAAATAGGCATGGGCGTACGGTGTTATATGAAAATAATGTGTATCATAAATATAATACTCAGATTAATAATTTTTTTCAAAAAACTTTATGCTGTTTGAATCGTTACTGTTGAGTTAGCAGATAAACACTAAAAGCTTTTATTAAAGCTCCCTTAAGTATTTTGAATCATTTTATTATTGTGTTGTTAATATAATAGAAGAAATAATTACAGCTGAGGGTTGGACCCTTTGGTGTTACACAGCAAAATAAAACACTAAATCAGTACAATCCACCAAAACACTTTTAATTTTACACTGGACGCACGTTTCGCTAACCATGTGTGCCATCAGCAGATGATCAAGACTGAGTCTTGAGGTATATTTATTTATATATCTGTACTAACTATATTTTTTTCTATAATACATAATTCTAGATATAACTATTTCCAGCAAAAAAATCTTGAAAATAGTTAACTTTGGAAGCGCAAACAAAACATAATTTTACTCACTAGTAGATCCAATATTGCCTATTACACCAGATATGGTATCGCTCCGCCAGCAGTTTTTAAAGGTTAGGTCATTGTCTACCCATATGTTTCATCCAAATAGATAATACTTGGCTATATTTTCGAATTTCGCGTATATATTTTTGCAATGCAATCTCTCTCTGCAATATAATGGGCCGCTCCATTAATAATTATCTGTTATTTTGATATTTACGCCAAAAAAATTCATTTGATTTTAATAACCCCCTAAGCATTTCCCTGCAAAAGGAAAATTCGATTCTTCCTGCAATTTTTGCAAAAGCTTTCTAATTGTGGGGACGAGTTTGAATTCGAGATAAAATTTATTTATCAAATTCCTGACCACTTCGAAAAAGTCGTCGAGCTTTTCGACAGCAGTCTCACTTGGTCGTTTCTTTCCAGAGCTGGATATCATTTTATCGGGGTTAGTTTTAGCCTTTTTTTTATCTTCTGTGTGAATTTTTTTATAGCCGATACGCTAACTCCGGTATAAAGAAATATCCGCTCAAGTTTACGTTTAAGCGGCAACTCAAGCGAACTCTCTGTAGCTTCTTCATCGCAAACCCTATTATGAACACAAGGAAATACACCAAATGAGATTTCATCCACGTTATTATTAACTTACCTATATAAATTAGCTATTATTTCTCTTGTCTGACTATGTAGCGTCTTACCCTTAACAAATTTATTCGTTTTAAAACACAAATATACGATCAAACTTGATATTAATAATTAAAAACTACGAACGAAAAACATTATAACAAGATAACAAAACAATAAAACACAACTTAACTATCAAATATACTAAAAATATAGGAATAAAGTTTAGGATAACCGGTATAAAATAATGAAATAAAGTAATAATGATCAAAAAAATGACACCGCCACTGGATATTTCAATAGTATTCAATATTCCTACTCTTTTCAGAAGAGACCGTGAAGTTGGGGATAAAGCAAGCGAATAGGAAAGGCGTAAAAGCCATGGCAACCGCGTGGTAACAAATCCTGTGACGTACTGCCAATCATGTTCGATGAATAGGTGGCCATGCGGCGATGCCGGTTTGCCAATGATATCGTTGAAAATCTTCAACTTTCATAATAGGCAGATTATACAGAATGAAAGAAATAAGTTATTAAATAAAAACATATCGAACAATATGAACTACGTTAAAATTCCTTAGTAATATACGTCAGAATATATGCTAAACACATTATATATAATACAAATATATTAAATTTATAGTTCATGTCTGGCAATTTTGCAATTTTATAGATAAACGTGGCAATATCGATTTTTTTTTCTCGCATTCCTTCCGTAGCTACAGATCCGCTGGTCAAACAGTATGCATTAGTATACAAATGAATGAATGATTTTATTCGAATAAAACCATTCGATAGTTGAAATCATTCATTCATTAACCATTCGATAGTCTAATTCATTCGATAGTTCCCATCGCTAATCAAATGTATATTTTTTTAATCGGTAGTTTTATACAGGTACGGATGAAAAGTTATTACTCTTCAAAGCAGTTAAAAATTTCTAAGTGGTGCCTTCTACACAAAGGAGTCATATTGTCATCAAAACCCAAATTTCTAATGTCAAAAAATTCCCAGACACTAATTTTCATCCAGATATTGACGTTACCTCATAAATTATTTGGAAAAAGCGAAATAAAAATGAAACTGTAGCCCTGTATCTTCGAAACTACGCTTTTTAGGACATACATTTATACGAAATTGTTTACTTATTTCTATCGGTAAAATATGCTGCCGAAGTTTCCGGAATACAGCTCGGACCACCCTGTATACTAAACTCAGTAAATAAAATTCTATCTATATGTACCACGGGAATCATAAGGTGTTAATATCCTCGGGCAATTATTGTCCCTCAGGACAGAGACTTTGCCCTCGGTAATCAACACTTATAATTCCCTTGATACGTAAATAACTATAAAGCTTGCAATATTTATGTTTTATTTTATTTGATAATGACTGGGAAATAGTCGTTCAACATATTTTATCTAATATAATTAGCCATTTAGAATGTAATTTAAGAAATAATTTTAGCTTAAATGTTGTTTCAAATGTATAAGAAATTCGTAGAAAACCACGTAGAAGAACTACATACCTCAATAAATTTTCTTCGGGTTTGCATAACTCGAACTTCTTATTGACTGGCTTTTTCTTATCATACGGTATAAGTTTCTTGGGGACGGACCCTTTCAACTTCAACAGCCAGACGCGGCAGCGTTAACTTTCCAATTTCGGTATCTCGCAAAGAGCTGTCACACGAAAGAAGGGCATTGTTGAAACTAATTTAACGTCAATATATCTGCATAAATAAAAACCGTTTCGAGACATTTATTTCGCATCGTACATAAGAACATACAGGGTGTCCTAAATGCGTATAACTTTCAATGTATCGAGCGAAGATTTAAGATATTGGTTGGAAGCACCTTCAACACCCATTCAATAACTTTGTTATAAATTGCTATCTGTTATTTATAGTGACCCTATCAATATTAGACATCTTTATTTCTACACTGAAAAAAAGGATCTCTCAGTCGAAATGAATATGACTTTGACCCAAAAGATTGGCGCTTTTCAATAGGGCCAAGAACGACGTTTCTTTGCCAAAACATTAAGCATCTTTTCATAAGATTTAAAAAATTACTTAGGAGAATAGAAGAATCTATCTGTCCAACTCACGCACTCTTGACCCAAAATTAATATGCAAAGAAGTTCTTCTTACAAGAACAATAGTCTCTTTGATTCATGCAAAAATTCTTGATTGAAAAGGGACATTTCTTGATTAAAGAGACACTTTTCTTAAACCAATAGCGAATACCATTGACTCAACTAAATTTTATTTTGATCTAAGAGAAGTCTATACATCAAATACAGGCATATACAGGCATATTACGAAGTATATTATCTTCTGATAAATTTAGGTTTTCCTAGTCTGTAGTAAGTAAAGTGATATTATTTTCTTCGATAGTAGGTAGTTATTTCTGCTTCTTCACTCCTTGGTATTTTTTGGGGTGGTTCATCACTCTACAAATTACAAAAAAATGTTACATCACGATTAATCAAAGTAAAGCAAACAAATTATTAAAATTACAAGCTTTGGTCACATTTTGATTTTTTTAATACGACGACTTGAAATTCTAAAATTTTTGTAATTATTTGCATAAAAAATCGATACCTATATTCTTATTCTATCTATAGTCACGCATGCATTATCTATACAGGTGCATTAGGTAAATGTCTCTTACCTTCAAATATAGCAAATAAATACTCTAATTTCCATTTTTTCAGAAACTCCTTTAAAGAATCCATATATTCTAAAATTTGTCCATAAAAAATGACAAATGCATGTTAATAACGATCACTAATTTGTTATACGATATGCGTTTAAAAAACAAATTATGCGAAAACCCAAGTGGACAATTCCAAGCAACAAAACCCGTACGTACTATGTTGTGCGACCTATGAAATGCGACGTGAGACTGGTCGGACCACCGACTGATTGTATATACCGTCCTTCGTCATCGTCTTTGCGTGTCGTTATTATTTTTCATCAGAAGAGTAATTAGCTATTGGAAAAATGGCCATGTTTCTTGAATGAAGTACCGTATGATCGAGAAAAAACGGCGTCCAGTTGGCTGGGAAATGACGATCGATGGCATTTCCCATATAAATTTACATTTAAAATGACAGCGATCTTCATTTCCCAGCCAACTGGACGCCATTTTTTTTCGATCATACGGTACTTCCTAGCGTATTTTTGTTATTATCTTAATACAAAGTAACTTGCACTTAGTTGAATGAAAATAGATTCAAGAGAAATTTTCGAATTTTTCAAGAGAACAAGGATATATTACGAATTTTCTTGGAACTTTAGTTTCGGAGATATTAATTTAATCGGACCTTTTTAAGAAAATTAATTTTATTTTTCAGAAACTATTTGAGACAGAGTTTACCAAAAATGCTTTTTATATCTACTAGTGGGTAAATGAATTTCTAGATATATTACGAATTTTTTTGGAACTTTAGTTTCGGAGATATACATTTAATCGGACATTTTTAAAAAAATTAATTTTATTTTTCAGAAACTATTAGAGACAGAGTTTACCAAAAATGCTTTTTATATCTACTAGCGGGTAAATGAATTTCTAGATATATTACGAATTTTCTTGGAACTTTAGTTTCGGAGATATACATTTAATCAGACATTTAAAAAAAAAATAATTTTATTTTTCAGAAACTATTAGAGACAGAGTTTACCAAAAATGCTTTTTATAACTACTAGCGGGTAAATAAATTTCTAGATATATTACGATGCTTACTGATTTAAGGTACATTCAGGCTGAGAGCGTCGAGCGTCGCGTTTGCGTCGCGTCCGCGTGTCGGAATGGAATCAATTCACTTAACTTAACTTATATCGTTCAGGCCAATGACTAAAGAATATAAGGACATGTAACGACCCTATGCGGGCTGCAGCAGAAATTGTGACCTTTTTTTTTATTTTGGTGGCAAACAATGAGTCATTATTTGGTCACCAGCGGCAATTTTAGCGATTTTTAATAGTTTGTGTGTAGTAAACTTTGTATAAACTTTATTACAATGGTGATTAGTTGTTCAGCTTTCAAGTGTAAAAGCAGCAGCGATAAGAAAGAGCCAGGAGTTACGTTTCATAGGTGAATAAACAGTCCACTCCAACTTTTTAGCGTTTTCTTATTGAATTCGATAATTATTCTTCAATTTCAATTAACATCTATATGTACTTGATATGTGCTATACGTCGATACTAGTTTTGTACCTTTTGTTAACATTTTAATACGGTTTTTTCGCAATTAATTAGGATGATACACCATAGGCGTAGTCAAAACAATTATCAAAAAATATAAATATTGCTTCAAACAGCTAGGTTAAGAAAAATATGTGCCACACTGTTTGGTGACATCGTCACAATTTGCTCTCGGGTGTTATTTGTCCTTGGATTCTTTAGTCATTGGTTCAGGCAGATCGCATCGCGTTTGGCGTTGCGCTAGCGTCTGCTGAGCGTCGGGGCGGCTCGAGTTCAATGGGACGGACGCGACGCAAACGCGACGCGACGCTCGACGCTCTCAGCCTGAATGTACCTTTACTGTTCTGCTATAATTTTTTATACGAAATACGTAAATATTCAGAATGTGTAGCTCAGGCGATTGTGGTGTAGCTTTGCAACCATCGAATCAAATGTGTAGCAATGTACACAATTGTGTAGCTTGTGCACCCCTGATGAGTGTTCTCTTTGTCTCACAAGCTCTAAACAGAAAATTCGTACATAATGCAGGTATACGGCTGTTAAATGCTTTAGTCTTAGTCTTAGTTAGTTTGGTTTGTAAATTAAGGTCTCTGACAGGACCGCTTTATCCATTAGACAAGATAGACAGGTTCCTAGGGCGGCAGGATAATGGGGGGCGGCAATTTTTTGGAAAATCAAAACAACTCGGAAAATAATATCTTCATAAATAAAACATACTGCCATGGTGTCGTATTAATTTTGAATTATTATGATCAAATATTACATACCTTTTGCATCTATTCATCGTTTAGTAAGACGATTCGAATTTGTAATTAGGTATTTGCCTACGATTTTGCCCAAACATTACATCTTCTATTATTTGTATTTGTATGTTTTCATTGTCACTATTCAGTCTTAAACTTTTGACGTCCTTTAAAAAAAACCTACAGGGTGGGTCAAAAAATTGACAACAAATGGGAAAATTTATTTGTCTTTAAAAAAAAAGCAACAATTTTTTTAAACTCCAGAAAAAAAATTCATTTGCTGCCTGTATTAGGTATAAAAAAATTCCTTGAATTTTTATTAATGGAAGGGGCGGCAAAAAAATGATGCCTAGGGTACCAATTTACCCTAACACGGTCCTGGTCTCTGCTCTTGAACAGATTTCCCATTCTAACGAGAGTGGCTTATGGGAAAATGGTACACCCTGTACATATACGCCCATCCGATTGTGTCGCTGACCTTAGCATCCAGCGACATAAACTAGAATGTCCTTTTTTTCCCTTCTTTATTCTGCGATTCTTCGGCGGGCTGAAAATAATATCCGAAGACAGTTATAGGAAGTTATTCGCGAACGGATTGTGGGCGAATGCAGGTCAACGGGCCATATGCATATGGCACGAGAGTTGCACCTTCCTATTATTATTGTCTTCGTTATTATTGTTGTTGGTCGGTATTATTCTGAGCGAGGATCTCTCGCCAGGCGGTCGTTTGCATTCGTTACACCTAGGGATGGATTTTTTTTTCGATGTATCGATAACTATTAATAGTTATCGATATATCGAATGACAATAGGTGGCTAATGGATATATCGATAACTATCGATATATCAATGCCTACATATATGTCGGTACCTATCGATATATCGAAAGTATAATGTACTGATAGCACTGCGATAAGTATCGGTTATTAAAAATTATAGATATACCGGATGTTTCTCCAAAGTGGCTCACCCCTATAACTTTTTTACTTTTTCAGAAAAAAATGAGATTTGGTATGTTAGTATTTGACATAAATTTGGATTCATTGACGTATTCAGTTATTATTTCGGTCATTACTCAGTTATTTCGGTCACTTCTTGTTTCACCGGAACTTTTGATTTTAAAATGACACCGGCGGTATTTTTTTACTTCATTTGATATCATCGTGTCGACATTTTCATTAAAAAAAAACAGCATTTTAAATTTCAATTGAGAGTGGCCATATATAACGACAATTGGACTCGAAATACCAAGTGGGTGGTACCAATGTATTAATAAAAAAATGTTTTTCCGAATATGCTAATGAGCCACATAGAATTACACATTCACGACATAGAACAATTTGGTACCACAAACTTGGTATTTCGAGTCAAGTCATCATTATAAACCGCATGTTTCAATTTCAAATAAATCATATGCGAAAATGTAAAAAGTTGACATATGATATGTCAATCTATCCAGAGTGCCATTTTCTATCGAATAAAGAAAAAAATAACCGAGGTTGTCATTTAAAAATCAAAAGTTGCAGTAATTTCCGGTAAAACACAAAGTGCCCGAAAACAACTGAATACGTCAATCAATTCTAGTGTTGCACAAGAGTCTTGAAAAAGTCTTGCAAGACCAGGACTCTTGCAAGAAGTTCGAGACAAGACTTTCTTGTCTTGATTTTCATTGTTTTGTGGATAGTTAACGATATATCGAAATTTATATATGTGTCTTTTAATTTAAAAACTTTTAAAAACCAGAATATTTTCCTTAAAATTTCATAAGACTACTTTTTATATGTATCTAATATAAAAATAGATACGATTAGGGATAGTTTTTTTTCGATATATTTATAATTGGCGATTGTTATTGATATATCGAATAACAATAGGTGATTTTAAACCGATATCTATCGCTAATTCGATAATTACCGACATAATCGATAACTAAAATTTATCGACAGGTAAAGTGCGAAAAGTTATCGATAGGTAAAATCCATTATCGCCCGTCCCTAGTTACATCTCGAAAGGATGTTAACGCGTCCGTACTTTATTAACCAGATCTTAATTTCTTCTAGTCTAGCTATAAAGTTCGGATTGCACGCTATTTTACGTGAATTTTATTTGAAAATCTATGCAAATTTCGGTTTGAAATAGGTTTCGTGCAGAACAAGACACTTAAAATGTCGTTTGCTAAAGAATATATTTTGTACTAAGAATACACGGCAAAACATATTTTAGTTTATTGGTGGTATCTTGTATAAAAGGTACATTTCATAGCTAATTTTGGGGTGCTGAATATGAAAATAACAAATATCAGTTGTAGTTATCAAGAACAACATTTTTAATTTTATTTGTGATAAAAATAATAGATACTTTTATATTTTTATAGTCAGTATATGTTAGTCTCTTTTTTTTTGCAGCCTAACCAACTGTTTCTAAAACACCTCTAACAAGAATACAGTAGTTGCACGCAAGCATAGAAGGATTCTAATTTCCCCGGTACCTTTTCTCCATTTTTAATAGGTCATGATGAAAGCGTTCTCAGTTATCAGGAAAAAAGTCTAAAGATGAATGCAAAAAATTAATTTTTAGAGATATATTTCAACCTATGTTTTTGAGTGCTGCTTTAATTGGTTTCCACTTGGGAACCAGAACGGTTCTGGTCCAGTTAGTGGAGTATTCCCTTCTTTTCTAGCCAGATCTCCTCCTAGCTTTGACACCCATAGTAGAAGGACTTTTCTATTTTCTTTGCCTAATTTGTTCAGCTTCTTTAGGCATTCTTTTACCACCTTTGAATTGATGGTTACTGAGCCGATCCACAGTGCTTCGAACATATGGCTCTAGAGGACAAAAATGCAAAACTTCTCTTTTATAGTAGGCAATTTATTCAAACTAGGTTTATTTGACACAAATGATGAATACTCTCATTGTACTAAATGATGATGTTCTTAGTCCCACGTTTATGAAAAAAATCTTATAAATAATAAAAATGTTGGAGCTGTGTTCCATCTAAGGAAATAATAATTTATAGTATGAAAACGGTGTAAGTATTAAATAAATCCCTGTGATAAAAAAGAATTGAAATAACATTAGAACGTGATTCCTACAATATAAGCCTAATATAAGATAAAAATGTTTTTCTTTAATGAAAAAGAAACTAATGTTATATTTAATTAAAAAAAACTTAAGATACTATAAATTTACTTTAGGACAACAAAATACATAGATCGTAGATAACTACTCTGATTCAGAAGAATCACTGCTGACAGAATCTTCCAAATTTATAGTATCCACATCACAGGTAGATGAAGTATCCTCACAGATATCTCTGTACATTATTTTCTAATATGTTACTTTTTCGCGTTGTTACTGTTCTTTTTGTTGGTATGAGGGGTTCGGATGTTAATAGTTACCTCTTTAATAGATCATATCCATATATCATTTTTTCCTTTTATTGGGTATGAGGTTTTATAATAAATTGAAAGATGGAAACTTTTTTATTCAACGTTTCGCTCCAACATAGTGGGCTTTTTCAGGCACAAGTGGTGTCTCATTTGACTGGAAGGTTCATCAATATCTAATAAAGAACACACTTTTTGAAATACAAATAATTTTGAGTTCTTGTCCTTATGATCAAACCAAGTATTAACCAGATCGGCATTGCTTATCAATTTTACTCCATCTGAAAAGTATTATAAAATAAAGTTCGTCGCAAGCAGACGCAGGTGAACTATACAAAAATTAAAAGTGTATGAATATGACAACAAACATATTCAATAAATACGATATGTTTTGATATGTTTTTTTTTAAATGCCTTTTTGAAGTTTGAAAACGTAAAATTTTTATACCCATTTAAGAATCATCTTAAAAAATAAATAAAAACTAAACAATCACGAACTTGTTTAGAAATAAATTTAAAATCCATACCTTGTTTAACAATATCCATAGTGGCTTTCAATTTACGTACGTACCGTTTAACTCCATATACAGAACTACTATGAATGTTATTCTTTTCACTGATATAAGATAATGATCGCAAAATTTATTTTTAGTGAAAATATTTGCTAACAAAAAACGCTGTTTATGAAAAATAATATACAGGATGGTTGAACATTGCTATAAGTATAAAATTATATATTCAGATATTAGTAAATTTTAACTTTTTTTTCGATTTTTGTCCATGGGACGAAGCACTGTGCGATCGCTCTTCAGGGTGTTTGAATATCATATACGATGGTTATATCTTGTTTCCGATAATTTCTATATAAGATAAATTTTACGCATTTCCACCAAGTAACGGCAGAGCCAATTCAATCAATAATGAAGCTTGAATTTGAGACACCCTGTACAGTTATCTATTTTTTCACACAAATAGACCTTTAACAATTACTTTACCGTTTCTTCCGCATCTAAATGGTTGGTTTTTCACTTCATTCCCATATCAACGTGAGAGACTCCCGCCAAGGGGGTCAGTGAGAAAAACTAGAGCAGGTACATACTTCCAGCATCCCTTTTACTTGTCTGGGGTGGTTTTTGGGTGTGTGAGTGCGACACCGGCTTCGGGGTCAAACGGGCCGAGTTCATGGGAACGGGAATCGGATATAGCCGAAATTATGTCGATAGGTGTCTATCGGTTCGGTTTAGGCAGTGCAGCTCACGTGAGAAAATATTTAAGGAAGGAAACAGAACTAATTCTCATAGACGCGGAATTTTATAGAGGGGCAAACCTGGTGTGAGACTGAGAAAATAACTGTGGAGTGTGTAAATTTTTCAGAATCATGTAAAATCTAGCTCCTATACCGTCATTAAATGAGGCGTCAAGTTGCAGAACCCGTCTTACTCCAAAAACTTTCTTTCGAGATAATAAGTAAAAACTGTTTTAGCAAATGTTTGAAGCGTTATTTTACATAAAACCTGTCCATTAAATAGAATCAATGTTTTTTTGTAGAAATAAAAATTAATCTATCCAAAAAAATCCTTTATGGGTATTTCGCCACTGCACTGCAAGAAAAATCTACAAATAAAAATATTTATTTTTTGTAAACACTTCTGCGTTAAACTTAAACGGACGCTGCTTGTTAGAAGTTGTGTTTACAGTTATAAAAATTTGCCTAACAAAGAAAAAAATGCTTAACGTTTCGGAAAGTTTTCTCTTCCGTCGTCGGAAGCAAAAAAAATATAAAGAACAAAGAAAAAAACTATTTAAAATATTTAAATTGAACTATTCGAGAACACTTTACTTTTTAAAACAGATACGTCTACAAGAAACCGTTTACGTTCTGTTAAAA
Organism: Sitophilus oryzae; assembly: GCF_002938485.1. Classification (NCBI taxonomy): domain Eukaryota; kingdom Metazoa; phylum Arthropoda; class Insecta; order Coleoptera; family Curculionidae; genus Sitophilus; species Sitophilus oryzae. The sequence goes on from NW_022146424.1 coordinate 3,259,248, forward strand.
TGACATTATATTAAGTTAAACTTCAAAATTAACAATTACTACCTGATAACAATTACTTAATAAGGTAAAACCAAAAAGCCCAAACTTTCTGTATGGTTATTTTGAAATTTTACGTATGTTATGTTTATTTATGTTATGTTCTTTAAAATCAAAGAAGCGATTGCCATACATTACTAACATCTACAGATGTATGAGCAATACATTTATTTTTATTAGATTAAATTAAAAAGCCTCTTATTTTTATTTTAGAGGCAATCGCTTCTTTCATTATAATTTTGGCGTTATAAAAATTTATTCTGTGCCCTGTGTCCCATGAATGCTGACAAATCTTAGATTTGTGAAAATCTCCCTTTCTTAAATAATCTTTATGTTCTTTAATTCTAACATTTAATGGTCTAGATGTTTCACCAATGTAAAATTTATCGCATTCACAGGGTATTTGGTATATTACATTTTTTATTTTACCTGAATTGTAAAAAATGTCTATACCCCTATGCGGCGGATTCATTTTTTCTTGCAGTGCAGTGGCGAAATACCCATAAAGGATTTTTTTGGATAGATGAATCCGCCACATAGCTATAGACATTTTTTTTAAAAATTAGTATTAACTTTTTAAAGAGAAAAAACACAAACATAATTCGGATCGTTATCCCAATTATTTTTGCGTTTTTTCTCTTTAAAATTATATATTAATTATATCTACAAAAACCAGATACAAAACAATGATTCCACTTAACGGATACCTACGTTTTTGTATGCGTTTTGTTTTGCGGGTTTTGCTACAGTAAAATATTTGTATTCTTGAAACTTATTAGGTATGCTAAAAAAATATTAGGTATGCTATTTTATTAAAATTAGGTAGAGATCTGAAATGGATAAGACGTCAGTCTAGCGATATCTCTGTGGGGTCTGCGCAAAATGTGCCCAATCCAGCCCCAATTTCTTTTCTTAATTTCGATATCTATTCGATTTTGTGATGTTCTTCTCCACAGTTCTTCGTTGCTAATTTGATTGGGTCAGAAAATTCTCAATATTCTTCGAAGACACTTGTTAACAAACACCTGTAGGCGATCCATGATGTCAAATGTACAGCCTTGCCACAAAAAGTGTCATTGTTACTCATAATTCATAACAAAACAATATGCTATTTTTTGGCAATTTATTACAACATACCGGGTATTTCTCAAAAGTGGCTCATCTCTATAACATTTTTATTTTTACAGATAAATAAACGAAATTTGGTATGATATGACGTAAATTGGGCGTATTCAATTGTTTTCGGTCACTTCGTGTTTCGCTGGTTATGACTACAATTCTTGATTATTAAATGGCACCCTCGGTATTTTTTTTACTTTATTCAATAGAAAATGACATTCTGATTAGAATGACATATAATATGTCAACTTCATCATATAATATAATTAATTCATATAATATGTCAACTTCTTGCTTAAAAAAGTATCGTAGATATTTTAAATTTCAATCTAGAGTGCCATGTGTGTAAAAAACACTAATTTTTAATCAAGGAGCCTTGGAAATATAGGTTTGATCGTTTAACGTTTTTTGTGTCTTGTCCTGACCGGTTAAAAGATGCCCAAATCGCATTTTTAATCATAACTAAATTTTTTAAAATGATCCTCCTTCGCTCATTAGCATATTTGGAAAAATATTTTTTTTGGGAATAGTTTGGTACACCACATGCTGGCTATTTCTAGTCAAATTTTCCAGAACCAGATTGAAATTTAAAATGTTATTTTTTTAAACTTGAAAATGTCAAAAGTTGGTATATGACATGTCATTCTATTCAGAATGTCATGTTCAACCGAGAACAGTGAAGGGTTATGTGAATCAACAATTCAATCATTCTTTTAGTAAAAATAACTAGCAAAAATAGGACTGTAACACATTGATACAACTTTATTTTTCACTTATAATATCACAAGAGCATAAATTATTTTCGGAAATTTTTTTGAGGGCACGAATATTTTGAAAATTTCTCTAATAACTAAATTTCTCGAAACTAAAATATTCGTGCCCGAAAGAAAATTTCCAGGAATAATTTAAGCTTGCGTGGTATTCGGTAAGAAAATTTCACACCTAAATTTGAAAAAAAAAATATTAATCCAACATGACATTTTAAAATAATTTCAATTTGTTAAGTTGGCCAAGGTATTGATGTTTTTGACATATTATGTGTTTTGTTTTGTCATTTTTGTTCGCGATTCTGTCATTAAGCTATTACTAGTTTTAAAACGTCTGTACGTAGAGTAAGAAGTGTATAGCGAAATGTCGCGATTTGGAAAAAAGTAAACCAACAAGTCATTAAAGAAGAAATTGAAAATATAAAACCAGATAACACCCGAAAAATACCAGCTTTAGTTAAATAAAGGCGGCAGAACTATATTTTTTAGAACATGGCAATTTCGAAGAAATTCATATGTAGGTATATCTAACATATTTCCTTAAATAAAAAATATTACCAACCTTAGGCGCGGTCTCTTCAGTTATAAATAAATAACTTTTATCTAACAAATAACCATCTAAAAGATAAACAATCTAGAGCCTGATATCTATAGGATATAACATTTGGGTATTTTCATACAAAATAATCCAATAGATAACAATTTGGAGGACGGCCGCCTACGGACCGGTAGACACCCGTAGAGAAAGTGTTGCCAATATAAGATATCTGAAATTGAGATGGTTATATATGAAGAAGTCGATACAATAGACAGAGACAGAAACTCCGGAATTTCAAATTGTTAGATTAGCAGTGAGGTTATTGTTCAGTTGTCAAAAGATCGTCAAAATGAAAATAAAAACAATAAAATTGAACTAAAATATATTTTGTGTTCAACTCCAACTAGTCCTATTATGGTATAGGCTATTTAAATTTACCTTTATGGAAAAAGGGAAAGATAATTCAATTTCAGCAGTGGTGGTGGTGCAATAGATCTATTGATGGAATGCGATTTATAAGAAATTAAAAACAAGAAAAAATAATCTGTAAGTAATTTATAGTTTAATTACATGATATTACTGTTATATTTATTATATTAACATTTTAGTACAATTGATAATAGAAAATATGGAAGAAGCTGGGTGAAGTGCAAGCAGAGATTTATAAACCAATCCTAAAACCACCATCTGGTAAGTTATTAATATTGAAAATTAAAATATAGTATAAGACTGTTAGTGTTGTGGTCCCTCTTCAGAAGGGCCAACTTGTTGAGGGTCTTTTCGGGTGTGGAATTCACTGTACACTGTTGTTTTTAATATAACTTAACTTTTAATTATGATAAATCCTAATTACAATAGTTACCCTGAGGGAAACTGTGAAAAATAATAACGTGTTGAAGAGAGTAAAAAGAGAGTTGAAGAGCAAAAGCAAAAAGAGTGTTGAGCAAAAGAAGGTTTCAGCAAAAGAGTTTCCTGAGGGCCTGTCTTGCAGTTCCTTAAATAATATCTAAGCTACAGAAATGCCAGAGGCGTACAGTACAATTTATATATCCTTTAATCTAATATTCAGAGCAGTGGACGACACACTGCCCTAAACTTACATTGTTCAGATAGACAGACGTTCAAGTGAAAGCTATATAAATTTATGGATCAAAATTCCCAACAGTAATAGTTAAAGTTATCAATTAGAATTATATTGTAGGGTCGTTATGACCTCAAAGGTAAGTGAAGGTTTTTATTAGAGATGGGACATTCCTAAACTAATATTACAAATTTGATTAAAATGAGGACGGGATTATAACACCTCCCCTAAGAAAAAATTTTTCATAACAAAAAAAAATTAAGAGAGAAAAAAAAAATCGTCAAATTAAACAATAAACAATACACACAATAACTACACTATTCTAAGAGTAAAAGTTTGAAAATAAATAGAAAAAAAAGTAAAAAATATTAATTGAACATTTTAGTCTTTAATTAGTCCATATGAACCGATGGTGTTCTAGCTCGAGCGTCGACCACTTAAGTTTAAAATTCCACGGCTGAACGATTACTTGGGAGTCCACTCCTTCCAGCTTCTTCTTCCAATATTTGTTCGAATTGGGCCTGAGTTATTGGATTTGGAGTATTAATATTTGTATTAAATAGTTTAATACAGCAACCTCCTCAGAGTGGTCCTGGGCTCCTTGGTACAACATAGTAATCTTCTTAGCAGGTTAAAGAGTTCACACCATTTTAGAATATTATACAATAAGATGATCGTTACAATTGAACCAATTCAAGCTGATAGTCCAACAGTATACCAGGTGTGAATGTTGCACAACAAATGGTTTCTTCAATTGTATGTCTAAAAGATCGTCCAACTGGTTAAGCTTCTGTGATTAGCGAAGTTCAGTTCATCCAATTTTTAAATTTGTTCTCTTCACTGGCTCGAGAGATTTGATGGGGTTAAGTTAAGTTCTTGAATTCTTATAACTTGAGGATGCTTGCATATGAATTCGTTTTCGGTGGTTTTCGTACAACTTTGATAGATCCCACATCGCTACGTAATATATCTTACTAGTTTGATTACTGAATTGATTAAAGAATTTTGTATTTATATTTAAAAATTGTTAATTTAAGTTAAAACTTGTGAATACTAGCTTTAAAATTTTGAATAGTATTTGAAATAATTCTTATTTGTTGTTTCATAGTAAGTCGAGTTTCGTAATTAACGGTTAATATAGTTCATATGAAGCGCCATTAAAAATTCCTCTTTTCAAATTATTATATCAAAAATTATTATCGAAACCTGAATCTTCATTACTATGACATAAATTAAAAGATCTTTGATGTTATATTAGAGAGCGAATTTAGTTTATCATTATAATATGATAAATTTAGGTGCGTGAAAAGAATGATTTCAGAACCGTATATTTTGCATTTCCCAATTTATGGTAATATATTCCCGTTTGTCCTGGTAGATAAGTTATATGATAATTAGAAGTGTTAGAGGGTAATGGAAAAAGTATAAGGTATAAAAATAAGGCGAACATTTTAATCTGAAATAAAGGGTTTTATCATGTTAGTATGATAAATAATATGTCTTTTCCCAATTTGAATTTGAACATTTTTTTCATTAAGTACTTTTGTTATTCTATACGGGCCTTTAAAATTAGGGGATAATTTTTTGCTTAAGCCTGGAGAAACTTGTTTATTTAATATATATACTAGGTCATTAGGTTTGTAAATAGTCGTTTTAATTTTTTGATCGTAGGCTTCTTTTGATTTTATATTAATGTTGATATTTCGTGAAAGAGCATTTACATTACAATTTATTCTGCCTTGTTTATAGACAATCTGATTGTTTTGTTGTCCAGATACATCTTGTTTTTTCGGATATCTATAAGTTTTTGCTGATATTGGTTTTTGATTACTTAAATTAATTTCGTGTTTCATAGTTTGAGTACAAGTTAATTTATTGCCAGGTAGGTGAAAAATATCATTATATTCCGTACATAAATTTAAAATATGTCCTTTTTCCTCAATATTTAAATCTTCTAGTCTAAGGTTTTGATTTAATAATTTATTTCTGCTAAATAAATCTGATGAATTAGTAAAGATGTTAAGAGTTTTAGCATTATTAATATTCACTTTTAGATGTAGCGGAAAAGGTAGCGAGTCAAGAGAAAATAATTGCTTTTTTAAATCAATTTGGGCGTTTTGTGATTTAATAAAGTCGTATCCGATCAGACCGTCATAAGGTACGTTTGTTTTCTGATTAAGAATATGGAACTTTATTTTCAATGTATGATTCCTAATATTAAATGGAATTATAGTACTACCCGCCGTTAATACAGGAGAATCTGTACTTAAACCGTGTAAGGTTAATTTCTCGCTAGGAAAAAATTTAGTAATTTCAGGATTTAACTTATCTAATTTGATTAAAGATACACTAGCACCTGTATCTAATAAAAATCGAAATATTTTATCTTTATTATTAGAAAAATCAGACTTAAATTCTAAAAATATAGAGTTGTTATCGTCACTAAGAATTTTTAGTTTTCGAAGACCTGTAACATTTTGATCGATTCCTCCAGAGGGGTCTTCTCCGCCAGAGGAGCATGGGAGTTTAAAGATAGTTGATTATTTGTTACGGATCTAATATTCGATACTTCATTAGGTATTTGATTCTGATTCGATACCCTGTTAAAATTTTTATTTTGTATATCATTAGGATTTTTGTTTTTGTTAAATACATTGTAAGAATTTTTATATTGCAATTTCCTACATTCATCTATTGTATGTCCGTACTTTTTACAATATTTGCATTGTTTAATATTATTATGTTGACTATTTGAAGAAGGTTGATTAAATGTATGATTAAAATTATGATTATTAGATTTATTAGAATTGTTAACATGAACTCGGTAATTTCCATTAGATTGCGGATAATTTTTACAACAATTATTTGTAGAATGCGAATTGTTACGACATATTTTACAGTATTGGTTGCTTTTATTAGTTTTTAACATATTTAATATCCTTTCTTCACAGAGGGCAGCATTATGAGCCTCCTTAATGCAATTAAATCCTTTATATCTTAACATTTGTGAAATTTCTGGTTTAGAATGGTAAATGAATCTGTTTAAAGTTAATTCGCGTATTGTTTGAGTTTTACCCGGTAATTCGGCATCGTTTCGATAACTCTGCTGAGCAGAAGAAATCGTACGATGGTATAAAACTTCTAAACGTTGAAAGAAATCATCTACGGATTCATTAGAATTCTGTCTACAGTTATTTAGTTCTTCTATTAATTGGACATAATGTTTTCGCTCTTTATATAAATCTTTTAACTTTTGTCGTAAAATTTCCCAAGATTCAAAGCTTTGTGTTGTTAGTTGCTCTTTTGCTGTACCTGATATTCTTGATAATATAAAATATAATAGAGGCAATTTTTGATTTTGACTGGCTAACTCATTGGCACTATTACAATTTGCCAAAAATTGTCCTAATTCGTTTCTATCACCGCTAAATCCGAAAGGAATCAACTTACAAATAAAATCTAACGATAATGGATCAGTATTCGAATTGGTATTCATGATGAATTTTGTTAATAAATTTAGTTAAAAAAAATGATTAATAAAATTTTGTAAAGTACTTTTTAACGGAGTTAAAAAAAATACTAGTAAGTTATATAAAACGTTTGATACAAAATCTAAACAAGATATACAAATTCCACTTACCAACGGTATTCTCCTGGACCACAGTTTCCTGTTTTTTCCTCCTTGAGAATCCTTTTTGTCCCTGTACTATCCAGTCTTGTCCTGAACTGGCCTAACCAATCCCTGAATCCTTATCTGGACTTAACCCAATACTTTATCCTATCCTGTCCTATCCTGTCCTGTCCGCAGCGCCAATTTTTGTTGTGGTCCTCTTCAGAAGGGCCAACTGTTGAGGGTCTTTTCTGGGTGTGGAATTAATGTACACTGTTGTTTTTAATATAACTTAACTTTAATTATGATAAACTAATTACCAATAGTTACCCTGAGGGAAACTGTGAAAAATAATGAACGTGTTGAAGAGTAAAAAGAGAGTTGAAGAGCAAAAGCAAAAAAAGAGTGTTGAGCAAAAAAGAAGGTTTCAGCAAAAGAGTTTCGGAGGGCCTGTCTTGCAGTTCCTTAAATAATATCTAAGCTACAGAAATGCCATAGAGGCGTACAGTACAATTTATATATCCTTAATCTAATATTCAGAGCAGTGGACGACACTGCCCTAAACTTACATTGTTCAGATAGACAGACGTCTGGTGAAAGCTATATAAATTTATGATCAAAATTCCCAACAGTAATAGTTAAAGTTATCAATTAGAATTATATTGTAGGGTCGTTTATGACCTCAAAGGTATGAAGGTTTTTATTAGAGATGGGACATTCCTAAACTAATATTACAAATTTGATTAAAATGAGGACGGGATTATAACATTAGTAATAACAAATATATGTTGTTCTAGGGCTTCTCATAGTAAAGAAATAGGTAGGATAGCATCAATGATAGTAATTAAGGTGAGTTTTTATTTTATAAAATAGATAAATGCACTTATACTTTTGTCTTAATAATAATAAATGAATAGTACCTATAATAATTGTTACATTTACACATTATATGTACAAATTATTTAATAAAAAAAATTAAATAAAAACAATTTTATATCATATTACTTTTATTTTTAAGAACTCCAAGTGATGGAACTTCAAAAAAAGAAAAAATAAAGGAAAAAATCTTGTCTAAAACAAAGTTGAACTAACTGGAATTCAAAAAGGACCACAATACAGATGTTTTATTAAGGTTTAGCTAGAGAGTTACTTAAAAACAGCATGGAGAAGGACGTACCGTATGATCGAAAAAACGGCGTCAGCAATGGCTACGAAATAAAAGATTGCTGTCATTTCATATGTAAATTTATATGGGAAAAATATCATCGATCATCATTTCCCAGCCAACTGGACGCTGTTTTTTTCGATCATACGGTATAAGGTACATAGTGCAAGAAATTAAACTAAAATTGTAACACAAAAGAAATAAAAAGCAAATGTGAGTTGAATAACAGGTTTTATATAAGGTTCCTGTTATAATATTAACGAATTAAGATAAAGGGAATTAAAAATGAAATAAATAGTTTGATTTAAAAAGTTTTATTTATTTTTTACCTACTTTAGAGCTTTATTAAAAACTAGTTGAAGACTGGCGCATCCGCCACGAGATCAGGAAAAAGAATTACTTTTTATTTTTTTTTAATTAAATGAAAAACAAAAAATCCGGCGACGACAGTTTTTAGAAGAGCCGTTTAGCTATCTTTTAGTAAAAGAAGCTTTCAGCAAACTTTCTAGAGCAAGTCGTTACTTCAGTAGAGACGACACAGATAAACATTAGCATTTTATATAATATGTAGTAATGGTTTATAATTGAAAGGATTTAAATAAAATAATTTATAAATTACTGTTTTATCACTATTATCCTAACTTAATGCATTCTCTTCGTTCTGATGCTCTAACAGAACAGAGACTCTCTTTATTTTGTAACAGTCCTTATAAAGTCCGGCACTAGCAACAATAGTTTTTTGCACCATTTCAATGTGTTTATTGGTGTTTATACCCCATACGTTCTAAAATGATTATAGCCTACATACTCAGAATAGGTAAGTCTTTTCCAAATAATCTAAAATCGAATTTATTGGAATAAACAGAAATCTTCAATAATAAACAATGTCCTGGTTATGTTAAGCAATTTTGTCAAATATCAAATAAAATCAATATCTCCTCATGCCTTTCGCTCATGCGTAAAATTTTTTATCCGACAAATAAAGCACTATTTGGCAGTTCGGGCGCCAGATAGGATATCTGGGAGATAAGTTTAATTTATCCAATAGATACTGTTATCTATAGGTGAAGATACGCGTTTTTCTGCTATCCGTCAGATAAAATATATCTGGCAGATTATAACACGCTATCCTTACCTGAAAACACCGGGGGTTAGTTACATCAAATGCTAAAACTCAAATGGGTAATATTTCAATATATAGACATTGTAGTTCATTCACATTATGATTGTAGATCTTATGTTTACCTTTTCAACTGTCAAAAAATTTCCACTAAAGTTTCGTGGCGCCTCGAAAAAATTTCCGGAAATTTTTTCAGTTGCCATGGTAACTAGTCAACATTAAAGCATGTTATTGGTTGAAAAGTAGAGGTGTGAAATTTTCAACTAAATTTACAAAATTTAAAGGATTTTAATAGAGTCATTATTAACAGGACGACTTTTTTCAACTGCAAATACTCGGAAGGAAGTGATATTTGGCGATACAAAAGCCGCCATACACACACAACTCGTTTGGCCTGGTCCCTTTTCAACAAACGCAAATGCAAAACACCGGAAATCTCCTGTGTCTGGGATGAGCCCAGATAAACAGGTCGAATCTTCTTAGACAGGTTTTGTAAATGTGTCAGTGGCGTAACCAGATAGGGTAACGTTGGGCATCAGACAGGTCAAAATAGAGGTCAAAAATATAAAACTACCAACTTACGTTGCAATAGATACAATAGTTCTGAAGACATTGTCATTTAAAGTAAACGTATTATTTTCATTTTTTTACATAAATCCGAAACTGATCAAGATACCGGGGTTTTCTTCATTGGTGTTTGTCAAACTTCTAATTACGCAACTGTTGTCCCATTTAACCGAATTCGTATCTCTCGTAGTTTCTGAGATGCCAATGTTGAGCATCGAAATTGTCACCACCCTATATACAAAGAAATGTAATTAATAACAAAAAGAAAATTGTACAAGGAATACTCAAATAAGAGCACTATTTTGTTTAATTGTAATGGCGCCAGGACCGGACTTGGCAACAAAGTTGCCGCTACAGGCTAAAAAAAATTTGCCGCCCCTTCACATTTTTTTTAATTAAAAAAATTACGGATATTCAAACATTTATTTGAATACAGGACATAGAATAAATATTAAAATATTCATATAAAATGACAAAACAAACAAACAAAAAACTATAAGGTTTGCTTATATGCCTATAAAGGTTTCCTACGTACTTTTTTGTTCGCAAAATTATCAATTACTTCATCGTAATTGATAGTTTTTAAAAGGTCGGACTCAATATGTAAAACTGCCAAATGATTCAGACGTTCTGTTTCCATAGTGGACCGGTGGACCGTAAATAAGT